>NC_036858.1:20436369-20440038 GCF_002910315.2 Salvelinus sp. IW2-2015
GGATGTCATTCGGAAACATAATGTTAACTTTCACTGCTATGCGGATGACACACAGCTGTACATTTCAATGAAACATGGTGAAGACCCAAAATTGCCCTCGCTAGAAGCCTGTGTTTCAGACATAAGGAAGTGGATGGCAGCAATTTTTCTACTTTTAAACTCGGACAAAACAGAGATGCTTGTTCTAGGTCCCAAGAAACAAAGAGATCTTCTGTTGAATCTGACAATTAATCTTGATGGTTGATATTGCCTATAGGGCATAAAATTGCTGGGACCATGGCTGGCAAGTGAGCTGCGTCACATACGCCTAAAATAACACTGCGGGACTGCTGTTGGGTTTGGGACCAGTTCTTGCGGTAGCGGGTGGGAGTCGGACAGAATGCCAGCAGGAGCAGAGCCTGTAACGTTAAAGCTGTTTATTACTGTGTCAGTGTGAAAAATAGGGAATTAGTTAAGGAAACTGACAGATTAATAACGGTACATTGACATACTGACCAAGACAAGTCAAATTGCACTGAGGAAAAAACTTTAGAATATAGAATATATATCTTCAATTGTTTCGCCAATGGTTTCATCGTTTGAGTCAGGTGTAGTTTGATTGAGGCAAAAAGAATAGCTAATGTAAGCCAACTTTTGGCCAGCTCTCTGTTTCTGTATGATATGTTAGATTAAAAACAAAAGACAGGCACAAATGTCAAATTCAATAGCCATGTTCAAGCATTGTACAAGTCCCAACATGTGGGGTCCGGGGAACAGCCCAGCTAGTCGATTACCTATCAACTAGACTCTAATATAACCCTTTTCAATAGAAAGCGCAAACATAACAGCACAACATTAAGAACTTAAGTCAAGTCATAAAATGAAAATGCATTACATTTTCTTTTTACTTCAGTTGTCATCGGCCTCTTTTTTTGTTATATATTTATTATATAACAGAGGACACGTTAGTCCCTTTGCTTACTGAGTAAGCCTATCTGGTGGCTTACACAGCCAACCCACTTGGTAGTAAGTGTGGGCTCTGACAGAAGCTGGAGAGCTTGGTGGGGTAGAAACCTCACCCTCAGTTGGCTCATGTCTCAATTGCAACAATAGAGGGAGCCACCGACATCCACCAGGTAAGAACGTGGTGCAACTCTGTCTGCACGTGCCCAACCTCCAAAGTCCTGTGTGGTCTCCCGGTAGCGGTTTCATCCTTATGTTTCACCCACCTCCAGCTCTGGTAGGTCTCAAGCAGTCCGGTCGTAGAAGCACTTAGCAACCTGCTTTCTGTGGCGCAGTTCGTCCGTGATGCCAACCATGACGTAGGGCTCAAGTAGCTTCTTAGCCACGGGGATGGTAGTCTTCAGACGTCTGGACAGAAGGCATTGCGCTGGGCTGCTGTCCATGTTTTCGGTGGGTGTGTTCCTCCTCTGTAAGATGGCTTTCTAGGGGTCGTTGCTGTCACGCAAGGCCTTGTGCAATATGGTTTATCATTTTTTCAAACTTTGACAGCTGACTCTGCTTTGCCATTTGCCTTTGAGAGGTCGTCACATGGTCAAACTCCCATTCTGAGGCGCAAACGCTTGAACTGTGCAGTGAATTGTGGGCCATTGTCCGTGACCTTGTCAGGCTGGCCTTTCAAACTGCGCCTTGCAGCGCTTTATGACCTTTGCAGACAAGTCAGGGAGCAGTTCAATTTCCCAAAAGTCAGAGTAGTGATCAACGATGAGAACATAGTCCTTTTGTCTGTGGCTGAATAAATCCATGCTGACGTTTTGCCCTTGAGGGCAGTTCGTGCGACATAATGGTTTCCTGTTGCTGATCATGAGTGTACTCGTTGCATGTTGTACAACTGCTGACAGTCTTTAATTTCTGCTTGCATGTTTGGCCAGTATATTTTGCGTGCTTGGCGGTAGCATGCATCACCTCCAATGTGACTGGAGTGTGCGCGGGTAAGCATCTCTGGATGTAGTGATTTGGGGAGAACGACCTTCTGACCTCTGAACAAGATGTTATTGTGCACACTGATCTCATCTCGAAAGGTCCAGTATATTCTCACACTAAGGGGTATCCTCTTTCAGGTACGGCCAACCTGTGAAAACCATGGATTTCAGTGACTGTAGGTGTTTGTCCTTGTCTTGCCTGATCGGGGCTAAGCAGTGATCTGTGACGTTTAAGTAGTCTGCCTGATTGATCTGTTGAACATCTTGTTGTTCCTGCTGTAGCAAACAGATAGCATACCGCTGATAGGCAGTGCCTCTGCCTGTACATTGTGCTGTTGCCCTTCTCAATGTGTCACTCATGCACATCTCTGGTCCTGGCTTATAGACAACCTTCAGGCTGTAGTTTTGCAGAGTCAGGAGCATGCTTTGAAGCCTCTTGGGTGTGTTGAGGAGAGATTTACTGAATATGGCAATGAGTGGTTTGTGGTCAGTTTCAGCGGTGACCAGCTCTCGACTATTTAAGTAGTGATAGAAACGCTGGCAGGAGAAGATGATGCCGAGGCGCACTCTCAATTTGTGCATAGTTTTGTTCGGTGGGGTTGAGTGCTCTCGAGGCAAACGCAATGGGATAGCATTTCTGCATAAGGCAGCATCCAAGTCCACTTTGGCTGGAGTCGCTCTGGATTGTGACAGGCTTCGTAACGTCGTAGTAGCACAACACTGGCATGGATGAAGCCAGAGATTCAATCTCCTTCACCAAGGCCTCGTGTTTGGGTAGCCAGTGCCATGGTGTGTCATTGTCCTGCAGCCAGCGCAGAGGCTCACAGACTGCTGATATGTGTGGCATGAACTTTGCAAGATAGTTGCAAAGCCGATGAGACGCTGCACCCCTATTGTATCTGACAGGTTTGGCATGTCGAGGATCACGCTGACTTTGCCTGTGTCTGGCTTTAGGCCTTTGGCCGAGAGAATGTGACCACGGTAGTGAACGTCTCACTTTGAACCGTAGCTTTTTCAGGCCAAGGCGCAGCTTAACTGATTGGCAGTGCTCCATCAGTGCCAGGAGCTTCACCTCGAGGTCGTGATCAGGACATCATCAGCGATGGGTTCAATGCCCTTGAGCCCAGCCAGTAACTCGAGCTGCTTCCGTTGGTATACCTCAGGCTCCACGGAGACAACAAACGGGAGCTTGAGCCAGCGTTTCCGACCCTAGGGGGTCCAGAAGGTAGTCATGAAACTGATTTCTTCGGCCATTTTGCATTGCAAGAATGCATCTCGGGTGTCCACCAAGATGAAAATCCTGGCCTTGGGAAGCTTGTAGAGGACATCCTCCAGTGCCGGCATGATGTAGAGGGAGCGTTATAGTGCTTGGTTCAGATGCTTTGGGTCGATGCAGACCCTCAGCTTCTCTGGTTTTTTCACTATGACCATATTGCTGATCCAGTCAGTTGGTTCAGTCATTTACATTTACATTTTAGTCATTTAGCAGACGCTCTTATCCAGAGCGACTTACAGTAGAGTGCATACATTTTATTACATTTTTTACATACTGAGACAAGGATATCCCTACCGGCCAAGAGCAGACGCTCTTATCCAGAGCGACTTACAGTAGAGTGCATACATTTAGAGAGACAAATTTTTCAAAATGTTCATAAATGACAAGCATGTGTCAAATTAATAAGCAGGATATAAAATATCAGTTGGGCGTGGTTTTCATAGCCGATGCGATTAAGAGTTGAAAACAGCA
>NC_036858.1:20441400-20453156 GCF_002910315.2 Salvelinus sp. IW2-2015
TCCATAACCGCAGGCAGAACAGCTGAAACTGGAATAGCAGCAAGGCCAGGCGGACTGGGGACAGCAAGGAGTCATCATGCCCGGTTTGCCGTGACGTATGGTCCTAGGGCTCAGGTTCTCCGAGAGAGAGAAAGAAAGAGAGAACGAGAGAATTAGAGAGAGCATACTTAAATTCACACAGGACACTGGATAAGATAGGAGAAGTACTCCAGGTATAACCAACTGACCCAAATGCATTAATCTTGTCACACACAATTATTCAACACCATTAGTCTAAACACATTCACACTCGACAAAAAACATAGGCAATTCAGATATTATACTACAAAGTTCAAATATATAGGGAAACTGACTTGTATAAGTACAATGGTTTTCAAGCCTGTCATGTAGAGGGAAAGCTGATCAATGTTGTAGAGCTGCAATGTCAAGTGATACAACCCAAGATAATGTTGTTTTGGAATGAAGACTGGCTGGCTCTGTTGGACCAGGTTCCGAGGGCGGCTCCTCTGGCTCAGTAGTCTCTCCTGTCCTGGTTCTGGTAGCCCCCCTTGTAGCCTCCCCTGTAGCCGCCACTGCCACCACCACCCTGGTAGCCACCACCACCACCCTGGTAGCCACCACCACCACCCTGATAACCACCACCACCACCACCACCCTGATAACCACCACCATGATAGCCCCCCCTGTTCTGCCCCTGGTAGCCACCACCGCCTCTGTTTCCATCTGTGGAGAGAAACAAAGATGGAGAAAGAAAGGAACGATTCAAAGAGATTAAATTAGGAAAATGTGAACAGAAAAGTAAAACGTCCAGACAAAAAGAGCTGAAAAGACCGAGACATTTTGTTACATTACAGCCTTATTCTAAAATGGATTAAATAGTTTCCCCCCCTCAATCTACACACAATACCTCATAATGACACAGCAAAAACAGGTTTAGACATTTTTGCAAATATATATATAAAAAAGTATTCACACTGTTTACTCTCAAGCTCTGTCAGGTTGGATGGGGAGTGTCGCTACACAGCTTTTTTCAGGTCTCTCTAGAGATGTTTGATTGGGTTTAAGTCCGGGCTCTGGCTGGGCCACTTAAGGACATTCAGAGATTTCTCCCGAATCCACTCCTGCGTTGGCTTGGCTGTGTGCTTAGGGTAGTTGTCCTGTTGGAAGGTGAACCTTCGCCCCAGTCGGAGGTCCTGAGCAGGTTTCCATCAAGGATCTCGCTCTGTACTTTGCTCCGTTCATCTTTCCCTCGATCCTGATTAGTTTCCCAGTCCCTGCCGCTGAAAAACATCCCCACAGCATGATGCTGCCACAGCCATGCTTTACCGTAGGGATGGTGCCAGGTTTCCTCCAGATGTGACGCTTGGCATTTCATCACACCAGAGAATCTTGTTTTTCATGGTCCTTTAGGTGACTTTTGGCAAACTCCAAGTGGGCTGTCATGTACCTTTTTATTGAGGAGTGGCTTACGTCTGGCCACTACCATAATGGCCTGATTGGTGAAGTGCTGCAGAGATAGTTGTCCTTCTGGAAGGTTCTCCCATCTCCACAGAGGAACTCTGGAGCTCTGTCAGAGTGACCATTGGGTTCTTGGTCACCTCCCTGACCAAGGCCCTTCTCCCCCGATTACTCAGTTTGGAGGCCACTGTGTTCTTGGACTTTCAATGCTGCAGACATTTTTTGGTGCCTTTCCCCAGATCTGTGCTTCGACACAATCCTGTCTCGGAGCTCTACGGACAATTCCTTCGACCTCATGGCTTGGTTTTTGGTCTGAAATGCACTGTCAACTGCAGGACCTTATAAACAGTGTATTTGTTTAGCATTCAGATCCTTTGACTTTTTCCATATTTTGTTACGTTACAGCCTTATTCTAAAATGGATTAAAAAAAAATGTAAGTCCTTAATCTACACACAATACCCCATAACGACAACGTGAACAGGTTTTTAGAAATGTTTAGAAATGTTTTCAAAATAAATAGATACCTTATTCACATAAATATTCAGACCCTTTGCTATCAGACTTAAAATTGAGCTCAGGTGCATCCTGTTTCCATTGATTATCCTTGAGATGCTTCTACAACTTGATTGGAGTCCACCTGTGGTAAGTTCAATTGATTGGACATGATTTGGAAAGGCACACACACTTGCCTGTATAAGGTCCAACAGCTGACAGTGCATGTCAGAGCAAAAACCAAGCCACGAGGTCGAAGGAATTGTCCGTAGAGCTCCGAGACAGGATTGTGTGAAGGAACATATCTGGGGAAGGGTACCTAAAAATGTCTGCAGCATTGAAGGTCCCCAAGAACACAGTGGCCTTAATCATTCTTAAATGGAAGAAGTTAGAACCGCCAAGACTTTTCCTAGAGCCGGCCACTGCCAAACTGAGCAATCGGGAGATGAAGAATAACCCGACGGTCACTTTGACAGAGCTCCAGAGTTGCTCTGTGGAGGTGGGAGAATCTTCCAGAAGGACAACCATCTCTGCAGCACTCCACCAATCAGGCCTTTATGGTAGAGTGGCAAGACGGAAGCCACTCCTCAGTAAAAGGGAAGACAGCCCGCTTGGAGTTTGCCAAAAGTCACCCAAAGGACTCAGACCATGAGAAACAAGATTATCTGGTCCGATGACACCAAGATGTAACTCCTTGGCCTGAATACCTAGCGTCACGTCTGGCGGAAACCTGGTACCATCCCTATGATGAAGCATGGTGGTGGTAATGTTTGTCAGTGGCAGGGAGACTAGTCCAGGATCGAGGGAAAGATGAGCAGAGCAAGTTACAGAGAGATCCTTGATGAAAACCTGCTCCAGAGCACTAAGGACCTCAGACTGGGGCCAAGGTTCATACAGCCAAGACAATGCAGGTGTGGCTTCGGGACAAGTCTCTGAATGTCCTTGAGTGGCCCAACTAGAGCTCGGACCTGAACCCGATCTAACATCTCTGGAGAGACCTGAAAATAGCTGTGCAGCAATGCTCCCCATCCGCCCTGACAGAGCTTGAGAGGATCTGCAGAGAAGAATGGGAGAAACTCCTTGTAGCTGTAATCGCTGCCAAAGGCGCTTCGAACAAAGTACTGAGTAAAGTGTCTGAATACCTATGTAAATGTCATCCGTTTTTTTATTTGTAATGTAAATGTCATCCGTTTTTTTATTTGTAACCTGTTTTTGCTTCGTCATTAAGGGGTATTGTTTGTATTCTACAAACGATTTAATCATTTGTAGAATAAGGCTGTACCGTAACAAAATGTGGAAAAAGTCAAGAGGTCTGAACACTTTTCGAATGCACTGTAGACCGGTGTGCGCCTTTCCAAATCATGTCCAATCAATTTAATTTACCACAGGTGGACTCCAATCAAGTTGTAGAAAGATCAAGGATGATCAATGGAAACAGGATGCACCTGAGGTCAATTGAGTCTCATAGCAAATGGTCTGAATACTTATGTTAAAAAAATATGAGATCTATTTTTTATATATTTGCTAAAATTTCTAAAAACCTGTTTTTGCTTTGTCATTATGGGGTGTTGTGTGTAGTATGATGAGAGAAAAAAAACTATGTAATCAATTTTAGAATGAGGCTGTAACATAACAAAATGTGGAAAAAAGTCAAGGGGTCTGAATACTTTCCAAATGCATTGTACTATGTGTGGGCTAATGCTAACAAGTTGTGCGAAGAACGGAAGTGAAAGACAGAGAGAATGAAGAGAATGAAATGTTTGGGGGGGTCGTTTTTAGAGTGGCCTAAACGTTCAGGCATGAAGGGATGATAAGGGGGGACTGCAGATCACAGACTGTGGATAAAAAAATTAAAAAAGTAAAATTCAGACATTTAGAGGATAAAGGTGGTATAAATTAATATGCACCTCGGTTGTAACTGCCTTGCCTCTGTTGGTAACCGCCTCCGTCTGAAACCAACCATAAACGGTAAGCATGTGCGAGCCCACAACTAATGTGTCCAATATATTCTAAAAATGACTTTTGTGCTTGTTTGTATTGGGTGCTTATGCGGTGGTTAGTTACGCTTTCATCATTTGCATGTGGGTTTATAGGGTACTTTTCTTGATCAAACAAAATGTGTTTTTTTCCCTCCAACTAAATATGAAGTTGATAGTATGTTTGAAATACCGGTTTCTTTAGACCTACCTAAACACAACCAATGCATTGTTTTTACGATGGTATATATTAAATGAAATTAGTACACTTAAAAGGATAATTCTGTTTATAGGTGTCAAATCCCATTCTAGACTATTAATAGTGCCCAAGGCTTGGGCATTGCGAAATGGGAAAAGAGGGGACTGCAGCTCACTGCTGGTGGCTTTAAGAAGAAAAATTCAGACATTCATAAGAAAATAAAGGTGGTATAAAATGGTTTATAAGCACCTCGGTTGTAACTGCCTTGCCTCTGTTGGTAACCTCCGCCGTCTGAAACCAACCGTAGCCATAAACTGTAAGCACGAGCGAGGCCACAACTGATGTGTCCAATTATAATCCACATATGACTTGTGCACTTTAATAATGTCTATACATTTGTGCTTGTTCACACTTAAAAAAGAAAGAAATCTAGTTAGTTGTTCAGCTACATCAATTGACCTTACATCTTGCATGCAGGTTTAGGTCAAATATTTCTCATAGCAAGAAGCTGTTACTGGGTTCAATTACATGTTCTTCCTGTTTCATAGTTTAAGCTAAAGCAATCCTTAAATAAAATGGATGAAACATTTAATTGCAGTTTTTTTTTCAAAGACACATTTTTCTTTTAAACAATTACAGTATTTACAGAACAGTAAACCCATGAATACATTGTGTTCTTAGAAATTCTAAGTATCCCAATGTTTCTCAAGAACTGCCTAAACACAACCACATCCTGATGGTTCTAGACTAGTGACAACCAGGTCCAGCGGCTCTGGCACGACAGAATGATAAGGGGTCTGCAGCTCACTGATAGTGGCTTTAAAAATATTATATTTTTTGAATAAAGACATTCTTTAGAAAATAAAGGCAGTAGAAATGTGTCGATAAGCACCTCTGTTGTAACCTCCTTGCTTCTGTTGGTAGCCGCCTCTCTGACCGTCTGAAAACGTACAATGAAAACAGTTTACACACACACACACACAGCTGTGACACGTCATGTGTGCGGAAAAAAAACACGTTTGACTACATATAATAAAAATGTCTCTCTCTCTCTCACATACACACTGAAATAAGACACATACACAGTCGCTATCGTATACGATTCAGACAAGCATGCATTTCAATCAATTATTTTAAACACCTCGGTTGTAACCGCCTTGCTTCTGTTGGTAACTGCCTCTCTGGTCTGAAACCGTACAGTGAAAACAGTTTAGAAACACACAGCTGAGGCACGTAATGAGCGTGGGCATCCACACACAATGAAAAATATATATAATATTCTTCCTGTTTTTTCCCCACACAATATATGCATATTGCCTACAGGCACCAATACCCTTTTCACACCATCGTGCCAGCCATAATCTCATTGTGCAACCGTAATATTGTATTTTCACATTGTTCTCTTTGGCACGGTTCCAGTATTTATGGTGGATGTATAACCAGGCCAGTGCAGTACAGCTCGGCCCAACCCGGCTCAATAGTGAGAAATGGGCAATACACACCACCACAATCACACATATTAAATAAAGCATGCATATTAATTAGCTCTCAATCCATTAGGAGAAGAAGAAAAAATCATTACAACATTCAAAGTACAGGACAGCGACCTCCTGCGTTGCATCCACTAAGAAATGTGCAGGTTTGCTAAGGATAATATTGTGGTCAGTGGTACGGAAACACACACCCTAAGGCAGACCTGTGTGTGTACAAGATTGGCACTTACCTCTGTTGTAGCCACCCTACTTCTGCTGGTAGCCTTTTGTGATCTGGTCACACACACACAACACACATCAGCACTACAACACATCACACACACACACACACACACACACACACACACAACACCACACACACACACACCACACACACACACACACACACACACACACACACACACACACACACACACACACACACACACACACACACACACACACACACACACACACACACACACTCACACACACACACACACACACACACACACACACACACACACACAACACACACACACACACAGCACACACACACACACACACACACACACACACACACACACACACACACACACACACACACACACACACACACACACACACACACACACACACACACACACACACACACACACACACACACACACACACACAACACACACACACACACCACACCACACACACACACACCACACCACCACACACACACACACACACACACACACACACACACACACACACACACACACACACACACACACACACACACACACACACACACACACACACACACACACAACCACACCACACAACAACACACACACACACACAACACACACACACACACCCACACACACACACACACACACACCACACACACACACCACACACACACACACACACACACACACACACACACACACAACACACACACACACACACACACACACACACACACACACACACACACACACACCACACACACACACACACACACCACACACAAAACCAGACCCTAATCAATTGATCAGGTTACTTGTATGTGGTGCCTTGTGTGTTCCAAGGCACCAAGAGGACTCAATAAGTGGTATTTGTGGCAAATAAAATACAGATACATAATCAGTATGCTAGTATTTGTGTTCTTGTTGGACTATGTAGGAGTAAGGCATTTCATTCTACCCCATATTGTAACATTTGGATAAAAGCCCTAGAAGCTGCCACATTTTAAAAACTATATTTCAGGAAAAACTTTCTCCATCTAAAACCAGATTAGTTCTAAGATAATTCTGGTCTTCATTTTGACAGTTTGTCAAGAGAAGGTGCCTCTACGTCATCAAGGGAGGAATTTGGTATGAAACACACTCCCCTCTAGATGTGCTGGCTGGTACCACCTTAAAGCTTACTATAAAAGCAGGTGACAGCACACCTTATTTGGCAATGGAGTGCGCCAAAATATTTAGCATGATGCTTCCTTGACTACACTACTGACGTTAAACAAAACTCAAAAGGCAGTAAGGCACATTTCCACATGACCAAATTCAAAGTTCATACACATGTGTTTTTCAAAGACAAATAAACATGTAGGCTATGAGGAGTATACTACTATATTTGTACCTACACTATATACAGTACCAGTCAAAAGTTGGGACACACCTACTCAATCAAGGGGTTTTCTTTATTTTTACTATTGTGTACATTGTAGAAAAATAGTGAAGACATCAAAACTATGAAATAACATATGGAATCATGTAGTAACCAAAAAAAGTGTTAAACAAATCAAAATAGATTTTATATTTGAGATTCTTCAAAGTAGCCAACGTTTGCCATGACAGCTTTGCACGCTCTTGGCATTCTCTCAAACAGCTTCATGAGATAGTCACGTGGAATGCATTTCAATTAACAGGTGTGCCTTGTTAAAAGTTTGTTTGTGAAATGTCTTTCCTTAATGCGTTTGAGCCAATCAGTTGTGTTGTGACAAGGTAACGGTGGAGTACAGAAGATAGCCTTATTTTGTAAAAGACCAAGTCCATATTATGACAAGAACACCTCAAATAAGCAAAGGAACGACAGTCCATCATTACTTTAAGACATGAAGGTCAGTCAATCCGGAAAATTTCAGTTGCAAAAACCATCAAGCGCTATGATGAAACTGGCTCTCATGAGGACAGCCACAGGAAAGGAAGACCCAGAGTTACCTCTGCTGCAGAGGATCAGTTCATTAGGAGTTAACTGCACCTCAGATTGCAGCCCAAATAAATGCTTCAGAGTTCAAGTAAGACATCTCAACATCAACTGTTCAGAGGAGACTGTGTGAATCAGGCCTTCATGATTTAATTGCTGCAAAGAAACTACTACTAAAGGACATCAATAAGAGGAAGAGAATTGTTTGGGCCAAGTCCAGAATTGTTTGGTCTGATGTGTCCAAATCTTTCTGAGACGCAGGGTAGGTGAACGGATGATCTCCGCATGGGTGGTACCTACCGTGAAGCATGGAGGTGCTGTGATGGTAATTTGCTGGTGACACCGTCTAATTTATTTAGAATTCAAGGCACACTTAACCAGCATGGCCAAACAATTCTGGACACAGAATCTGCAGCAATACGCCATCCCATCTGGTTTGCGTTTAGTGGGACTATCATTTGTTTTTCAACAGGACAATGAACACACCTCCAGGCTGTGTGAGGGCTATTTGACCAAGAAGGAGAGTGATGGAGTGCTGCATCAGATGACCTGGCCTCCACAATCACCGAACCTCAACCCAAGTGAGATGGTTTGGGATGAGTTAGAGCGCAGAGTGAAGGAAAAGCAGCCAACAAGTGCTCAGCATATCCGGAGCAGTGGAAACGCGTGCTCGGGAGTGATGAATCACGCTTCACCATCTGGCAATCCAATGGACAAATCTGGGTTTGGTAGATGCCAGGAGAACGCTACCTGCTCGAATGCACAGTGCCAACTGTAAAGTTTGGTGGAGGAGGAATAATGATCCGGGGGATTTTCCTAGTTCGGGCTAGGCCCCTTAGTTCCAGTGAAGGGAAGTCTAAACGCTACAGCATACAATGACATTCTAGACAATTCTGTGCTTCCAACTTTGTGGCAACAGTTTGGGGAATGCCTTTTCCTGTTTCAGCAAAGATAATGCCCCCGTGCACAAAGCGAGGTCCATACAGAAATGTTTGTCGAGATCGGTGTGTAAGAACTAGACTGGTCCGCACAACTAGACTGGTCCGCACAGTCTGACACCTTTAGGATGAGTTGGAACGCCGACTGTGAGCCAGGCCAAATCTCCCAACATCAGTGCCCGACCTCACTAATGCTTGTGAAAGCAAGTCCCGGCTGCAATGTTCCAACATCTAGTGATAAGCCTTCCCAGAAAAGTGGAGGCTATTATAGTCAACTACCTTTTTTCCCCAAACCCTATGACTAATTGGTGGCACAGTCTGCTAAAACAGTTGGCTCTTGGTTCAATGGTTGTGAGTTATAGTCCCACATAGGGCACGAATTTCAAAGATAATTCGTAAAAATCCAAATTTACAGATATTCATTGTAAAGGGTTTAAATGCTGTTTCCCATGCTTGTTCAATTAACAATAAACAATTAATGAACATGCACCTGTGGAACGGTCGTTAAGACACTAACAGCTTACAGATGGTAGGCAATTAAGGTCACAGTTCTGAAAACACTAAAGAGGCCTTTCTACGGACTCTGAAAAACACCAAAAGAAAGATGCCCAGGGTCTCTGCTCATCTGCATGAACGTGCCTTAGACATGCTGCAAGGGGGCATGAGGACTGCAGATGTGGCCAGGGCAATAAATTGCAATGTCCGTACTGTGAGACGCCTAAGACAGCACTACAGGGAGACAGGATGGACAGCTGATTGTCCTTGCAGTGGCAGACCACGTGTAACAACACCTGCACAGGATCGGTACATCCGAACATCACACCTGCAGGACAGGTACAGGATGGCAACAACAACTGCCCGAGTTACACCAGGAACGCACAATCCCTCCATCAGTGCTTAGACTGTCTGCAATAGGCTGAGAGAGGCTGGACTGAGGGCTTGTAGGCCTGTTGTAAGGCAGGTCCTCACCAGACATCATGACTTAATTGGGCCCCCAATAAGGATATTACTGTTTATTTTTTAATAATTAGCAAAATGTCTAAAACCTATTTTCGCTTTGTCATCTAAGGTATTGTGTGTAGATTGGATTTAGGAAAACATTTATTTAATCCATTTTACGAAAAAGGCTTGTACATAACAAAATATGGCAAAGTCATGGGTCTGAATACTTTCTTGAATGCACTGTATAACACCTCTTCGCAGGCCAAATATGTAACTCCTTTCTTTGAGACATCAATATCTTAACAGCCTGTCATTTCTATTATAGACATGGTTTGCCGCACAAGTGACAAACTAAAGGGCTTCAGCGCACTCATGTAGGAGAAGTCCATTTTTTATAAAAACACAAAGGCTATTGAGTATAGTGGAGTGTATAAGCGTAAACCACTTTTTTTTCAGTGGGCATTATTTATACTCATACTTAATCCCTACTGATCGTATAAAATAATGGTAGTGGAGGTAATGACTGTTAAGGTATGTATACAAAAGAGAAGATCGTGCACAAAGTAGCATACACAATCACAAGCACTGAAATATAGTCACATGCTCGCTGTGCAGCACAGCTTTGTTTTCAGCGGCATATCATCTGCAGGGAGTTAAGAGTGTGCAGCTCTCAGCTGGTTTTGGCATGGAGGCAGCTCATCAGAAGAATGACATCCAGTAGCCGGCTAGGGTAGAAAAGATGTTCAACTTATATTACAGTAAATTCTAACTAAGGCAACAGATGGGTATGCAAGCAGGTATTGAAAAAGTTTAGTCGCGTGTTGGTTAGTGACAAATTTGTGATGCGCAGTTGTCATCATGCCTGTTACATCAGGGGCGTAGACATGGATGGGCTGGGTGGACAGAGGCCCATCCGATGGAGCCAGGCCCCTGACAGCCATCAATCAGGATTGGTTTAAGCATTGTTGTTGACTTTTTCTATATTAAAATAAAAAGTGAGATTTCGAGAGTGAATCAATCTATACGAAAACTGTGATTTTTCACACCGGTGCCATTCTCTTCACTGGGTGGGCCTTTGGGAACTTTTTGCAAATTTGAAGTAACCCACTTCAAGCACCACGACACCACTGGCATAGGGCCGATGGATAAGACAGCATTCACACACAGCATGATGTAAAGGATACAAGTGCATAAACTTGGACGTAATAAGCCAGTAGGTCCAAGATCAAGAATACAAAAAACACAAACCCATTTCCCTGTTGAAATGCACACTACAAAATCAGCAAAAAACGAAACGTCCTCACTGTCAACTGGCGTTCTTTTCTCAGCAAACTAACATGTGCTAAATATTTGTATGAACATAACAGGATTCAAACAACTGAGATACTGAACTGAAAAAAAGTTCCACAGACATGTGACTAACAGAAATGGGATAATGTGTCCGCTGAACAAAGGGGGGTCCAAAATCAAAAGTAACAGCGTATCTGAATGTGGCCACCAGCCTGCTTAAGCTTACTGCAGTGCATCTCCTTCCTCATGGACTGCCACCAGATTTGGCCAGTTCTTGCTGTGAGATGTTACCCCATCTTCCACAAGGCACCTGCAAGTTCCCAGACATTTCGGGGGAAATGGGATTGAGATCGCAGGCTCTTCGCTGGCCATGGAGAAACTGACATTCCTGTCTTGCAGAGAATCACGCACAGAACAAGCAGTAGTGGCTGGTGGCATTGGTCATGCTGGAGGTCATGTCAGGATGAGCCTGCAGAAGGCGTACCACAAAGGGAGGAGGACGTCTTCCTGTAACCCACAGCGTTGAGATTGCCTGCAATGACAAAAGCTCAGTCCGATGATGCTGTGACACACCGTCCCAGACCATGCAGGACCCTCCACCTCCAAAACAACATCCCGCTCCAGAGTACAGGCCTCGGTATAATGTTCATTCCTTCAACGATAAACAACAACTCGACGATAGACAAAAACGACTTGTCAGTGAAGAAGCACTCTTTGCCAGTCCTGGCTGGTCCCGCGACTGTGGGTTTGTGCCCATAGGCGACGTTGTTCCTGTAGATGTCT
>NC_036858.1:20453256-20454275 GCF_002910315.2 Salvelinus sp. IW2-2015
ATGTGAATACCAAGTATGTCTACTTCACCATCCACCCATTTTATTGGTAAACTACAAGGTAGTGTAAACACAATTTTTTAACGATCCAATACGTAATATGGTACACTTGTCATAATTAGGTTTTAATCCAGAGAGCCTAGAAAAGTGATCAAGATCTTCAATGAGACTGTGCAGGGATCCAGATTGCAGACTTAAGAAAAAACACTAGAGTCATTGGCATACATTGACACTTTTGTTTTTATCCCCTTMATTTCTAACCCCTTGATGTTCTTGTTGGATCTAATTTTAATAGCTAGCATTTCAATGGCCATAATAAATAGATATAGAGACAACAGACAGCCTTGTTTTACTCCTCTTAAAAGCTCAATACTTTGAGAAGTAACCATTATTTACTATTTTACATCTGGGGTTGCTGTACATAACTTTAACCCATTGTATAAGAGATTCACCAAAATTAAAGTAATCCATTTATATATAAATTCTKGTCGTGCTTTATCAAATGCCTTTTCGAAATCTGCTATGAAGACCAGGCCTGGTATCTTCGATGTTTCATAATGTTCAATTGTTTCAAGTAATTGTCATATATTATCTCCAATATATTGTCCATGTGAAAAACCTGTCAGATCAGGATGAACAATATCTGGTATAACCTTTTTTATTCTATGCGTTATGCATTTCGCCAGGATTTTTGCATCACAACATTGAAGTGTTAGAGGCCTCCAGTTTTTTTGAAATGGACTGGATCTTTATACTTACCACCTGGGTCCTGTTTTAGTAGTAATGAAATCAAACCTTCTTGTTGAGTACCTGAAACTCTACCATTTGTATAAGAGTAATTAAAACATGCTAATAATGGATCTTTGAGTACATCAAKAAAGGTCTGATATWKCTCTACTGGTATACCATCAATCCCTGGTGTTTTTCCAGACTGAAAAGATTTTATTGCCTCAATGTTCCTCTTTTGTAAGTTGGCCTTCACACAGGTCTGTCTGTAAATGTGTTAATTTTACATTATTATT
>NC_036858.1:20459565-20569834 GCF_002910315.2 Salvelinus sp. IW2-2015
TTTTCCCCTCACCCTAATAATTTGGTATATTTTAACCTCTTAATTCACCTACTGTTCTGACTTGGTGGTGCACATGTAGCCTTTAACCTGTTTTGTGAAAAATGTAATCATTGAATATTGTAAGAGCTTTCATTGTCTGCTTATATGCCCCCTTTATTTATCCTACGATTCTGACTTGGTGTACAGGGAGAACACTAAGAATGGCGACTCGTTACAGGTTTTAACAGTAATTTTGATCCAAATGTGCAAATTGTCCAAACAGATCAAGGTAGATGGATTATTTTAAAATATGTTATTGGACAATAAACAGATATGGCTTATTAACCTATACGGTCCAACTAATGATTATCCAAGCATCTTTGAAAATATATATAAGAATTTATCAAGTCTACAATCAACACTAGACTCTATTATTATGGTGGGAGATTTTAATACGGTCTTAAATACCTCTATGGACAGGAAAGGAAATCACACTACAAACTTTCACCCTCAGGCACTTAAGGAAATCATGAATGTCATGGATATATTGGAATTAGTGGATATATGGAGACTTAAATACCCTGACCTAGTGAGATATACATGGCAGAGGCTTAATCAAGCAAGTCGCCTTGACTACTTTCTTATGCCATTCTCTCTGGCACCAAAAGTTAAAAAAGTGTTGATAGGGGACAGAATGCGGTCGGATCATCACATAATTGGCATATATATTACTCTTACAGAATTTCCACGTGGGCGATGATATTGGAAATTTAATCAAAGCCTACTAGATGATAAATTGTTTAGAACTAGGACAGAAGAATTTATAACTGACCTTTTCAGACATAACATAGGTACAGCAGATCCCCTTATTGTATGGGACACTTTTAAGTGTGCCTTTAGAGGCCAGAGAGACGGTCACGCCACACACACAAGTGCGCGTAAAGTCCCAGTCCAACAAACAGGACGAAACTGAGCAGGAACAGACACCACAAGAATAAACGAACACCACAAACAGAAAAACAAGCCCGCACAAAAGCCGGCGGGCCAACTGGGTTTAAATAGCCCACAACCAAACCTAAACACGAAACAGGTGCAACAAATCAGACACAACTAAATAAAACAGAAAAGGGGATCGGTGGCAGCTAGTAGGCCGGCGACGACGACCGCCGAGCGCCGTCCGAACAGGAAGAGGCACCATCTTCGGTGGGATTCGTGACACAAGTACTGGAAACAATAGAARACTATGAAATATCGGGGACACCAGGCCTGGTTTTCATACCTGATTTTGAAAAGGCTTTTGATAAAGTACGACTGGAGTTTATATATAAATGCCTAGAATATTTCAATTTTGGGGAATCTCTTATAAAATGGGWTAAAATTATGTATAGTAACCCTAGGTGTAAAATAGTAAATAATGGCTACATCTCAGAAAGTTTTAAACTATCTAGAGGAGTAAAACAAAGTTGTCCACTATCGGCATATCTATTTATTATTGCCATCGAAATGTTAGCTGTTAAAATGAGATCAAACAATAATATTAAGGGATTAGAAATCCGTGGCTTAAAAACTAAGGTGTCATTGTACGCTGATGATTCTTGTTTCCTTTTAAAACCACAATTAGTATCTCTCTATGGCCTCATAGAGGATCTAGATACTTTTGCTATCCTCTCTGGATTAAAACCAAATTATGATAAGTATTGGATCACAAAAAAATGCTAATTTTACATTACCATGTAGTTTACCAATTAAATGGTCTGACGGAGATGTGGACATACTCGGTATACAAATCCCAAAAGAAAGAAATGATCTCTCCAATAAATTTTTATAGAAAGTTAGCAAAAATAGATAAGATCTTGCTACCATGGAAAGGAAAATACCTGTCTATTTGTGGAAAAATCACCCTGATTAACTCTTTAGTCATATCACAGTTTACCTATTTGCTTATGGTTTTGCCTATACCTCGTGACCTACTTTTTAAATTATATGAACAAAAAAAGATTCAATTTTATTTGGAACGGCAAGCCGGACAAAATTAAAAGGGCCTATTTATATAACGAATATGAATTCGGAGGGCAGAAATGATTAAATATTAAAGCATTAGACCTCTCACTAAAGCATCAGTCATACAAAAGTTATACTTAAATCCAAACTGGTTCTATAGTAAATTGGTAGGAATGTCTCATCCTATGTTCAAGAATGACCTTTTTGCCTTTATTCAGATTACACCTGCTCACTTTCGGTTGTTTGAAAAGGAAATAATCTCCAAAATATCATTATTTTTTAAACAAGCCTTAGAAGGTTGATTGCAATTTCAGTTTAATCCACCTGAAAAGACAGAACAAATAATACAACAAATATTGTGGTTAAACTCAAATAAACTAATTGATAAAAAAAACTTTTTTCAAAGAATAAAAAAAAAATAGGTATAATTTCAGTGAATGACATAAATAGGACTGGTGGAGTTGTCACACATGCAGCTAACACAGACAAATGGCTGCTCTACCCAAAATTACAACCAATTAATTGCAGCATTATCACAAAAATGGAAGAGGCAAGTATTAAAGAAAGGTGTGATAAATAAAAACATATACCGATTTAATTGAAGGACCAAAAAACTGACAGCTGTGCCATATAAATTGCAAAATAGTTGGGAAGAGATTTTCGATGTACCCATTCCATGGGTAATGAATTGATACGTAAAACAACGCCGGATTCAAGTTATAATTTTTCAATTACTACAAAATTCTTGCAAACAATAGAATGTTATATATATGGGCGATACGATCTGCTGTGAGGAGGCAGAGTCATTAGATCATTTATTTTGGTATTGTCCATATGTAGCTCGTTTTTGGTCACAGGTCCAGGAATGGCTGAAGAATTGCAACATTTGCCTAGACCTAACGCTGCAGATAGCAATACTGGGTGATATGAAAAGCCATAGTCAACCAATAATATAATAATTATTTTAGCAACATTTTTGATTTTTTATTTACAATCTGTAGAAGCTATGAGAATAGAAAGGTTCAGTACTATTGTGAAGCATCACAGCACAGTTGAAAAATATATGGCAAATAGAAATCCAATATGGATGATGTTGAAAGATAGATTGGAGGGGTTGAATGGAGCTGAAGGGTGGGACTAATATCAAGATAACCAATGTAAAACATATGGGGTCTGTAAAATGTATATAGGTTCAGAAATTTTGTGAAACAGTACAGTTACAAATAGAAATCAAACTATCCAAATAGAGGAAGGACTAAAAATAAACTAAATATAACTATTGTAAAATAGATTGTGCCTGTAAAATGTGTATAAAATGTATAAACTGAAGGTAGAAGCCTACGTGTTTATTAGTTTACTCCAATTGGGGGAAGGGTGGTAGGGTTTGCGGGGAATAATAAAGGTATATTCTTTAAAAAGTATGTATATCTATATAGGTATGTGTATGTATATATGTGTATATGTATGCATGCGTGTATATATATGGATATATATACAGTGGGGAGAACAAGTATTTGATACACTGCCGATTGAATTTGATACACTTCACAGTTTGTGCCAGCAGCATACCACCCTGCATACCACTGCTGGCTTGCTTCTGAAGCTAAGCAGGGTTGGTCCTGGTCAGTCCCTGGATGGGAGACCAGGTGCTGCTGGAAGTGGTGTTGGAGGGCCAGTAGGAGGCACTCTTTCCTCTGGTCTAAACAAAGATCCCAATGCCCCAGGGCAGTGATTGGGGACACTGCTCTGTGTAGGGTGCTGTCTTTCGGATGGGACGTTAAACGGGTGTCCTGACTCTCTGAGGTCATTAAAGATCCCATGGCACTTATCGTAAGAGTAGGGGTGTTAACCCCGGTGTCCTGGCTAAATTCCCAATCTGGCCCTCAACCATCACGGTCACCTAATAATCCCCAGTMTACAATTGGCTCATTCATCCCCCTCCTCTCCCCTGTAACTATTCCCCAGGTCGTTGCTGCAAATGAGAACGTGTTCTCAGTCAACTTACCTGGTAAAATAACGGTAAAAAAAAAATTAAACAAATTAAAAAAATAAATAATAATAAAATAAAATAAAAAAACAGTTGAAGTGTACCTATGATAAAAATTACAGACCTCTACATGCTTTGTAAGTAGGAAAACCTGCAAAATCGGCAGTGTATCAAATACTTGTTCTCCCCACTGTATTTACCCCCCAAAAATATGCCGGATTGGAAATGATGCAGACAATTACATTGATGGAAGCAACAATCTATTAAGATGATCCACCCCTTAAAATAAAAATTAAAAAAAGATTGGTAGACCTGAATTGACTATTTTAATTTCTACATAATCCCAAAATCATGCTGTGTTTGTGGGTGCAAGGCCGTATTTTCAAAAAGAGGGGGGATTAGGGTTTTATCGATTCGCCACAGGGAAATAATATATTGTGAAAAGTCAAAGAAGCTTGGATAAACAAGCTCAAAACGAGAAGATCCTGATTAAGCTACTCTACAAACTGTTGCTCCTTTCCAGCGGTGGTGTTTGGTAAACAAAGGAAAAACGGCAAATGACTGGCAGCCTACGATTAACCATCAGATTTGTGGGAAGCAATTTGTAACAAGTTGCTAGAATAGTTTCTTACTTTGGTTTCATTGTAGGTTGCATGAGTCATTAGCCAGCAACAACGTGGCTAACATTAGCTACACTAACATGCTGACCAGACCACGTCAACGCGCGCATGTTGATTTTGTCCACCTACACCAGACGCGATCAGGACACGCAGGTTGAAATATCAAAATGAAGTCTGAAATATCAAAACTAACTCTTTGCTGTTGCTAGCTAATTTGTCCTGGGATATAAACATTGGGTGGTTATTTTACCTGAAATGTACAAGGTCCCCTACTCCGACAAATGAATCCACAGATAAAAGGGTAAACTCAGTTTGTTTCTAGTGATCTCTCCTCCTTCAGGCTTCTTCTTCTTTGGACTTTATACGGCGATTGGCAACAAACTTTAAGGTGACGTACTACCGTCAACTGGAGCAAACTTTAAGGTGACGTACTACCGTCAACTGGAGTGAGGATCTCAGTTCATCTTTCAATCCCCAACATGGGTATATGCTCCTAAAAAAACTATGGGAGATGGGAGAGGCGGGACTTGCAGCGCATCAAGCATCAGAAATGGCACCAAGTTCTATTTTACCGCATGGCTATGCAGACGCTCGTTTATGAACGCGAGCAGTGTGGGTGCAATGATTGAAAAACATGTGTACATTTATTTTGCAACGCGAGCAGTGTGGTCAACATGTAACGCTTGTTTTTCTAACTGTCCAGTGCAGTGGTTTGCGTAGATAACCTTTGATTGCTGTAAAGCACTGTCTGTTGCAAATGTTGCTACTCAATAGAATCATCAATGCATATAAATACAAGACACTGATGTCATGAGGGGCCTGTGAGGATCAGGTTACAATGAATCACGGTTCTCCCGCAGAGAGGGAGAGGTATAGAGGGATTGATTGGGGGGGGGGATTATGACCTCACGCCCATCGTAATTTATAAGGCAGTAGCCCAACTCCTTCCTAGTCTCTAATGTAAGAGACTGGAATGCATGTGCCTCATGAAGAATCTACCTTAGAACTGTAACATGCAAAAAATGTACTATGGACACGTTATATTTCATCAGCCAAAATGGTGGTATCAACGACAGATGGAATATGAAAATGAATGTCGTTTTTGTAATGTAATTAAAAGTTAAATGACGACGGTACAACGAAAACATTGTAACTTGAAGAGTTTTCATAATATGTACACGACGTTTACATACATGTGCGTTGTGTAGAAAATATCCAGATCAAAGAGAATGTTTTTTATTTTTTTATTTCACCTTTATTTAGCCAGGTAGGCAAGTTTACAACTCTCATTTATAACTGCGACCTGGCCAAGAATAAAGCAAAGCATTTCGACACATACAACAACACAGAGTTACARATTGAATAAACAAAACATACAGTCAATAATACAGTTGAAGAAAATCTATATACAGTGTGTGCAAATGAGGTAAGAAAAGGCAGGTAAGGCAATAAATAGGCCATGGTGGCGAAGTAATTACAATATACCAATTAGACACTAGAGTGATTGATGTGCAGAAGATGAATGTGCAAGGAGAGATACAGGGGTGCAAAGGAGCAAGATAAATAAATAAATACAGTATGGGGATGAGGTAGTTGGATGGGCTTATTACAGATGGGCTATGTCCAGTTGCAGTGATCTGTGAGCTGCTCAGACACCTGGTGCTTAAAGCTAGTGAGGGAGGTAAGAGTCTCCAGCTTCAGTGATTTTTCAATTCATTCCAGTCATTGGCAGCAGAGAACTGGAAGGAAAGGCGGCCAAAGTAGGAATTGGCTTTGGGGGTGACTAGAGAGATATACCTGCTGGAGAGCGTGCTACGGGTGGGTGCTGCTATGGTGACCAGTGAGCTGAGATAAGGCAGGGCATTACCTATCAAAGACTTGTAGATGACCTGAAGCCAGTGGGTTTGGCGACGAGTATGAAGCGAGTGCCAGCCAACGAGAGCATACAGGTCGCAGTGGTGGGTAGTATATGGGGCTTGGGTGAAAAAACAGATGGCACTGTGATAGACTGCATCCAATTTGTTGAGTAGAGTGTTGGGGGCTATTTTGTAAATGACATCGCCGAAGTCGAGGATCGGTAGGATGGTCAGTTTTACGAGGGTATGTTTGGCAGCATGAGTGAAGGATGCTTTGTTGCAAAATAGGAAGCCGATTCTAGATTTAATTTTGGATTGGAGATGCTTAATGTGAGTCTGGAAGGAGAGTTTACAGTCTAACCAAACACCTAGGTATTTGTAGTTGTCCACATATTCTAAGTCAGAACCATCCAGAGTAGTGATGCTGGGTGGGCAGCGATCAGTTGAAGAGCATGCATTTAGTTTTACTTTCATTTAAGAGCAGTTGGAGGCCACGGAAGGAGAGTTGTATGGCTTTGAAGCTCGTCTGGAGGTAAATACACACAGTGTCCAAAGAAGGGCCAGAAGTATACAGAATGGTGTCGTCTGCGTAGAGGTGGATCAGAGAATCACCAGCAGCAAGAACGACATCATTGATGTATACAGAGAAGCGAGTCGGCACGAGAATTGAACCCTGTGGCACCCCCATAGAGACTGCCAGAAATCCGGACAACAGGCCCTCCAAATTGACACACTGAACTCTATCTGAGAAGTAGTTGGTGAACCAGACGAGGCAGTCATTTGAGAAACCAAGGCTGTTTAGTCTGCCGATAAGAATGTGGTGATTGACAGAGTCAAAAGCCTTGGCCAGGTTGATGAATACGGCTGCACAGTAATGTTTCTTATCGATGGCAGTTATGATATTGTTTAGGACCTTGAGCGTAGCTGTGGTGCACCCATGACCAGCTCAGAAACCAGATTGCATAGCGGAGAAGGTACGATGGCATTCGAAATGGTCGGTGATCTCTTTGTTAACTTGGTTTTCGAAGACCTTAGAAAGGCAGGGTAGGATAGACATAGGACTGTAACAGTTTGGGTCTAGAGTGTCTCCCCCTTTGAAGAGGGGGATGACCGCAGCAGCTTTCCAATCTTTGGGAATCTCAGACGATACGAAAGAGAGGTTGAACAGGCTAGTAATAGGGGTTGCAACAATTTCGGCAGTTAAGAAAGAGAGAGGGTCCAGATTGTCTAGCCCGGCTGATTTGTAGGGTTCCAGATTTTGCAGCTATCTGGATTCGGGTGAAGGAGAAATGGTGGGGGCTTGGGCGGGTTGCTGTGGAGGGTGCTGGGCAATTGACCGGGGTAGGGGTAGCCAGGTGGAAAGCATGGCCAGCCGCAGAAAAATGCTTATTGAAATTCTCAATTACAGTGGATTTATCGGTAGTGACAGTGTTTCCTAGCCTCAGTGCAGTGGGCAGCTGGGAGGAGGTGCTCTTACTCTTATTACAGTGTCCCAGAATTTTGAGTTTGTACTACAGGATGCAAATTTCTGTTTGAAAAAGCTAGCTTTAGCTTTCCTAACTGCCTGTGTATATTGGTTCGTAACTTGCATATCACTGGGGCTATTCGATGCTAATGCAGAACGCCACATGATATTTTTGTGCTGGTCAAGAGCAGACAGGTCTGGAGTGAACCAAGGGCTATATATATTCCTGGTTCTACATTTTTTGAATGGAGCATGCTTATTTAAGATGGCGAGAAAGGCACTTTTAAAGAATAACCAGGCATCCTCTACTGACGGGATGAGGTCAATGTCATGCCAGGATACCCCGGCCAGGTCGATTATAAAGGCCTGTTCACTGAAGTGTTTTAGGGAGTGTTTGACAGTGATGAGGGGTGGCCGTTTGACCGCAGACCCATTACGGATACAGGCAATGAGGCAGTGATTGCTGAGATCTTGGTTGAAAACAGCAGAGGTGTATTTGGAGGGTGAGTTAGTTAGGATGATATCTATGAGGGTGCTCGTGTTTACGGATTTGGGGTTGTACCTGGTAGGTTCCTTGATAATTTGTGTGAGATTGAGGGCATCAAGCTTAGATTGTAGGATGGCCGGGGTGTTAAGCATGTCCCAATTTAGGTCACCTAGCAGCACGATGAACTGTGATTTTAGTTGTCTAAACGAGATCATAGTAAGTTCTAATACCTTGCCTTGTAACGGGCTACACGTCATAAAGACGGAAACGTGAGTTAAGAATATATGTGCAGAATAAGTTTACCAAGCGCTGCAGCTGAGGTTAACGACTAGTCGTGACCCCGAAACGCAACACGAGGTTGAAGACAAAGAAAATCTCTGAACAATCATGTCCATTGTCGAGTAGCTATTCTGTATCTAAGATTGTGAATTCAAGAAGGACAAACCAGTTATTCTCTTCAAATTATCGGTTGTCTACCCAAGCTGGGAGCGTCGACACGGCTGATGACTATTCTCACACAACGAGTGCAAGGAAACAGACAACCAAGAGAAAGAACATTGTGACGTGTGGACAATCAGAGACTTACACCTGGTAATGAAGGAGACGCGGCCATCAAAAGAAAAGGGCGTGGGCCAAACCTATCCCACTAAGTGGAACTCGGTCTATGAAGAGATACCCAACGGAGATCTTCAACACATAAATACATTAATTATAATTCTGACCCATAAGAGCAGCAGGTGTTAGGGCTAAACTAAGCATAGTTTACAAATGTATCCAAGTGTGCTTTTCTCTCGTGCACTCTCTCTCTCTCTCTCTCTCTTTAAATCTCCATCTTGTGTAACACGTGTCATATTGTGTTGGTCCGCTAGGGACTTGTTGCCATTGTAGGTCTAATCAATAGACTAGACTGTGTGTGTGTGTGTGTGTGTATGTTATCATTTAGTAGTAGTAGTTAGTAAATAAATAAATCAACTCAATTTGTGGTACGGAATGATTGTGAGACCTGGGCTTGTGCAGATTTACAAATTATGCGACGTTCCTAATGAGACTGATGAAATTAGTGACTAATGAAATCGATATTCTTGAGTTAAATCATTAAACAAACTTCTCCCGTGGTGCCCGAGGTTACGGAGTTAATGGTTACCTGATTAATGTAACGTTGTTATAAAACATAGTTAATTATTCAATAAATAGAATGTCATCACATTAACGAGAATACGTCACAACACTGATTTATGCTTGACATCACATTCAATGTTTACTCACTTGCAATCTAGTTAGTCAGGTATTTTGTTTTCTTAAACACTGAGTGTACAAAACATTAGGAACTCTTTAAAATGACTGACCAGGTGAATCCAGGTTGAAGCCAAGATCCCTTATTGATGTCACCGGTTAAATCCACTCCAATCAGTGTAGATAAAGGGGAGGAGACCGGTTAAAGAAGGATTTTTAAAAGTCTTGAGACATGGATTGTGTGTGTGTCATTCAGAGGGCGAATGGACAAGACAAAGTGCCTTTGAACGGGGTATGGTAGTAGGTGCCAGGCGCACCAATTTGAGTGTGTCAAGTACTGCAATACTGCTGGGTTACATCAGAGAGAGACTTCTACAAAGAGAAGGCATCTAAATCCTCTCTGACACCTTTACAAGCAGAAACAGCAATGAAACACGAAGAGGGAGGGGAAAGAGATCTTTCTCGTACTACTGTTGGATTCCCAGCATGGCTGTTTTTGTGTGGATTTTTTTTTTTACCTGGTATCACAATTCATTAGTGAGAGGATTCTTTACAGTGTTCCTTACATTGGTTAAGTTACGCCAGTGGTATTAAAAGTCAGGGTCACGGCCCCAGGGAACTGCAGTATGGTCGCCAAAATGTTTTAAAAAATGAACTTTTTTTTTGAAGACCATCAGGGACCAAATAAGGTGAGAAAATTGGTCAACTACAACAGCTAAGACATTTGCTACCTTTTGAAAACTGTGAGGTAACTATTAGTTGCAACAGCAGCAACTTAGCCATCTATTCACGTTTATTCATCAATGCTAAATCTTGCTCCTCAATGCTAACGTTACCCATTTGAACAAATATTGGGTAAAGGCTGTCGTTATGTTTATAAAATTTTATTAGTCACATGCAACGAATACAGTGAAATGCTTACTTACGAGCCCCTAACCAACAATGCAGTTAAAAAAAACATGGATAAGAATAAGAAATTAAAGAGCAGCAGTAAAATAACAATAGCAAGACTATATACAGGGGGCTACTGGTACAGAGTCAATTAGTTAGTTGAGGTAATATGTACATGTTGATAGAGTTATTAAAGTGACTCTGCATAGATGATAACAGAGACTAGCAGCAGTGTAAAAGAGGCGGGGGGGCAATGCAAATAGTCTGGGTAGCCATTTGATTAGATGTTCAGGAGTCTTATGGCTTGGGGGCAGAAGCTGTTAGAAGCCTTTTGGACCTAGACTTGGTGCTCCGGTACCGCTTGCCGTGAGGTAGCAGTGAGAACAGTCTATGACTAGGGTGGCTGGAGTCTGACTATTTTTAGGGCCTTCCTCTGACACAGCCTGGTATAGAGGTCCTGGAGGGCAGGAAGCTTGGCCCCTGTGATGTACTGGGCCGTTCGCACTACCCTCTGTAGTGCCTTGCGGTCGGAGGCCGAGCAGTTGCCATACCAGGCAGTGATGCAACCAGTCAGGATGCTCTCGATGGTGCAGCTGTAGAACCTTTTGAGGATCTGAGGACCCATGCTAAATCTTTTCAGTCTCCTGAAGGGAAATAGGTTTTGTCGTGCCCTCTTTACGACTGTCTTGGTGTGCTTGGACCATGTGAGTTTGTTGGTGATGTGAACACCAAGGAACTTGAAGCTCTCAACCTGCTCCACTACAGCCCCGTCAATGAGAATGGGGGCGTGCTCGGTCCTCCTTTTCTTGTAGTCCACAATAATCTCCTTTGTCTTGATTACGTTGAGGGAGAGGTTGCTGTCCTGGAACCACACAACCAGTTCTCAGACCTCCTCCCTATAGGCTGTCTCGTCATTGTCGGTGATCAGGCCAACCACTGTGGTGTCATCGGCAAACTTAATGATGGAGTTGGAGTCGTGGCTGTCCATGCAGTCATGAGTAAACAGGGAGTACAGGACGGGACTGAGGATCATAGGCGGAAATCCCAGGGGGGACGGGGGGGACACGACCCCCCCATCCTGGGAAAAATATGATTTGTCCCCCCCAATATATCACTGTAAACATAACTATGTAATTTCAATAATATTAATAATACGCAATGAAAGCACTTGTGCTGATTATAGACACTTAATAGCGCGTTTTTAAGTTTCACAAGATTGCGACCCCCCCGCCCTTTGCCCCACAATGATTTGATCCACTGCCAGTTCTTTAGCTTGCAAGGTAATAGAGGGTTCGTATCTACTGTCCGAAAGGCACTCAGTGTACGTAACTGATGTGAGGTAATCAGTCAATCGCTCCATAGCAATGTATATATTTTTTAATGTTGCAGGGTTCACACACTAGCTGAATTTGCAGAGCTAGCGCGCAAACTAAAGCAAACATTAACTATCAAGCTAGCTAGTACCTATTCCATTTATGTGGCGTCGTCAAGATGGAATATTTGCTATCGTGAGTTTATTCCAAGATTAGCATGCAGCTGTAGTGCTTCAAAGTCCCCGTGATAAGGTTAGCATAAACTGAAGTCCAAACTGAACAGAACTACACTCTCTTATACCATTGTCTTAAATATATTAAATGGTCTCGTTGCAAAAGCAAAATTGTCGCTAGTGAATATTATTTTTTTCCCACCTTTAACCAGGTAGCAAAGTTATAGCAAACACCACAGAAACGGAATTGGTGCTCGCTAGCTTTGCAAATTCAGCTATTGTTGGAAGCCTGCCAATATGAAACAAACTAGGTTAAAATTTCAAAACGTTGCAGCATGTGTTTGTGTAAATGTGTGTGTGTGCAGCTAGACCGGTCAGCCAGCCAGCCAGCCAGCCAGGTAGAAAAATGTCAGAAAAAAGACGACATCATGAGTATTTTCAGACACCAAAACGCAAAGTAAGAACTCTAGTAGCCTAATATCTCAAAGACCAGTTGATAAAATGTTCATAAGAAAGAAGTGAAATGCTAATGGAATGTTTCACAATGATTTCATTAGGCAGAGCAGGGCAACAGATGGCACACAGACAGCAGAGCTGTGGACAGATAGGCAGGGACCAGACTGGCAGGACAGACTGCAGAGACAGGGAGTCTCAGGTAAGTTTGTTGAGTCTTTGTTTGCAAACATTATGAAAGGTTCTCCATTTTTTTTACTTGTAAAATAGGACATAATTTGGAAAATGCCATGGATACCCCAGCTCTCAACTTAAACTGGTGAACTAAACTAAGATTTGGTTTAAGGCAATTGGTATTGCTGTTGTGATTATTGTGTAGTTTTGGGTACCGGTAGTTAGGAGTACAGCAAACACCTTATTTCTTTCTTAGAGACAGACTGAGTCAGTGAGGTGGTGAAAGGGAAAGAGCCAAGGAGAGGAGACTTCAGAGGACGTGTCACAGCCACGGCGGACCAGGTGTCACCCTTGTTGCCAGCAGCACCATAATAGGGACAGTGGCACAGCATCGTCCAGTTACCTCAGTGATGACACAGAACCATATCAGGCGCACACCCACAATTTATAGAACCGCAAACTCTTGCAAACAGAGTGTTGACGTTTCAAGAGAGAGGAACACTGCACTGATAAGGAACACTGCTGTAACTATTATTATTAGTAGTATTATAATGATTTAAACAAGTTGGGACAACCCTTCAGTTAACTACTGTACCTAACAATTATCCAGTAGTAGTGATTATGGTCCCTCAATATACATTTAACATATTACAACATAGTCTATGTGTTACAGCACTACTTTTGGTGTCCCCCTCAGGAATTGCTCCTGAGAAAATGTCATGTAATTGTCCCCTCCAAGGTTGATATCAGATTTTCGCCCCTGCTGAGGATCAGCGTGGCGGATATGTTGTTACCTACCCTTACCACCTGGGGGCGGCTCGTCAGGGAGTCTAGGATCCAGTTAGTTGCAGAGGGAGCTGTTTAGTCCCAGGGTCCTTAGCTTATTGATGAGCTTCGAGGGCACTATGGTGTTGAACGCTGAGCTGTAGTCAATGAATAGCATTCTCACATAGGTGTTCCTTTTTTCCAGGAGGGAAAGGGAAGTGTGGAGTGTAATAGAGATTGCATCATCTGTCGATCTGTTGGGGCGGTATGCAAATTGGAGTGGGTCTAGGGTATTGGAGTGGGTACAATATTAAAGTATCCAATTTTAGGGAAAATTTATGTATTTGTTTGATTTCTCGATAGCCATTGGTATTTGATTAGGATCCTTATTAGCTGTTGCAAAAGCAGCAGCTGCTCTTCCTGGGGTCCACACAAAACATGACATAATACAGAACATTAAGACAACAGCTCAAGGACAGAACTACATTATAAAAAAAGTTTTACAAAAGGCACATGTAGCCTACATATCAATACATACACACAAACTATCTAGGTCAAATAGGGGAGAGGTGTTGTGCCGTGAGGTGTTGCTTTATGTTTTTTGAAACCAGGTTTGCTGTTCACTTGAGCAATATGAGGGAGTTCCATGTAAAAATGGCTCTATATAAAGCTTTCTTGAATTTGTTCTGGATTTGGGGACTGTGAAAAGACATCATGGAACATTGAGTGGAACGTTGAGTCAAATATAACCCATTTTTAAAACCTCTTATAAAGTTGGTTTTGTAGCATAAACTGGGAATTTGATTTGACTAATTTTAGGATTGTCTTTTCATATCTGCAAAGTAGTTAAAACGCTATCAGTTCCACTTTAAACTTTAGATCACCGTTTACTTTGTGTGCTAAACGTGACGAGTTTTTTGCAATGGAAGTAATAAACTCAGCAAAAAAAGAAAAGTCCCTTTTTCAGAAACCTGTCTTTCAAAGATCATTTGTAAAAATCAGATTTTCATTGTAAAGGGTTTAAACACTGTTTCCCATGCTTGTTCAATGAACAATAAACAATTAATGAACATGCACCTGTGGACCGGTCGTTAAGACACTAACAGCTTACAGACAGTTGTCAATTAAGGTCACAGTTCTGAAAACTTAGGACACTAAAGAGGCCTTTCTACGGACTCTGAAAAACACCAAAAGAAAGATGCCCAGGGTCCCTGCTCATCTGCATGAACATACCTTAGACATGCTGCAAGGAGGCATGAGGACTGCAGATGTGGCCAGGGCAATAAATTGCAATGTCCGTACTGTGAGACGCCTAAGACAGCACTACAGGGAAACAAGACAGACAGCTGATCGTCCTCACAGTGGCAGACCATGTGTAACAACACCTGCACAGGATCGGTACATCACACCTGCGGGACAGGTACAGGATGGCAACAACAACTGCCCGAGTTACACCAGGAAGGCACAATCCCTCCATCAGTGCTCAGGCTGTCCGCAATAGCCTGAGAGAGGCTGGACTGAGGGCTTGAAGGCCTGTTGTAAGGCAGGTCCTCACCAGACATCATCGGAAACAATGTTGCCTATGGGCGCAAACCCACTGTCGCTGGACCAGACAGGACTGGCAAAAAGTGCTCTTCACTGACGAGTCGCGGTTTTGTCTCACCAGGGGTGATGGTCGGATTTTTGTTTATCGTTGAAGGAATGAGCATTACACCGAGGCCTGTACTCTGGAGCGGGATTGATTTGGAGGTGGAGGGTCCGTCATGGTCTGGGGTGGTGTGTCACAGCATCATCGGACTGAGCTTGCTGTCATTGCAGGCAATCTCATTGCTGTGCGTTACAGGGAAGACATCCTCCTCCCTCATGTGGTACCCTTCCTGCAGGCTCATCCTGACATGACCCTCCAGCATGACAATGCCACCAGCCATACTGCTTGTTCTGTGCGTGATTTCCTGCAAGACAGGAATGTCAGTGTTCTGCCATGGCCAGCGAAGAGCCCGGATTCCAATCATTGTCCCAACGTCTGGGACCTGTTGGGTGAAGAGCCTGGATCTCAATCCCATTCCCCCCAGAAATGTCTGGGAACTTGCAGGTGCCTTGGTGGAAGAGTGGGGTAACATCTCACAGCAAGAACTGGCAAATCTGGTGCAGTCCATGAGGAGGAGATGCACTGCAGTACTTAATGCAGCTGGTGGCCACATCAGATACGGACTGTTACTTTTGATTTTGACCCCCCCTTTGTTCAGGGACACATTATCCCATTTCTGTTAGTCACATGTCTGTGGAACTTTTTCAGTTCATGTCTCAGTTGTTGAATCCTGTTATGTTCATACAAATATTTACACATGTTAYGTTTGCTGAGAAAWAACGCAGTTGACAGTGAGGACGTTTCTTTTTTTGCTGAGTTTAGTTGTGCATTTCAACAGGGAAATGGTTGTGTTTTTGTATTCTTATGATTGGGACCTACTMGCTTATTACGTCCAAGTTTATGCACTGCTTATCCTTTAACATCATGCTGTGTGTGAATGCTGTCTTTCCATCGGCCCTATGCAGTGGTGTCGTGGTGCTTGAAGTGGGTATACTCAAATTTTGCCAAAAAGTTCCCAAACGGCCCACCCAGTGAAGGAATGGCACCCGGTGTGAAAAATCCACAGTTTTCGTATAGATTGTTCACTCTCAAATCTCACTTTTTTTTATATAGAAAAAGTCAACAACAATGCTTAAACCACAATCTGATTGGATTGGCCTGTCAGGGCCTGGCTCCCCAGTGGATGGGCCTCTGTCCACCCAGGCCCATCCATGTCTACGCCCCTGATGTAAACAGGCATGATGACAACTGCGCATCACAAATTGTCCACTAACCAACACGCCGGACTAAACTTTTTCAATACCTGCTTTGCATACCCATTGTTGCCTTAGTTAGAATTTACTGTAGATATAAGTTGAAACATCTTTTCTACCCTACCGGCTACTGATGTCATTCTTCTGTGAGCTGCTCCATGCCAAAACCAGCTGAGAGCTGCACACTCTTACTCCCTGCAGATGATATTCCGCTGAAACTAAGCTGTGTGCACAGCGAGCATGTGACTATATTTCATGTGCTTTGTGATTGTGTATGCTACTTTGTGCACGATCTCTCTTTTGTACTACATACTTAAGTCATATACCTCCACTACATTACTTTTATACGCATCAGTAGGGATTAAGTAGTGAGTATAAATAATGCCCACTGAAAAAAAAGTGGGTTTACGCTTATACACTCCACTATACCAATAGCCCTTTGTGTTTTATAAAAAATGGACTCTCCTACATGAGTGCGCTGAAGGCTTATAGGTTTGTCACTGCGCAAACATGTCTATAATAGAAATGAAGGCTGTTAAGATATTGATGTCTCAAGAAAGGAGTGTACATATTTGGCCTSGCGAAGAGGTGTTATACAGTGCATTCAGAAAGTATTCAGACCCCATGACTTTGCCATATTTTGTTATGTTACAGCCTTTTTCTAAAATTGATTAAATAAATGTTTTCCTAATCAATCTACACACAATACCTTAATGACAAAGCGAAAATAGGTTTAGACATTTTTGCTAATTTATTAAAAATAAACAGTAATACCTTATTGGGTGGGCCCAATAAGTATTCAGACCCTTTGCTATGAGTCTCGAAATTGAGRTCAGGTGCACCCTGTTTCCATTTATCATGGAATGTTTTTACAATTTGATTGGAGTCCACCTGTGGTAAATTCAATTGATTGGACATGATTTGGAAAGGCACACACCTGTCTATATAAGGTCCCACAGTTGACAGTGCATGTCTGAGCAAAAACCAAGTCATGAGGTCGAAGGAATTGTCCGTAGAGCTCCGAGACAGGATTGTGTCGAGGCACAGATCTGGGGAAGGGTACCAAAAAATGTCTGCAGCATTGAAGGTCCCCAAGAACACACTGGCCTTTATCATTCTTAAATGGAAGAAGTTTGGAACCACCAATACTCTTCCTAGAGCAGGCCACCCGTKCAAACTGTGCAATCTGGGMAGAAGGACCTTGGTCAGGGAGGTGATCAAGAACRTGATGGTCACTTTGATAGAGCTCCAGTTCCTCTGTGGAGATGGGAGAACTTTCCAGAAGGACAACCATCTCTGCAGCATTCCACCAATCCGGCCTTTATGGTAGAGTGGCCAGATGGAAGCCACTCCTCAGTAAAAGGCACATGAGAGCCTGCTTGGAGTTTGCCAAAAGACACCTAAAGGACTGACCATCAGAAACAAGATTCTCTGGTCTGATGAAACAAAGATTGAACTCTTTGGCCTGAATGCCAAGCGTCACGCCTGGAGGAAACCTGGCACCATCCCTACGCTGAAGCATGGTGGTGGCAGCCTCATGCTGTGGGGATGTTTTTTAGCAGCAGGGACTGGAAGACTAGTCAGGATCGAGGGAAAGATGAACAGAGCAAAGTACAGAGAGATCCTTGATGAAAACCTGCTTCAGAGCGCTCAGGACCTCAGACTGGGGTACGTTCACCTTCCAACTGGAAAATGACCCTAAGCACACAGCCAAGARAATGCAGGAGTGGCTTCAGGACAAGTCTCTGAATGTCCTTGAGTGGCCCAGCCAGAGTCCGGACTTGAACCCGATCAAACATCTGGAGAGACCTGAAAATAGCTGTGCAGCGACTCTCCCCATCCACCCTGACAGAGCTTGAGAGGATCTGCAGAGAAGGTGGGAAACTCGCCAAATACAGGTGTGCCAAGTTTGTAGTGTCATACCCAAAAAAGACTCAAGGCTGTAATCGCTGCCAAAGGTGCTTCAGAGTAAAGGGTCTGAATACTTATGTAAATGTGAGTTTTTTTAGTGTAGATTGATGAGGGAAAAAAACTACTTAATCCATTTTAGAATAAGGCTGTACGTAACAAATGTGGGAAAAAGGGAGCTGATTACTTTGCAAATGCACTGTACTTTCGGTTTCGTACACAAGCTTCAAACAGCTGAAAATACAATATTTTTGGTTATGGAAAACATATTTCACAGCGGTTTAGATGATAAAAMGATTCTCTACACTATACTTGCTTGTTTTGTGACAATTTATGGATACGATTGCGGCTGGTCAGATCTGCACACCAGTAAATAGCTAACATTAGACCGCATTGGAAATGATGCAGACAATTACATTGGAAGCAACATTCTTTCCGCAATATTAAGCTGATCCACCCCACAAAAAAAAACGAAAAAACGAAAGAAAAAAAAACACTAGACCGCAAGTAGTCAGATGGCTCGTTGCAGAAAAAGGTGCATGTTCAAAATGATAACCAGCTAACATAAGCTAGCTATGTTGGCTATTAGTTCCTATCTAGCTAGCATAGTAGCTAATATAGCTAGCTAGCCAACACCACAGATGAAAGGGTTAGTTATCGTCATCTTTGCCTAACAGGTCACATAGCTATATGCTAAGCTAGGTCACAAGCACTTCGCTACACTAGCAATAACATCTGCTCACCATGTGTATGTAAAAAATACAATTTGATTGCATGCAGGTCAAGGCATGTTGACACAAGCCTGATTATTAGTGAATTAACTAAACTAGTATTTGCAACAGGAGTTCGATTTTGGTCACTATGTCCAATTCATCCTTTTCTCAAAACTGCACCATTCTGTTGAGCTTGCCGCTGCTGATTATTGTCTCTGTTAGACATTCCTCGGCATTGTGCAGTGCTCGTGGCTCAGGCGGTGAGTGGCGTCTGGCATAGCAGCAGCTTTGTTATGTAGAGGGACTATCGGCAAACCCAATATAAAAGGGCTGATAGCCTAGAAAAGACTAATATCGGCTTAGCCGATTATCGATTGATCTCTATACAAAATATTAGGAACAACTTCCTAATATTGAGTTGCATCCCCTTTTCGCCCTCAAAACAGCCTCAAATTAGACTGGGCATGGATTCTACAAGGTGTCGAAAGCGTTCCACAGGGATGCTGCCCCATGTTGACTCCAATGCTTCCCACAGTTGTGTGAAGTTGGCTGAAAGTKCTTTGGGTGGTGGACCATACCCGTTCAAAGGCACTTAAATATTTGGCTTGCCCATTCACCCTCAATGGGGCACTCACGCAATCCATGTCTCAATTGTCTTAAGGCTTAAAAATCCTTCTTAAACGTGTCTCCTCCCCTTCATCTACACTGATTTAAGTGGATTTAATAGGTGACATCAATAGGGGATAATAGATTTCACCTGGATTTACCTGGGTAGTATGTCATGGAAAGAGCCGGTGTTCCTAAWGTTTTGTGCAGTCAGTGTACAACAATTGAAACAAAACAAAAACCTTTCAGTTATACAACTTATCAAGCTTTGGAAATACACAGAACAAAAATAAACGCAACATGTTAAGTGTTGGTCCCATGTTTCATGAGCTYAAAAAAAACTAAAATGTTRCATTCGCACAAAAATATTATTTCTCTAAAATGTTGTGCACAAATGTCTATATACTTCTGTTAGTGAGCATTTCTCCTTTGKCAAGATAATCCATCCACCTGTAAGGTGTAGCACATCAAGAAGCTAATTACACAGGTGCACCATGTGCTGGGGACAATAAAATGCCACTTTAAAATGTGCYGTTTTGTCACAACACAATGTCTGAAGTTGAGGGAGCGCGCAATTGGCATGCTGACTGCAGCACATCTCTCTGTCCAACASAGCTGTTGCCCGAGAATTMAATGCTCATTTCTCCACCATAAGCTGCATCCAATGTCGTTTTAGAGAATTTGGCAGTGCGTCCATCCGGCCTCACAACCGCAGACCACGTGTAACCACGCTAGCCCAGGACTTCCACATCCGGCTTCTTCACCTGTGGGATTGTCTGAGGGCGTGTGTGTGTGGGGAAAAACTCACTCTGATTGGCTTGGCCTGGCTCCGCAGTGGGTGGGCCTGGCTCCCAAGTGGGTGGGCCTATGCCCTCCCAGGCCCACCCATGGCTGCACCACTGCCCAGTCATGTGAAATCCATAGAMTAGGGCCAAATTAAATTATTTCAATTGACTGCTTTCCTCATATGAACTGTAACTCAGTAAAATCGTTGAAATTGTTGCACGTTGCGTTTATATTTTTGTTCAGTACAAAATATGCAACCTTTTCTGAATAGCCATTCAAGTGTTTCCTCATTAGTTTTGGTTTCCGTTGCATTTTCTTCAAACAGGGTTACTCAAATCTTAATTTAAAGTACAGTAAAATGTATAATCTCCCTTAAATCACAGGCTGTACCAAGCAAATCATCTTCATTTATGGCATTGAAGCATCCTTCTTTAATTGCCAGAGGCAGTATCCTGGTTCTCAACTGCGCTCACAAGGATCTTTGATTTCTTGTTAAGCGACAGGTGACATAGGGTTCTAGATCATAGGTGTTTTTGATCTGGTTATAAGTTGTGAGCTTTGGATTTAGCCATATATCAGTTGCCCATTTTTCTTTGTAGCTAAGTGTGTTTGATCAAGTTGACATTGCATCGTAACTTGTTTCTAAATTTTCTTTGTAGATCAGCTTCCTTACATATATCATTAAGTTCCTTTGTCCAAGGGTCATTGTGTGTTTTAGTGGCACTGGCACCAGTGCCACCCAGGGAAAGAGTTAGTCCGGAGCCCTGTAGCCTGCCGGATGTTGCCCAGCAGGTGTGTGTGCCCCTACATGTATGAACAGCTTGGCATACTGGGTGCTGCCCTGTTGTGTGTGTGTGTGCCCACACTCACGTTCTCATACCTGTACAGGCGGGTCAGCGTGCTGAATATTATCCTGCAGGTGGCTCATGAGCATCAGGTCACGGGCTTGATACCAGCGCGAGTGAAGTGCGTGGTGGTAGATGTGGCACAGGATGGCACATGTGCGGATGCGGTCTGTGCGGTCCTTAGCGTAGATGAACTTGCACAGGCGGTCCATGATGAAGGCACTGTCCTRGCCTTCGCTCTCCTCCGCATCCTGCTCAGACTAGGGAGGAAATACAAAGAGAGAAGGGGGAGAGGGATAAAGTGACAATTCAATAGTAGGCGAGTATAGTGTTGCACGGTATACCGGTACCACYAAATCAAAATGTRATGACACTTAGTACCYTTTCATATGATAATAACCYACCTTTTCAGCCCTACKGATCRAAAGAACCTACTGGCGCCTGCCTGTTAWACAATGTTTATAAAGTRAGCAACAGTTCCTAGTCTCTTGTACCTMCAGGTCCAATAATATCCACTTCACTTTTCAAGTGCATATCACATATGGCAGCTGTAATCAGCCATCAGCAACCCCTACCAGCTCTCACCTGCTTCTCTCCATCCACACTTCCTGRGCATCTATTCCTCCGTCAGTTTAAATAATATACACTACCGTTCAAAAGTTTGGGGTCACTTAAAAATGTCCTTATTTTTGAAAGAAAAGCAATTTTCTTGTCCATTAAAATAACATCAAATTGATCAGAAAGTGTAGACATTGTTAATGTTGTAAATGACTATTGTTGCTTGAAATTTATGATTTTTAATGGAATATCTACATGGGCGTACAAAGGCCAATTATCAGCAACCATCACTCCTGTGTTCCAATGGCACATTGTGTTAGCTAATCCAAGTTTATAATTTAAAAGGCTAATTAAACATTAGAAAACCCTTTTGCAATTATGTTAGCACAGCTGAAAAATGTTGTTCTGATTAAAMAAGCAATAAAACTGGCCTTCTTTAGACTAGTGGAGTATCTGGAGCATCAGCATTTGTGGGTTCGATTACAGGCTGAAAATGGCCAGAAACAAAGCACTTTCTTCCTGAAACTCGTCAGTCTATTCTTGTTCTGAGAAATGAAGGCTATTCCATACGAGAAATTGCCAAGAAACTGAAGATCTCGTACAACACGGTGTACTACTCCCTTCACTGAACAGTACAAACTGGCTCTAACCAGAATAGAATGAGTGGGAGTAACAACCTAGTTTAGGCAAATTTGATTGGCACTGGAAGAAAGGAAAAAGGGTCTGCTACTCATGAGATGTGCATCAAAAGGTAGGATTCATATAGGCCTAATTGTATGCCTAAACCACTTCAAAAACTATTTCTTGTGCTCCTTAAATTCAGTTTGGTGCCTAATGTTTTAAAAGATGGGAGCGGTATGTGTGTTTGTGGGAGAGAGAGGGATGTGTGTTTTTATGAGAGTGAGGGAGACAGAGTATGTGAGGAAGGGAGGGAGAGTGTGTGTGTGTTAACTGAAAAGCAAAGGTTTCATGCAGTGTTTTCCCCTTACTGACACAATGACATGCAAATCATGATGCATGTTTTTTTCTTTCCTCCCACCAAATCACAGGTAGGCCTTTGCAAATATGAGCAAATTAGCCATTCTATGCAGTATTCTATTTTTCACTTAACCGTGTGGAGTTAAACTCYATGAGTTYTATTGAGTAGAAGTGTGAATTTCAGCGACAGGTTTCTGGAGAACATTTAGAAAATGTGACCAAGCGTTCAGGGGACAGGGCGAACAGGATGCTAGGCCACTTTTTTTTTTCGACCGCTAGGATTTTTTAAAATTATGGTATCGTAATACTAGGCCTGGTATCGTATTGTTACGACACTAGGCAAGGACAAGGTTGGGTTATGACTAGGGGTGTGATGTTTAAACATTTAAAAGAAATTGGGATTGTTAATTTGTGAATTCACGTCCTTTTATGATTCTTCGTTCAAACGTTTTACACAAATTCCTAGTAAGTATCCGCCACATTGCTTACATCTCTCCTATCCTGCAATTTAAAACGAGAAAGAGACAGTCATTTCAGACTATTGAGAAGCAGCCATGGGGTCCATGTAAATATAATTACTGAAACATACATTCCCATTCAAGTTCTATGATTGGCGCACCGGCTGCCATATTGAGTGTACCCATAACCTGAACGTAATGTTGTGTTCATGATGGYTCTCTGTCCATTTCCTTACCTTGGTCTCTCCCTGGAGGCCAAGGGCGCGGCGGTGAGCCTTGTAGTCAAACTTGTAGTAGGTGTGCATGATGCGGCGTAGGTAGATGCGGCAGCCCTCCTCCGTGCTGCCCTTGGTCTCCAGGTAGCCCAGCAGGCGGTCGATGATGCCGCACACACGCCCCTCGTCCTTCAAGTTGTCCACGTACTCTGGGGGAGAGAGAGTGAGTGATTTAAATATCATCATGTGAAATTTAAAGTTGGTGTGAAAAAGAGATCAGGATATGGGTTTTCATAGGTAAAAAAAAGTGATCCCAATAATGTGTGTTATGTACATGGTACAGGTTTTCGTAGGAATTATATTGCTGTCTATTCTATTAATCCCTTTACTTCATATGTGTCTATAGTGATTGAGTATCAATTAAGTTGGTCATTGACAGACGCACAAGTGACTTGGATAATGCGAAAATGCGGGTGMGGGTCTAAAATAGCGAGAACACTATGAGAGGGCCTCACCTTGAGAGTGGGGGTCAGTGTTCTGCATGATCTTGGTGAACTCCTCGTCCATCCTCTCCACCAAGGTCAGAATGCAGCCACGCACCCTGAATGGCTGAGGAACAGATAGAGAAACTGAATTTATTTGTACCATCTACTGCAAACTGCAGCCTATCACATGAAGTGTATTGCCATGCCTGTCTTCTTGCCAAATGGCAATAAGTAAAAGACTAATGTATTTGATAGGTGCTTGTTCTTGACTGTATATGTATGTATTTTTTAGAATATTAGAACTTTAATTTTCCTGTGGGGAACTACTCATTTGGAGTAGTTCAAATAAATGAACCAATCAATCATTCATTCACTGAAAGAAACTCAATCAACCACTAAGAGTTTTATGTGAGAGAATTACCTGTGAGTCAGTAACGGCCAGGTTCTCGCTGTCCTCGGCGATGTTCTCGCCGATAAAGATGTTGTTGTTGTTAAAGAGGATGTCCAGCAGCTCGTCAATGCAGTCTAGACACTTCTTCCACATATCAACCTGGGAGAGGGGTGGGGCGGGACAGGTAAAATGGATGAGGAGATATTAGTGTGAATTGGTGTCACACTCGGGCCGGATACGGGAGAATCCAGGACGAAAAACGGGAGTTTATGGTTGTCAGCACCAATTCCTGATAAATGTACTTGGAGAATCAAGGTGATTGATGCTGAGAAGACATTTCTAAAAACAGATCAAGTACAACTTGTCCAATAACTTTGTTTTTACATTTAATACATTCCCCCATCACATTTCCCCCCAACTGCTATGGGGGGGACATTAAAAGGGATGGAATTGCCATTATTGTAGAATTGCACATGAAATATTCTTATTTTTTTCCTCAAATGTGTTGTAGCAGAGGTAGCAGAATTAAGACCGCTCAGGCTCAACCCCTTCAGACTACGGCGGACAGTCTATTCCGTTAGCATAGCCACACCTCCGTGGAGTGGGCAGATGGACGGTAATAAAACAGGAAAGTTTTAGCCTTTAGCAATTTAAGCATTTAATAATTTAACAAATAAGCATTTAACAATTTGGAATTTAGCAACTTAGCATTTAACACCAGTGAGTCTGACCTTCATGAAGGCGGCCAGGTTAGGGTTGTAGTCGTACAGGGAGGCGATGATGTTAAACTTGATCTTGACCAGGATGCCCTCGCCCAGAATGTTCTCATTGGAGATGTTGGCCAGGGCGTGGAGAAGCTCGATCTGGGCAGCTCTGAACAAAGCAGAATGTAGAGGAGGGAGGTAGAGAGAATAACGGGTGTAGGGACAGTGTTAAGTTAGTTTACGGTCTTTTTCAGGCTTTGGTGTCATATCGGCTAGGGCTTTTACTGAATGGCGTTTTTATCTGGTCGCAAAAGAAACCCCAAAACCSCACCTGACGTCCCCTTGTAGACATGACAGTGCTATATCTGTGAAAGGCAAKAACTTTGCATAGCCTTAGGTACAACTTATACCATATTGTTTACTTCAGCATGGTTTTCAGATCTACAAAGGGCCATCGACTAGGGCCACATTTTGGGGCCGAGTATTTATGTAAATGTAGTCAAATGAGTCGTACCTGTCTGTTCCCTTCTTTCCACGGGCCTGCAGAATCTCGTTGAGTTTCTTTACAACCACTGTTGTGTTGATTTCTGTTCCCTTGGCAAACATRTTAAAGGGTAGGAAGCATGAGTTTTTACTCACTAAAGTYACAACACAGTGTGGTCAAAGARTTAGTAACTTAGTTGAAGGCACGATCTGGTTAGCTATAAATACAAACAGTTATGTTTTTTTAAACATATTTATTCACTTATTTCTGTATAACCACAATTAACTATTTTCTCAAAGTCATATGGAGAATCTACTCTGCGTTAGRTAGCTCAAGCTGGCWWATGTTAGCCACTAGCCATGCAGACAGACTGCTGGCAGTGATGAGCTACAATTTACCAATCATGAGGTGGTGTGATGTAAACAGCCAATCAAATTCCCCACACCTGGGGGGGCGCATGATCCTGCTCGCCTGCTTCATGCGGCTCTGACTTCTGCACCGGCAGYCTTGCCTCTGGTGCAAAAGGAAAGTGGAAAATCATTTCTGCCTGCTCTAATTGTTTAGTACCTCGTCTGTTCTTCGTTTTTCGTCCTACAATTTATTTGGTCAACTTTTTGACGTGTTTTGAGTTTTTCAACCTTAGCTTAGTACTAGCGCCCTACAGTAGCTGACTGACTGTGCTSTTGTGATAACTTCAATCTGCCTGGAGCCTTCCTCAGATCAACGTTTTATTGTTGTCTCTTCCCCTCGTCCCCTGTGCCCAATGCCGACTCTGGATTATTGTCTCTGGAATCTACTCTAGATTTGCCTCACTARAGGATTAGCTGACTCTCCCCTCTGCCGGTGAAATGGCCTCTCCCTTTGAAGTGCCTCTCTCCTTGGCCATTCTTTGGTAGCCAACTCAGCCGTATATCAATCTCCACTCTCTGTACTTTATATCTGCTGGCTTTTRTGTGTGTGTTCTATGGGTTCCTGTGCTAGACCAGGTGGTGTTGTTTTTTGGCTTACTATTTAGTTATGTCGCCCGTGGTGGTTGGCTAGCTAGTCTAGTTAGCTGGCTAKAATAACAAACRTTAGCTGGCTGGCTAAGAACTGCATATACTGGCAACATTGTTTGATAACTGGTTAGATGGCGTTATGCATTTCCAAAACCTTGGTTTACTTTAATGTAGCTGTAAGCTAGGTGTTTATAGCAACTGGCTGACCCATGCAGTGCTAACATAACGTTAGCAGGCTGGTTGGCTAGCAACCTCAACAAATCAGCTTGCAACAATACATTCATAATGTATTTGCTTGTAAGAGCTGAAAATGTAATTGAGTGCAAACGATTTGGTTGAATTTTAAGTTATTTCTGCTGGAGTTCACATTATAGGGAATAGGCTGGCTTGCCGGGTCCTCCATATTACATCAGAACCCACAAAAACATTTTCAGGCATGACTACGGCATTCTGATATGTTTTATGTAATAACACAAACAATTTAAAAGTGAGGTGCAACTTTGCATTGGGACTTTTGATGCATATACTAACCATATGTTAAATGTGGTTACGTTCATGCTACCTAACCTTTAAGGTTCTCCTGTCGGGAAAAGCAATTAGCACTATCCACATTCACTGGCAGGTTTGGCTCTGTACTCAAAGCATTTCAGAGTAGCAGTGCTGATCTAGGATCAGGTCATTACAATCTAAAAGGTAGAAATGATCCTAGATTAGCAGCACTTCTACTCTGAGATGCGTTATGACCAAATAGGACCATTGGGTCGTGTTCATTTGGGGACTAGAGAGAAAATGCTTTAAAATGTTTTGCAATGAAAAACAAAAAATGTGTTTCTTATTAGTAAAGGTCAGGTGGTCCCTCTCCGTTTGTCAATTCTTACATTTGGCGGTTAATGAACACAAACAATACATACAGATAAGTGGAGTGCCATAACTTGATTACCCACCTTAACGAGGGGCACTCCTCCCTTCACCTTCTCCCATTCTTCTTCGTCCTCCTCTTGGGCCTCTTCCTCTGCCTCTTCCTCCACACGCTCCTTCCGCTTGTGTCTCTTCTTCCTATCCTCCTTTTTCTTCTCACTGGTGTGTCGCTCGACCTCACTACCAGACCTGGCAAGACAGAATGAGGTGTTGTGAATACATTTTGGTCAGTGTGTAAAACTMATTTGATGTCAGAGACGAGTCTCTAAAGCAGAGGGTAGGCAACTACATTCAGTCGTCAGACAATTTTTTCATGCGCAGCAGGTTGCGGGGCCGGGACATTATTWTATATATTTTTTATTAACTAAGAAAACATTGAGGGGCCAAATAAAATCGCTTTGGGACCAAATGTGTCTCGCAGGCTGTCTGTTGCCGAGCACTGCCCTAGAGTATCGTTTAACATACAGAGTGAGATATAGTGAATGAAAGTCAGAGGTAGGATGATTAGACTTCGAGGAATGTTCGGTTACAGAGGCAGTGATATTGACTCTAGACTCAATCCACAATAATTCCATCCTAACGCACAAGGTACAAAGAACAGGGACTGACTTCTTGAGGAAGATTTTGGCAATGGCGTTATTGCCCTCTTCGTCTTCACTACCACTGCCGCTTTCCGCTGTGTCTGAGTCCCAGTCTTCGTCATCCACATCACTACTGCTGGAAGACTCCTCATCCTGTTGAAGACATATACTGTTATTACATACACGAGTTAGATTAAAGCCTCCATGCAGTCTTAATGTCATTTTTAAATCATCCCTGTATATCTAATCAATCACTATTAATTTATTGAAAACACCACCAAAATATATTTGTAATAATTTATTTCCCTGAACCTCCTTGGGCCACTGAAATCTTCAGTCCGATTGATACAAATTTGAATCGATTTACATATACAGGCCTGATTGGCTAATATAGTAATCTAAAGCCCAACCCCTTACCCCTTCAACAAAGGCACATGGTATTCAACCTGTCAGTTGGAGTTGGACCCAGAAAGCGACAAACTTCGACAAGCATGTAGGATTAATTTTGACATCAAAACTAAAAAAGGCATATTTCTCTGCCTCTTTCTCTCTCCTACTGCATCTTAATTTGCAGTATCATTGTTGTACTGTTTTCAATAGGTCATCGGAAGATGCAGTAGGTCTCCAGAAGATGCAGGACCAGATCGTAAACAAGGTTATAAAGAAAGTCTAAATCATAGCATGCAAGTATCTTTTCCAGTTATTGTTTTACATGTGCTCAAGCTCTGGAAGGTGTCACTGTGAGAGGAAAGATCATGGAGAAAGTAAGAGGGTGTTAGCTAAACATAATCAGATAGGTCTAAAATGTAGAGCAGCAGCATAGTTGTCCTCGATGGTATGAAGTACAAAAGTAGTGGTTTTATTTACATTGTCCTCACCAGCATGCTCGAACACTGACATTACTATAACCTCATCCCATGACAGGAAAGGCGGAAGAGTTAGTATTGCAAACACACAATTACACTGAGCTTCTCAACAACAACTTGTTAGGCAGAACCTGTTGTGATTTGTGATGTTTGGGTGAAAATCTACCAGAGAATAGATCTCCAGGAGGATGGTTGTTGACCACTGCCCCTACACACACTACACATGTGTTTTCAAGTAGTCATACAGTCAATCGCAGATAGACCCATAGCCCCTACCCATTGACAATTCCTACTAAAAATCGGTTATAGGTCATGGTTCAGCTACTACGCTCTCTGAAAAAAGTAATATAGAACTTTTGCCCCCATAGCAGAACAACCTTGGGTCTATATTAGGGATGTTAACGATTAACTGTTGACCCGGTTAGCGGCCAAAAAATACATTTGACCGTTCATGCTTATCGGACAATGGGTGAATTAGCTAAATGGAGTGGAATTCAATTGACGCGTGTATATTCGTTAGTTCGTCATACAGCTTATTTATCAAACACACACAGGATATGCTACAGAGCCGAGTAGGCTATGAGCAGAATAATWTCACCTGTTGGACAACGCAGCTCTCAAACAGCTGGATGCTGCTGGAGTGAAACGTGTTCTTATAAGCACAGTCATTGCGCAACAATTCTAAACGCAATCGCATGTTAAAAACATAGTTTTGATTGCCACAATTAACAAGAGGAGGATCTCAGCTTGATATTGCTACTATTTTTATTAATTGAAGCCAGTCATCCATTTGCGTGCATGGGCAATACAATAGGCGAGGCTATGAGCGCATCACCCACCACCTAGCAACTGGAGGAAGTATGCATTTTAAAAACATACTTCAAAATTGTTTGAAACCTGGACGTTTTACTTTATATTATGAGGCACGTCTTACCTTGCTTCAAAGTAGCCAGCCTAGCCAAAATCAAACCATAGAAACGTAGAGGCAATTTTATAAAGACTTCCTAATTTGCCATTAAAACAGCATTTCTCTCCTGTTCTATTGGTTTTCATATCAACTTTCTTTCACTGTCCAGAAGCGAAAGGCACAATCCTAGTCACATTAGCAACCCATCTTAGTTGTTGCATCTTTGGACTCCCCCTCTTTCTACGTTGGAGATTTTCAGCTCTGTCACATATGGAACCACGTGCATCAGGTGCGCTATTTAGAATGGTATTTTCCCGGGAATAGCATTTTGGAAAATGTTTGAAATGATGTTTTATATTGGTTGCTTCATTAGAGAAGTATGTTCAATAACYTAGCATTTTGGGGGGGCTGTGAGAGGATTGGCTTGCTACTGTTGCATGTTTCAATGTCAGTTCCTTGTATACACGCATAATATTTTCTGTTGGTCACGTTTAGGTCTTTTTTAAAAATGTAACCTTTATTTAACTAGGCAAGTCAGTTAGTTATGAACAAATTGTTATTTACAATGACGGCCTACCAAAAGGCCTCCTGCGGGGCCGGGYGGGCTGTGGCGGTTACGAAATTTAGTCAGCGGGTGATTGTCAAGCAAATAAACTGTCGGTCTCCACGGTAATTGACCGTTAATTAGCATACACATTTAGCATCTGAGTTTTGAGTTTATTTTATTTTTTACAGGGACAGTGCACATTAATCAACGTTTCAGTAAAAGTGCCGGTTTTAGCCAGCCGGCTAATTTTCAACCGCAGTCCCTGGGCAGGTTATCTCCTGGCTTCCATACATAGCCTACAAGCCACTGATGCAGACTTCGAACATCTAAATTTTAAAAATCCATCTAAAATAGCCCACACCTTCACAATAAATCTATTCATTTAGACAGGTCTAAAGAAGCATGATATGAAGAAAACATAGTCTATTACAGAAGAACAATAGCCAAATGGCTGTGGGCTACACTAGTTCATTTAGCAGACAAGATTTTCTTAGTATTCTGTGGCATTATTTTATAGTATGAAGAATACAATTGAACAAATCTGGATAAAATAGGAAGGATATTTTCAAATGATTTGAGGGCGTGTGCAGATGCGGCTATTCTGTGTTGAGCGGTTAACAAAGAAATAGGTAGTACTATATGCTTCATTTACATTTATTGATGTATAGAACAGTGTGTTATACAAACGTTGGGCTATATATTGATTTTTAATACATTGTAAGGCTGCATGATGCGACTGACAATTTGAAAAAAGTTGCTTGAAAGGCACGAGCTCTGCTTTTTTGCGCAGGCTGTACACACGCCAATAGTCTCTCATTCACAATTTGACAAGCACTTGAAAATGCCTCGAATTGTGTGGCCGTTGTGCCCTTGGCCCGGAGTGCTGTGTCATGCCCTTTTCCCTGAGCACTCTGAAGCACCTCTCACTCACATGGCTCTTCATCAAGTGTTTGGGTCTTTCTCACAGACTACAAGTGAAGACAGACACTTTGGGGACGCAACAGCGCACGTCCTTATCTAATTCTGAAGATATTGGAAGAATTGCGCACATTTACTTTTGGTCAGCCAACAAGATTAGTAGGCCTAACGAACAGCAAAAGCACTAGTCTATGTCAATCTACTATTCCCCATAGTACAAAAGTTGATCTATTCTGTGCGAGAAATAAATATTGCAAACAGTCTGGGATTAATACAACCAATAGCATCAAAAACATTTTCTTTTTAACACGATGTGGCTGACGCAACAGATCAGAACATTCAGCTTTAAATGTTGATAAAATATTAGGCAATTTCTTCACATTATAAAAGCAGCAATGTGCACATGGCAGTAGGCTATAAACACGAATGTTCCATTAGCAGAAAACACCATTATCAAAAGTGACAGCAAATGCAATTATGCATGTAATGCTTTTATTATAAAAAGGTGCATGTTTATGGTGAAAAATATCTTCCCCAAACTTGAAACTCACACGCTGCTTATGTATGCCAGTTAGGCGCTACACTCCTTCTAAAGTGGATTAACGTGCTTACATTTAAGAAGCTATTTGGCCACTTTAGTTACGATACAACCCTTATTAAAACATAGGCCTATGAGCTAGGCTACATGAGGTGTGTGACTATGATTCGAAAAAGGCGTCGTTTCTGGCCTTATGCCGGGCATCATTCACTACAATAATGGCGCCAGAGAGGATGGCTGCCATTTTATGGGCTCTTAACCAACCGTGCTATTTTGTTTTTTCGCATTGTTTTTAACTTATTTTGTACATAATGTTACTGCTTCCGTCTCTTATGACAGAAAAGAGCTTCTGGACATCAGAACAGCTATTACTCACCTTGAATTGGACTAATAATTTTTCTTTAATGAGTTGGACGAGAGGGATTTACTCCAAACACCCGAACAGGCACTCATCCCCGTAATTCGCAGGAGAAAGAGACAGAGGTTCCGTGGAAGGAGATTGGGTTGCCTTGTGAGGATCAGGCGACGAGTGGCTAATCTGACTTTGCCATCGGTACTATTGGCCAACGTACAATCGCTGGATAATAAAACGGACAAACTTAAAGCATATATATCCTACCAATGYGACATTAAAACGAATATCTTATGCTTCACCGAGTCGTGGCTGAACGATGACATGAATAACATACAGCTGGCGGGTTATACACTGTACCGGCAGGACAGAACAGCAGCCTCTGGTAAGACAAGGGGTGACAGTCTATTTATGTTTGTAAACAACAGCTGTAGTACGATATCAAAGGAAGWCTCAAGGTTTTGCTCGCCTGAGGTAGAGTATCTCATGATAAGTTGTAGACCACACTATCTACCTAGAGAGTTTATCTGTATTTTCCGTAGCTGTCTATTTACCACCACAAACTGTTGCTGGCACTAAGACCGCTCTCAATGAGCTGTTTATGGCCATAAGTAAACAGGAAAACGCTCATCCAGAGTCTGCGCTCCTTGCGGCCGGGGACTTTAATGCAGGGAAACTTAAATCAGTTTTAGCAAATTTTTACCAGCATGTTAAATGAMCAACCAGAGGAGAAAAAAAATCAAGACCATCTTTACTCCACACACAGAGACACGTACAAAGCTTTCCCTCGCCCTCCATTTGGCAAATCTGACCATTATTCGATCCTCCCGATTCCAGTTTACAAGCAAAAATTAAAGCAGGAAGCACCAGTGATTCGGTCTGTAAAAAAWGTGGTCAGATGAAGCAGATGCTAAACTATAGGACTGCTTTGCTAGCACAGACTGGAATATGTTCCGGGATTCTTCCGATGCATGCCAATGAGAAGTACACCACATCAGTCACTGGCTTCATCAGTAAGTGCATCAATGACGTCAGCTCCACAGTGACTGTACGTACATACCCCAATCAGCTCCGATGCTCGGCAAATGTGGCAGGGCTTGCAAACTATTAGACTCCGAAGCTCAGCCGAGAGCTGCTAAGTTTCACAAGCCAACCAGACGAGCTAAATCACTTCTATGCTCTCTGCGAGGCAAGTAACACTGAAACATGCATGAGAGTATCAGCTGTTACGGACGACTGTGTGATCACGCTCTCCGCAGCCGATGTGAGTAAGACCATAAAACAGGTCAACATTCACAAGGCCGCAGGGCCAGATGGATTACCAGGACGTGTACACCGAACATGCGCTGACCAACTGGCAAGTGTCTTCACTGACAATTTCAACATTTCCCTGTCTGAGTTTGTAATACCAACATGTTTCAAGCAGACCACCATAGTCCCTGTGCCCAAGAACACTAAGGTAACCTGACTAAATGACTACTGACCCGTAGCACTGACCCGTACGTAGCACGTCACGTCTGTAGCCATGAAGTGCTTTGAAAGGCTGGCTCACATCAACACCATTATCCCAGAAACCCTAGACCCACTCCACTTTGCATACCGCCCTAACAAATCCACAGATGATGCAATCTCTATTGCACTCCACACTGTCCTTTCACATCTGGAGAAAAGGAACACCTATGTGAGAATGCTATTCATTGACTACAGCTCAGTGTTCAACACCATAGTGCCCTCAAAGCTCATCACTAAGCTAAGGACCCTCAGAATAAACACCTCCCTCTGCAAATGGATCCTGGACTGTCCTGACGGGTCACCCCAACGTGGTAAGGGTTGGAAACACATCCGCCACGCTGATCCTCAACCCTGGGGCCCCTCAGGGGTGCGTGCTCAGTTCCCTCCTGTACTCCTTGTTCACTCATGACTGCACGGCCAGGCACAACTCCAACACAATCATTAAGTTTGCCGATGACAACAGCCTGATCACCGACAAGACAGCCTATAGGGACTGTGTGGTGCAAGGACAACAACCTCACCCTCAACGTGATCAAGACAAATGAGACTTGTGGACTACAGGAAAAGGAGGACCGAGCACACCCCCATTATCATTGACGGGGCTGCAGTGGAGCAGGTCCAGAGCGTCAAGTTCACCAACAAACTAACATGGTCCAAGCACACCAAGACAGTTGTGAAGACAGCACGACAAAACCTATTCCCCCTCAGGAGAATGAAAAGATTTGGCAGGGGTCCTCAGATCCTCAAAAGGTTCTACAGCTGCACCATAGAGAGCATCCTGACTGGTTGCATCACTCCCTGGTATGGCAACTGCTCAGCCTCCGATCGCAAGGCACTACACAGAGGGTGGTGCGTACAGCCCAGTACATCACAGGGGCCTAGCTTCCTGCCATCCAGGACCTGTATACCAGGCGGTGTCAGAGGAAGGCCCTAAAAATTGTCTAAGACTCCAGCCACCTTAGTCATAGACTGTTCTCTCTGCTACCGCACAGCAAGCGGTACCGGAGCGCCAAGCCTAGGTACAAGAGGCTTCTAAAATAGCTTCCACAAGCCATTAAGACTCCTGAACATCTAATCAAATGGCTACCCATTTGCCCCCCTCTTTTATGCTGCTACTCTGTTATTATCTATGCATAGTCACTTTAATAACTCTACCTACATGTACATATTACCTCAATTACCCCGACTAACCGGTACCCACTGTATATAGTCTCGCTATTGTTATTTTACTGCTGCTCTTTAATTATTTAGTACTTTTTTTTTTTAAAGGTATTTTTCTAAAAACTTCATTGTTGGTTAAGCATTTCACTGTAAGGTCTACTACACCTGTTGTATTTGGCACATGAGACAAATATATTTTCAAATCAAATTGTATAATCGGCTAATACCAGACTACTCTTTATTTAATCTTGTCTTTACACATACTAAATAATGTGTGAAATTTGTTTTGATTTAGAATGGACCATTATCATGCATCTGTCTCGAAACAGGGGCAGCGGGGGAAAAAAACCATGTCATCTATGGACTTAAATAGCGAATGGATGATGCTTTTCCCGTGGTTCATGTTCATGCCAACCATGTAGGCTATACTCCTGTTGTAAAGATAAGCAATGTGCTTAATATTAGGAAAGTTGAGAAATAAATAGTAGGCCTAGCCTATAGATTGCTGATGGGATCTTCTTTCTAATAGAGGCCATCACTCTTGCGCAATTGCATAGCCTATACTGCCCTACCAAGCAAAAAGGCAGTAACTGCTCATAGCGTTGGATTGAGAAAAATGGCTTTCATTTACATTGGTTTCACAGTAACTTTATGCTGTTACTTTTAACATGACCCCCATTTTCTCCAAAACACAGAGGTAGGATACTTGTCCACCTGATTAAGCATGAATTTATTTATTTTAGAAAAAATGACAACTCATTTTCAACCAAATGAGCAGTTACTGCCTTTTTGCTTGATAGGGCAGTATAAAAATGTTGCGCAACACGAGCTCATGGGCTTTCATGAATTGTTTTGATTAGATTTTCGATTACATTTGCATTGATTTCAGAGCGGTTAGAGGGACAATAGAGTGCTGCAGTTTGGTAGGCTACTATTGACTATCAGCAGCATCAGAGCTTGGAGAAGTCTAATTACTGTGACTAAACGGACACATGGATTTWAAAAATGTTATTTAACTAGGCAAATTCTTATTTACAATGACGGCCTACCCCGGCAAAACCCTAACCCGGATGACGCCGGGCCAATTGTGCGCCGCCCTATGGGACTCCCAATCACAGCCAGTTGTGATACAACCTGGAATCGAGCAATTGTCTGTAGTGACGCCTCTAGCACAGATGCAGTGCCTTAGACAGCTGCACCACTCGGTAGCCCGAATTTGACTGCCTTCATGACTCGTGACCGCCAGTGTGGCGGTAATAAAGTCACCGCAACAGCCCTAGTTACATTATTTTAATCTATTTGGAACAAATGTAACCGTTTGTTAACCGAGAGTCGGTTAGTTGGCAGCAATATTGACAGAAATGTGCAATATAACTTTTTCAGTACACATTGTGGCTAAACCATGCCCTTTGAAAGACAGTAGGAATTATCAATGAACAGGGGCTAGTCTCTGTGATTGGCTGTATGATTAATAGAAGACATTGGTAGTCATTACAGGCATCTGGCCTATAAAGGAGCTTAGTCAGATGGTGRTGGGGCTATCAGGGCTGTAGGAACAGAGTGCCTAGTTCTGGGATGCCCAGGGAACCCATCCAAAATATGAGATGCAACACATTGAATCACTTTCATATCCATACCAAAATGTGCTAGATTGAAACTAGAATATTCACTGCACACTCACCTTATGATTATAGAATGTGGTGGCATAAAAATTGTTATTGGTGACCCAATCACAGCCAAAGTAAAACATTTTATTTGGGGTTATGACAGTTTATTACAAAATCAGTTTGACAGTATCTCAATCTGAAGGAAGTGTATTTGAAGTGGCTGAAATGATTCAAAAAGGTACTGAGAAGTGATCGGAAGATCACAAGGCAATATTTGTGTATGAGTGTAGAAAAGATGTTGCTTTTCCCCCCTAGTCTGATTATGCCTCTGTTCTAGCGAGTAGGGCTGAGCGATTAGAGCTTTGAGGTCAGTTCGGTTTCAGTTTGATAAAAAATGCACTGTGGGTCGAATGCTGTATTTTTTATTTGCATTTTATTTAACTAAGCAAGTCAGTTAAGAACAAATTCTGTAACAGAATAAAAATGAATAAGTCCTATGATGGTGGTGACTGCCAATTACTGCTTATCAACGACCATTTATTCAAATTACAAAAATATATTTCAGTTGTGTATAGTACATTTGTTTTAGGCCTATTTGATGACTTTATTATTTCATTCCAAGATCTCTATAAAGCTGCTGCCTATGCTGTCCGACAAAATCACTATTTTAGTAGTTCCTCAAAGTAAACAAGACATACTTTTATGACTGTTGAATACCAACTATCAATCACTTAGATCATGTATTTTCAGGTAGAGTTTGGTCAATTAGTTGTTAAAAAAAATATGTTAATTTCTCAGCATTYCTAACGAGTCCTGCGCAGCTTGTGAGCGTTGTAAAGGGACACAGATGGGTTTCTGAGAATCTTAGCTTTCAGAAATGGGATCATAATAGCTTATAGCTCCAACCGTACAGAAGTTAGAGACACGTTGCAGGAGAGAAACATAGAGCACTGTTTATCACAACCGCATTTAGCGGCTATCGGAAGTTACGCACGTAACCACGGTTCTATGAACTTAGCGATGCATTAATATTTTATGCAGAGCTTCTTTTGCCTCCCACAATGTAAACTTTGCAGCATAAACTGTCAGCCTACACTATCCCTAGGTTGGGGATCCAGTAAGCTACCTTCAGCGTATTTTCGAATTTGACGTGACATGCATTTACCTAGGTACCTGTACATAACAAAGCAATGTCAGAATCACAAATATAGCTAAATGTCATGTCAGTATCCTAGCTAATTGCGGTCGAAGCTAGCTACTTACCAGCTAACATTAGCTAGCTAAATCCCAGAATGAATCCCAGAATGGAACCTCACAACCYCAGATCACGTGTATGGCGTTGTGTGGGTGAGTGGTCTGCTGATATCAACGTTGTGAACATATTGCCCCATGGCGCCGTTGGGGTTATGGTATTTGAAGGRATAAGCAATGGACAATTGCATTTTATCGATGGCAATTTGAATGCACAAAGCTCCCGTGACAAGATCCTGAAGCCCATTGCTGTGCCTTTCATCTGCGCCATCACCTCATGTTTCAGCATGATAATGCATGGCCCCACGTTGCAAGGATCTGTACACAATTCTTGGAAGAATGAAAATGTCCCAGTTCTTCCAGGGCCTGCATACTCACTAGACATGTCACCAATTGAGCATGTTTGGGATGCTCTGGATCAACGTGTACGACACTGTGCTCCTGACAATATCTAGCAACTTCGCACAGCCATAGAAGTGGGACAACACTCCACAGGCCAGAATCAACAGCCTGATCAACTCTATGCAAAGGAGATGTGTTGCGCTGCATGAGGCAAATTGTGGTCACACCAGATTCTGACTGGTTTTCTGATCCACGCCTGTGACCAACAGATGAATATCTGTATTCCAAGTCATTTTAAATCCATAGATTAGGGCCTAATTCATTTATTTTTATATGAACTGTAACTCAGTAAAATAATTAAKATTTTTGCGTTCATGTTTTTTTTCAGTATAGTTTGTCGGATGAAACGTCTGCCTACTTACAGAAAGCAATTCTGACATTACTTTTTATGTAGCTAGCTAAAGGTACCCATGTAAATACAAATGTCACATCAGGTTAGTAGCTAGCTAGCTATCCACGTTGTGGTCGAGGCTAGTAGCTAGCTAGCTAACGTTAGCTCGCTAGCAGCAGAGCCACAATATCAAGACCGTCATATTGAAGGATAATAGCTAGATAGAATAATAMACTTCTTGAATGCTTGCTGCCACTGCCGGATGCAAGATGTAGCTATGGGACAGCCCCTTTATGGAGGATGAAAGCMGCAAATCCACTGGCTAGCTACCTTGAAGTGTGCGGTGCATATGCTCAGGTTCGATCTTAATTTTTATGCCACTTGAGTGAGTGAAATAAAATCAAAGCCAAATCAGATGAAGTGATTGCTCTGACGGGAGACAGTGCAAAGAAATACTTGCTGCATTGCAGCCAGCTACTGCACAAACCCTTGCTTTGGCCGTGCATAACTAGCTACCTCTCCTATGCATGTCAACAATGAGGAATACCAATTTGACCGGGTGGGACTGGCAGAAGTAGGAGGATATGGTCATTGGTCTATTATAATCAGATCGCCTTGTGTCGTTATGTGGTGGGCCAAAAGTTAAATTCCACTTGAAGAGGATGAAATTCGAGATGTAAAAAAAATAAGAATAACTTTTACACAAAAAGGGCATTATCATATTCTAAATGTCAGTGTTATTTCACCCATTGTGGAAATATCATAAATTATGAAAATCATGTTTTAGACTGCACTGCCCCTTTAAAGTGATGGTAGACAATGAAATTGACTGTCGGTGGGAGAAGGCTTGACAAAAATAGATAAAATGGCACATTTCTGACTTACTAAACTTATTCTTGTAGAATTGTCGAGTGAGTTAACTGTGCACTACAACAGAGCCACTGAGCGCGTCCTCCATCTTACCGCTGCTCCCTTCAGGAACTTGCTGCTGTCCGGCGGCAGTGCCTCGGCGGCCGGTTTCTTCTTCAGGAAGCTCTTGGCGTCTCCCGGCTCGTCATCACTATCTGACGACACCCCTACAGACATCAAGGAAGATGGGTGATTCTAAAAGAAACAGCAGTTAAAACAGTGACTAGTCCATAGAATGAATGCATCAATGTCATCCTGAGATTGTAATGGTGGAGAGTCAATCCCCAAAGACTCTAAAAATGGGACCCGATGCGTCTCTGCTTGGCACTCGGCACTAAAGAGATTGATTGGGGGTAAGTGCCTGCAAAAGAATAGCCTCCTGTCCAGAGGGTTTACTTGTACATCAAGCTGCCTCTCTATCGAAACAGGAGGGAGGCTCCTGCCCTATTGGCTCTAATGGCTTGGTAAGGCTACTTTCTTTACTATGAGCTAGCACCCAAATTACCAAAGCAGACGTTTGAGTCTTTCATTAATGGCATTTACTGTAGACATAGATCGAGGTGTAAMGAAAAGGCATGGTAAGAAACTCACCTGATTCAACCTCATCCTTCTCATCCTCCTCATCCGCAGAGACCATTGGGTTCTGAAAGAGAGACAAAAGATTACTATTATACCACGAAGCCATTAGTAGGAACTAAGCATCTCACACTGGCTCAGAGTGTCTTGGGAAAGATGCATTAAGCCGAAAACACACGGGGGACGTCTTACAACGAAGTGAATTCTGATTTACATAAGTAGTCACACCAGAGTCAATACTTTGTAGAAGCACCTTTGGCTGCGATTACAACTGTGAGTCTTTTGGGGTAAAGGTGTCAGCATGCTACAGTTCGGCTGTTCGCTAGACGAAGTCGGCTAGCTGAACCGAACGAGTGTGCTCGAATGCACCATAAGATATTTGCTTGAAAAACAAATAAGGGGAAAGCGGCAAATATAACCCTGGGACKYTAGAGGGCGATAAGCTGGTWATAGCCATCTACGGCCAAACAAGTGAAGAGAATACACACGGGAGATTAAAATCGTGTACAGAGATACTTGACTCGCATGAACATTTTATTGATGCGAATTGCCCGGGATCAACTAGATTTGATTTACCTAGCAACACATATAATAGGCGAGATACGGAGACAGAAGATGCCTGGTACAGGTTCACAACGGTGGATGAAGGGGCATACAGCCGCAGAAGACCCTCGATTTACCACCACCAGCAGTCCTACAAGGTACCACAATGCCAAGTCCTCACGTTTTCCTGGGAGAGGCAGCTTTCCCCCTACATGGAGAACCTCGTGAGCCCTTATCAATTTCACTTCTTCTGTTTCTAATTTCCCTTGTTACTGCATACATGTATGCACCACTATATAATAGGTGCCATTTTATCAAGGCTTTTGGAATATGGTTCCTGAAACATGGTATGGTGTTTTTTTGGTTTAACATATATGACATATATTCTCATTACCTCAATAAACCTGGGGGTACCTGGAACTACCACTCTCGTTGTCGGAGAGTCCGAATGCATTCGGCATCATGGCTGCAAGGATGAGGATTCTTGGATGCAGACTCAGTTCTGTGTGCACTGTGAACCAGTAGAGTTTATTTATCTTGTTAATAAAATGAAACCTGATTCTGGGATGGCTCAGAGTGGAGTAAATTAGATTAGACGGTACTACTACTACACAAGTAGAAGAAAATCGGTGGCACACTGCTCTTCTGTATGTTGTCAGCACTTGATGTTCAAATAGAATGCATTGAAACAACTTGAAGGAATGCCAACAGAGCTTTTTCAGCACACAAATAAACATGTATTCTTGCTTCCGAAAGTAAACCACAATCCCAAAAAAGTGTCTGCTGAGAACAGACGTGTAAAAGTGTCGATGGAATAAAATGTTTTAGAATAGTTAAATATTCCTGAATATAAATATTTCTGAACAATAGTACAACAGTGTGTTATTAACAGACCTGTAGATAACAAAAGTGTCTATGGAAAAAAATGAACGTTTCTAGTGTCTGACTGTTTGAAATTCCTTGCTCAAGGAACCTTACAGATGACAGCTTTGCACACTCTTGGCAGTTAAGGCAAAGGGTGGCTACTTTGAAGAATTTCAAATATAAAATATTTGTTTAACACTTTTTTGGTTACTACATGATTCCATGTGTGTTACTTCATAGCTTTGATGTCTTCACTATTATTCTACAATGTAGACAATGGTAAAACCAGACTGGAAGTGTGCAGAGACTTTTTCCTATTTTTTCAGTTTAACATTTTGCCTCCAGCACCTCCACTTATCAGTTTTGGGTGTGTGGTAGATTCTGCCTATTATCTACAATTACACAGGTAGCGATGCACAAACAGTCTAATCTGACAATTTATTAGATTTGACATTCCAAACATATTGCTCACTATTTGTCTGCTTCAGAGACAAGAAAGAGAATGAGAAAATTTGTTTTGATCAGCCATGGAAATAAAAGTGCTGAAAACGTGGTGGCTGACTATTTAAGAAGACGGAGAACAAGGTATAGGATCAAATATACCRGAGTGTTGGTGCAGGTACAGCCGACTAACGCTAGCATTTCATTAATTTATCGATACTTGGAGTCAAAGTACCGATATAATATTTTTCAAGATAATATTGCAATAAAAAACTATTGATTCCCCCCCCCCATCACCACAATTTATAAGGAAATTTGACCAGCATTGCTCCTTATAGACGCATGAACATTAGACTTGCTTCCTAATTTGACACACTATATGCTTGTGACACCGTTGAAGCTCGCGGTCCGTCTTCTCTCATTCACTCTCATGCATTCGATTTCCACGTTCCCCGGGTAATTGACTCCAAAAGGTTACAAAAATGTTGCCAAAAGAGAACGCATATTTGGACTATTTAACGTATCTTTATATGTGGGTTCCTTATTGGTAAGTGTTATTTGCTATAAAAAAAAACGTTAAAAAAAAKAACAGAATACTAAGAATCTACCATCCTGTGTTYTCATAGCGAAAAGCCTCACCTCCTTGTAGCTGGCGATCTCCGTCTCGTAGTCCCTGTTGTACTTGCGGATCTTCTGCCGCAGGGTGCTGAGTGCTTTGGCGTTGTTCTTGTTCATCTTCTTCTTGCCTTCTTTGTCCTCCCAAAGCTGTAGGGAAACATTAACCATCATCGTGCTTAGGCATAGTGGTAGGAGTGTGTGTCTTAATAGGAACAGTGTGAACTGTGAAAGGTTACCTGATTTAAATAGTCTTCTAGGTCGGACCGAAGGCGGATGTAGAAAGGAGGCATCCCTTCCTTGTCCACTATAGTCTTGCTTTTGAGGAACGCTCGACATAGCTGCTCAAACTCCTCCAGACACTTGGACATATCTCGGATCTTCATGGCGTTGCGGATCGTCTTGATCAGGTTAGTTAGCTCCTCGAACCTAGGACATAATCCTTTTTTAAATGATTGTTTATTGAGATAGCCTACATTAAATACAACACCTGTCACGTTCCTGACCTGTTTTCCTTTGTTTTTGTATTTATTTAGTATGGTCAGGGCGTGAGTTGGGTGGGTTGTCGATGTGTGATTTTTATGTTGGGATTTTTGTGTGTTCGGCCTGGTATGATTCTCAATCAGATGCAGCTGTCAATCGTTGTCCCTGATTGAGAATCATACTTAGGCAGCCGGGGTTACACGTGTGTTTTGTGGGTGTTTGTCTTTCGTGTCAGTGTTCGTGCCACACGGGACTGTTTTTCGGTTAGATTCTCTTTGTTATTTTGTTTCGTGTAGTGTTCAGTTTATTTCATAATAAAACATGGGCACTTTCCACTCTGCGTCTTGGTCCGATCCCTACACCTCCTCTTCAGACGAAGAGGAGGAAATCAGCCGTTACAACACCAGTTTGATTTTGTTTAATTTGACCTAGGAAAATAATTGTGTGTGTGTGTGTGTGTATCCCAACTCTCATTTCCTGCAATTGTACATAGTTTAACTAGACTCATGACATCTTTTAGGTAGGCTATTTAATGATAAGGAAAATAAAGTCTAGATCCGATTTCCACAAATGTTATTCCGCTACCAAATATGTTATATTATGATCATTTATATGAACCTTCAATTGAATTATACATTCTCTTTGACAAAAAGTGATTTGATCAATTGTTAGCGACAGAGTGACAGACACATTGTTTAAGTTTACTTCCCAAGCAAAGTCAAATTTCTTTGACTCCTCCTAGTTCAGCTTCTGAATGTCAYAGACAAACGAACGATATTCCCATGTGCATCAGTCTCATATTCCTCTGGCGTTTAACAGCTTGTTTCTAGCCTAAAGCATTGCGGATTTCTGCGTTGTTTTAGATTAGTATAAAGAACTGAGAATTGCACAAAAAAAAATATTATGCTCCCCCATAGGTTGGGAACCCCTGGGGTAGATGGCATAGTCTAGGGCAGGCATACCAACACATACTAGATTGCATCAGAGTCAGGGGATGGTAGCCTAGTCCCAGATATCTTTATGTTGCACAGCCAACTCCTATGGGTGGTAGCCTGGTCCCAGATCAGTTTATGCCTATGCTATATTGCCAACTCCTATCATCAGGCATAAAAGCCCCCATAGGAGTTGGCTATACAGCACAGCCAGATCATGGACAAGGCTAAGGAGATGGTTCTATGGATAATGGAAGTAGAGTAAATGACTGACCTCTTGTCCTTGGCACTACGCACCACTCTCTTGGTGTCTTCCTCATCGTCACGAAGCAGCAATGACCTACGGGGAACAAATGTGGAGAAGTGAGAAAGCTGTGAAAACAGTCAGAGTGACTGAGGTTTCAGAGAGAGAAAGTAGTACTGACTGCTTGGTGAAAGTAGTGCCGGGTACTTTAGGGGTGACCTCATCAGACGACGAGGAATCCTCGGACTCGCTGTCGGACCCGGTGGCAAAGAAACGTGACATTGCTGACGGCTGCCGTCAATCTGTGGGGGAGGAATCATGATATTTTATAATGGAGCTCAAACACATGGAGCAACTTGAAATGACAAATAACATTTTCTCTTAATAACCAAGTGTTCTCCATAAGCGCAATTTCCATTTCATAAATAAACAAGCCTTCATTTAATTTAAAAGCTTCAATTCACCAGTCAGAAAAGCCTGCACAGCCTTTTCTAGATAGAATGAACCAAATACATCTTCTAGTGATCTATTGATAGGACAGGTGCCTGTCAGTCACAAAGCGAGCAATGACAGGGAAAAACTGCTGGTTCGTCAGTCTGCCCTGCCTCTCGGTACCTGTGTTACTTTTTGTGCGTTGTGATTGGCTGCAGTCAAATTTATTTTCAACGGAGGAGGGAGAGTATGACGCTTCTTCATCGTTTCCTGTGAGTGAATGTACAAATCACGTGTAATGTAAGTGGTAAAGAGGAGTTGAAATCCACGTGATTATGGTTTTGTGGCACATTCATTTATTTTCTTTTGCGTGTTTCATAGGCCTATAGCCAGCCATGGAATCGGGGCGCATAGGCTATTTACGGTTGGACGATTGACGACGAACAGCTTGTATTGGCTAGTTTAATTAAGGTGTTGAACTGATGGAACAAAGTCAATCTATATCCCTTTGTTATTCATTAATCATATAACGTAATTATGTCCATGGTATCGCGTCGGGACAAATAAAACAAAACCTTGTTTGTATTTTCCTAGGACTCGAATGTCCTTGTCGAGACTTGCCAGTGAATGCTAAAGTGAGAAGAGCTGGCCGATAAACTGCCTGAACTGATGCAAGAACAATAAATAGAACGATAAGTTTATAGGTCCCGTGTGGCTCAGTTGGTAGAGCATGGCGCTTGCAACGCCAGGGTTGTGGGTTCATTCCCCACGGGGGGACCAGGATGAATAAGTATGAACTTTCCAATTTGTAAGTCGCTCTGGATAAGAGCGTCTGCTAAATGACTTAAATGTTAAAATAACAATGTGCAATGTTTTTTCAAATGATCCTTTAAACTACCACTGCTGGTTTGATGGTTGTAGCCAACAATTGTCCCATTAACAATCACCTATATTAGCATACGTATTTCATTTCAAACTGCACATTTCTAGTGTAGGCTACTTATCGTAATGAACAATATCAGCAAAATGCCTGAAATAAATTATCGGTGTTGATATTTTTCAGTTTATCGTCCCAGCTCAAGTGTAGGCTAGTGACGGGCTGTTCACGAACTAACAGCTCTTTTTCAACTGATATTTCAGGTGAACTGGTCACTAAACCTTGCGTCCTGGTTCATGGGCTCAAGTCCTTATCCAAGTGCTCAAGTCCTGGTCCAAGTGCTCAAGTCCTGGTCCAAGTGCTCAAGTTTGAGTAACTGGGTCCTTATTAACTCCAATTATTGACCAGGTGTGATATAGTGTAGTGGCAAGAAGGATTTAGTCAATAAATTGTTTTCTATCCATTTTCCTTTCTTTCTGTACCTCCAAATGTTTTCATGTTTTGTAATGTTACCAGTTTTTGAACGTTGCAAATAGAAATTCCTTTAATAGAGCCAACGTTATTCCTTATTCAATATGTCAGAGGCATGTTTGTTCTACATAGTATACATTTATATCTGAACTAGAGGTCGACTGATTCATCGGAATGGCCGATTAATTAGGGCCGATTTCAAGTTTTCATAACAATCGGTAATCAGCATTTTTMAACACCGATTATGGCCGATTACATTGCACTCCACGAGGAGACTGCGTGGCAGGCTGACTACCTGTTATGCGAGTGCAGCAAGGAGCCAWGGTAAGGTGCTAGCTAGCATTGAACTTATCTTAACATAATCACTAGTCAACTACACATGGTTGATGATATTACTAGTTTATCTAGCTTGTCCTGCGTTGCATATAATCGATGTAGTGCCTGTTAATTTATCATTGAATCACAGCCTACTTCGACAAACGGGTGATTTAACAAGTGCATTCGCGAAAAAAGCACTGTCGTTACACCAATGTGTACCTAACKATAAACATCAATGCCTTTCTTAAAATCAATCCACAAGTATAGATTTTTTAACCTGCATATTTAGTTAATATTAGAGGTCGACCGATTATGATTTTTCAACGCCGATACCGATACCAATTATTGGAGGACCAAAAAAAGCCGATACCGATTAACCGGACGATTTTTTAAATTTATTTGTAATAATGACAATTACAACAATACTGAATGAACACTTATTTTAACTTAATATAATACATCAATAAAATCAATTTAGTCTCAACTAAATAATGAAAGATGTTCAATTTGGTTTAAATAATGCAAAAACAAAGTGTTGGAGAAGAAAGTAAGTGCAATATGTGCCATGTAAAAAAGCTAACGTTTAAGTTCCTTGCTCAGAACATATGAAAGCTGGTGGTTCCTTTTAACATGAGCCTTCAATTTTCCCAGGTAAGAAGTTTTAGGTTGTAGTTATTATAGGATATTTCTCTCTATACCATTTGTATTTCATATACCTTTGACTATTGGATGTCAAAGGTATATGGAATGGATCAAGGACAGGAGAGGTGTTCAGAGGTGCTTAAAGAAAGGCGCACAGGTAGGCCTCATGAAAAACAATGTTTCATATYCTCTTTTTAATCACAGTAATAGACYGTGATTTGTCAGTCAGTGAGCTTGATAACATGAAAGAATCATTTTCATAGCATCACTTTCATATACTGTACATTAAGACAAATCCTTCTATGTTGAGTTTTAGAACGCAGTTTACATAACCTGATAATGACTTGATATTTGAGTGCATTCACAACAAACCTGCAGACAACTTACAAAATGCAATATTGCATTTGAGGGTTAGTTTTCCCTGATGAAAATTGTTATTTGATGCATGGCCTACTATTTCTAACTGGTAAAATAAATTCCTACGTCTTTTGTGAGTAAAATCCTTTTRCCCCAAAAATTGTAGGTACATTTTTGTGAAGAGGTATGAGGGTTGTGATATGGGTCATTTAATAGTAAAATTCTTTAAGGGATCAATACATTTCTATATTGCTTCCCCAGTATCTGCATGAACCATCAGGCCAAGTGTTTTTGGTTGACCCTGCTGGACAGAAAGAGAAGGAGGAATTGGAACACGCTGCATTCAAATTCAGGTCTTAGTTATTCCATTGTACTGGATCTAATACTTATTAGCATTTTACATACGTTCATAAGTGTAATACTTTTTCATGACATACTGTAAAAAACTCTCTTGGCTGCTGGCTCTGTCACTTTCAGACATGGGCAGAGCAGACTTGAACCACAGGGGTTCTCTTTAAAGAGAGAGTAATCCAAAAGGCATAGACACACCCCTTGACTTTCAATTGGCACCGTTGACCTGTATGTATTCTCTCCTGATTGGCTCTGTGGTGCACAGTCTGGTAGTCTGACTAAAGTGCCATAGTTATGAGGAGAGACATCCTCCTTTGTATTTATGGGAACAAATATTTCCTAACACTTTGGATCCTATTCTTGGACAGTTAGAAGACACAATGCATCAATGCAACAAAAAAATATATTACTAATTACTGTCCATGAGTAACCTCAACCTTGTGGGTCTATGGGTGTTTGGGCAAATAAAGTGCCAACTCAATTCTACCACTGCCTAGTCTCTCATGCCTCTGAACGGGGACACAGGGCAATCGTTTTTAATCTAAACCAGCCCTTTCTTACTGGAGTACACTAACCCCTAATTGGGGCTCTTTTCTTGACACATATGAGCAGTTTACCAGATAAGAAGTCAAGAAGATCAAAAAGTAGATTGTAATAAGGGTGTATTACATCCTGTGCTGGCCCCATTGTCATATCCATTCTGGATTCTGAGTGTTAAAATCATAGCTGGAAAAATGCCTCTATGTATGTGTATTCATTTTCCGCCAAGACAGAACTGCCAAAGGGGGTGGAGTTGCAATCTCCTGCTGAGACAGCCTGCAGAGTTCTGTCATGCTATCCAGGTCTGTGCCCAAACAGTTCGAGCTTGTACTTTTAAAAATCCACCTTTCCAGAAGTAAGTCTCTCACTGTTGCCGCTTGTTACAGCCCACCCTCAGCCCCCAGCTGCGTCCTGGACACCATAGGTGAATTAATTGCCCCGCATGTATCTTCAGAGTTTGTACTGTTAGGTGACCTAAACTGGGATATGCTTAACACCCCGGCCGTCCTACAATCTAAACTAGATGCCCTCAATCTCACCCAAATTATCATGGAACCTACKAGGTACAACTCCAAATCCGMAAACTCGGGTACCCTCATAGATATCATCCTGATCAACACGTRCTCTAAATACACCTCTGCTGTCTTCAACCAGGATCTCAGCGATCACTGCCTCATTGCCTGCGTCCGTAATGGGTCCGTGGTCAAACGACCACCCCTCATCACAGTCAAACGCTCCCTAAAACACTTCAGCGAGCAGGCCTTTATAATTGACCTGGCCCAAGTATCCTGGAAAGATATTGACCTCATTCCGTCAGTAGAGGATGCCTGGTTATTCTTTAAAAGTGCTTCCCTCACCAGCTTATATAAGCATGCCCCATTGAAAAAATATAGAACCAGGAACAGYTATAGCCCTTGGTTCACTCCAGACCTGACTGCCCTTGACCAGCACAAAAACACCCTGTGGCGTTCTGCATTAGCTTCGAATAGCCCCCGCGATATGCAACTTTTCATGGAAGTTAGGAACCAATATACACAGGCAGTTAGGAAAGCAAAGGCTAGCTTTTTCAAGCAGAAATTTGCATCCTGTAGCACAAACTCCAAAAAGTTCTGGGACACTGTAAAGTCCATGGAGAATAAGAGCACCTCCTCCCAGCTGCCCACTGCACTGAGGCTAGGAAACACTGTTACCACCGATACATCTACAATTATCGAGAATTTCAATAAGCATTTTTCTACGGCTGGCCTTGCTTTTATTTTTGTGGTAAATGGCCAAGGAAGTTGTATGGAACTTCCCAACATCCCCTCCCAAATAGATATGGAACCTTCAAAAACACATGGAGCAACAGCGAAAGAAATGGCTGAGGATATACTAAAAATGTCTGGTATGTAATGACATTTAATTCCAAGTAAATGTAAATTATTTATTTTTATGTAGTTGTGTGGGACAGCCATATGTTCAGTTCATGCCTATGAGTTCAACAAAGCCAACAACTGCTTCATGTGTGCCACTGATAAAGAACCTGGATGTGGCCCAAAGACTGACTGGGTTAGTATGTTTATAAACTTTTGACAACAGTGACGGCATGTAAGACAATTTATGATATAACACAATGGATGGCTAATTCGGCATACTGCATTGATATTTGATATTATTTATAACGTGTTACGCTTTGTTTTGATTTGATTTAATGTTTTGCATGCCAACGGTGTTGTGCCTGTGCTGTGCCTAGGAATGAAGACAAAAGAGTTGAGTGAAGAACACAAACTGGAAGTGCAGTCTTTGTTGTTGAAAATGTATGCTATACCCCATCCACACTGAAGAGGCTGAAATGTACATCAACCAGGGATAAAGAGAAAGTTAACACTGTGAAATGTTTTGTACTTAATTGAAGGTAAGTGGCTGATGACATGTTGGAAAATATTAACTTCTTCGGGGTAGCCCCCCTTCTCAATTTCCGCCTAAAGACATACCCTAATCTAACTGCCTGTAGCTCAGGCCCAGAAGCAAGGATATGCATATTCTTGGTATCATGTGAAAGGAAACACTCTGAATTTTGTGGAAATGTGAATTGAATGTAGGAGAATAGATCTGGTAGAAGAAAATACAAGGAAATAAACATATGTTTTCTGTTTTTTATTGTTGCTGCATCTTTCAAATGACCAAGAACAGCCAAACATACAGATAGGATGCTGGGGATGATTTGAATGAAGAACATAAGATGGCAACAATAGCTAAGCAAAGTTTTAGACAGATAACTTCAAAAATGAGCGAGCTACATGACATTGAGCATGAAGTCACCCAGGTGTCCCACACAAATGTACCCAAGTGGCCGAATTGGTACAGTGATACATTTTGAAGGAAAGAACTATATACAAAATACATAAATGCTATTCTAACACACATCAAAAAATATATATAAAAAATATTTTTTTAAAGAAAAGAAAAAAGAAAACAACAAGGGTAACTATTTACACATTTTCTATTTACAATATTGTGAAGACCCTCAGTCCTCTACACAATATTGTGCTGCTGGTGCCATGGCCCATAGCAGTCTCTTTCTGCTGTAAAGCAGAGGCTTACTGAACAGGTGGTGCAGGTGATGGGGCATTTCCTGTGACAAAGGGCACAGCGACGTCTCCCTACTGTGCCCTTTTTGCCCTGAGGCACATTCATGCCTGCAGAGATTAATCTGGGCAGGTGAACACCACTAGTTGGAGCAGAAGTGACCGAGGTAGAGGGGACAGAAGGTGCTACAGTGGACTTGCTGTAGCTAGCAAGCTCCTGGATGAGCAGCTCCCTGAAAGCTAGCTGTGAGATGGGGGGCTGTCCACAGCTCTTGGCCATTTCCTTCTGGAGGATGAAGGCATTCACCACAGCAATGTCAATGAAATTATAGAAAAATGTCTTGTACCATTTCGTGGTTTTGTGGAGAATGTAGTATCCTATCAATTTCTTCTATAATTTGGGTTACATCTGTATATCTAGACTTTGTTTTAGCTTTTCCTGATTTATTTGCCATAATTTAAATATATAAAATTGCTGAAAATGCTCTTCACTATGTACTGCTATGCGTAACACTTGTGGCTCCATCAAGTAGGATTTTCGATTGGTGAATGAACCTCTTACGCCAGAGTTTACGACAAAGGCTGGTCTTCGAACGTATAACCATTACATATTGCCGTTTACATCAGCTCATTGGCTATCTTCCAAGCTAGATTTCAAGATGATCAGTGGTCATAGGGCCAAAATACAGTCAATCAACGATAGACCGCTCCTACCATTGGTGCACAATGAGGTCATTGATTGGTGTCTTCAAATTGGTTTGTTTCGGTCAATACGTCCCAGGAAAAGAGCCATCAAGTGTGATTGTGTTACTAACAAACAGAGGATTGCAAAGAACCTAACCATGACTGGATAAACGTGTGTTTAGTGTGTGTATTTACCACGAATGTTTCGCACAAAGTTGAATGAGACGGAAATCACGACGCAAGCGGTTTACAAATGTTTCGTGTTAAGCTATAAAACTGGATTTTATCAAACAAAACTAACATTCCCTGTGGAGCTAGGACAATTGCAATGCACACATTGTATATAGATTCTCTTTTTTTCTACCATGTTATTGACTTGTTTATTGTTTACTCCATGTGTAACTCTGTGTTGTTGTCTGTTCACACTGCTATGCTTTATCTTGGCCAGGTCGCAGTTGCAAATGAGAACTTGTTCTCAACTAGCCTACCTGGTTAAATAAAGGTTAAATAATTTAGCAAACACTAGCCCAGTGAACAATATCAGTACCTAACGTTAGCTAGCAATCTACGTATGATTGATGCACAAGTCGTATACCCAAAGACACCGAATATCCTGGCCATATTGTGGCCAGAGTAGCTAGCTAGTTAACTGACAAGCTAGCATGTTAACGTTAACTAATTCAGATAAACGAGGTAGCAAGTAAAATAACAATTTGTGCCGTATTTCTCGCACTGTGAAATGGATAACTAGCCAACAACATAAATAACGGTGAACTCTTCCTTTTCACGGCAAAAACGACGACAGGTTAGCTGGAGTGCTGCTAAAACACTCGGCCCAAACTTTCCCAGCAAATATAAACGCCAGACAGATCAAAGAAATCATTGCGAGGGACTAACCTACGTCCTTTTGAAAATCGTCCTGTGGTGTGTCTGATTACTTGGGAATGATTTATAATCCAGTTTTGCGGGCACTTCCGGGCACTTGAGTCAAGAAAGGAAGTGAGGGAAGAATTCACAAAACAGTTTATGTGGCGTGTATCGGCGGTTGACATTCAAAGGTGCCTTACCGCCACTTACTGTACTGGAGTGTGGGCCAGAGAAGGAGAGGAACGGGTTAGAAGTTAGGCTAAAGGGTTTTAAGGATAAGGAAAAGGTTAGCTAAAAGTTTAGGTTAGGGGAAGGGTTAGCTAACATGCTAAGTAGTTTCAAAGTAGCTCAAAAGTATACTGAACAAAGATATAAATGCAACAATTTCAACGATTTTACTGAGTTACAGTTCATAAAAGGAAATCAGTCAATTTGAATAAATAAATTAGGCCCTAATCTATGAATTTCACATGACTGGGCAGAGGCGCAGCCATGGGTGGGCCTGGGAGACGCACAGCCACTGAGGAGCCAGGCCCAGCCAATCAGAACAAGTTTTTCCCCACAAAAGGTTTATTACAGAAAGAAATACTCCTCAGTTTCATCAACTGTCCGGGTGGCTGGTCTCAGACGATCCCGTAGTTGAAGAAGCCAGATGTGGAGGTCCTGGGCTGGCGTGGTTACACATGGTCGGCGGTTCTGAGGTTGGACGTACTGCCAAATTCTCTAAAATGGTATTGGAGGCGACTTATGATAGAGAAAGGACCATTCAATTCCATGACAACAGCTCTGGTGGACATTACTACAGTCAGTATGCCAATTACACGCTCCCTAAAAACTTGAGACATTTGTGGCATTGTATTGTGTGACAAAACTGCACATTTTAGAGTGGCCTTTTATTGTCCCCAGCACAAGGGGCACCTGTGTAATGATCATGCTGTTTAATCAGCTTTTTGATATGCCACACCTGTCCGTAGGTGCTTGCCTACGGAGCTGTGATGGGAACGGCACCTCCGTACCTTCAGGCTCTGATCAGGCCCTACACCCAAACAAGGGCACTGCGTTCATCCACCTCTGGCCTGCTCGCCTCCCTACCTCTGAGGAAGTACAGTTCCCGCTCAGCCCAGTCAAAACTGTTCGCTGCTCTGGCACCCCAATGGTGGAACAAACTCCCTCACGACGCCAGGTCAGCGGAGTCAATCACCACCTTCCGGAGACACCTGAAACCCCACCTCTTTAAGGAATACCTAGAATAGGATAAAGTAATCCTTCTAACCCCCCCCTCCCCCTTAAAAGAGTTAGATGCACTATTGTAAAGTGGTTGTTCCACTGGATATCATAAGGTGAATGCACCAATTTGTAAGTCGCTCTGGATAAGAGCGTCTGCTAAATGACTTAAATGTAAATGTAAATGTAAATTATATTGGCAAAGGAGAAAAGATCAAAGGAGACATGCCATCAACAAATGCCGACTCTACACATCCAAGTATATCAGACCAAACTATGAAAGACAAGCATTGTAATTTTGAATTCCATATGGGGGTGTGGAAGAGGTGAAAAAATTATTGTTGTCTATCAACAATGACAAGCCCCCGGGGTATGACAACTTGGATGGAAAATTACTGAGGATGATAGCAGACAATATAGCCACTCCTATTTGCTACATCTTCAATTTAAGCCTACTAGAAAGGGTGTGTCCTCAACCCTGGAGGGAAGCAAAAGTAATTATGTTACCTAAGAATAGTAAAGCCCCCTTTACTGGCTGAAATAGCCGACCGATCAGACTGTTACCAACACTTAGTAGACTTTTGGGAAAAATGGTGCTTGATCAGATACAATGCTATTTTACAGTAAACAAATTGACAAGAGACTCAGCCCACTTATAAGGAATGACATTCAACAAGCACAGCACTTACACAAATGACTGATGATTGGCTGAGAGAAGTTGATGATAAAAAGATTGTGGGGGCTGTTTTGTTCGACTTCAGTGCGGCGTTTGACATTATCGATCATAGTCTGCTGCTGGAAAAACATGTGTTATGGCTTTCCACCCCCTGATTTATTGTGGATAAGAGTTACCTGTTTAACAGAACACAGAGGGTGTTCTTTAATGGAAGTCTCTCCAACATAATCCAGGTAGAATCAGGAATTCCCCCGGGCACTGCCCCTTACTTTTTTCAATCTTTACTAACAACATGCCACTGGCTTTGAGTATAGCCAGTGTGTCTATGTATGCGGATGACTCAACACTATACATGTTAGCTATTACAGCGACTGAAATGACTGCAACACTTAACAAAGAGCTGCAGTTAGTTTCAGAATGGGTGTCAAGGAATAAGTTAGTCCTAAATATTTCAAAACTATAAGCATTGTATTTGGGACAAATCATTCACTGAACCCTAGACCTCAACTAAATCTTGTAATAAATMATGTGGAAATTGAACAAGTTGAGGTGATTAAACTGTTTGGAGTAACCCTAAATTGTAAACTGTCATGGTCAAAACATGTTGATACAACAGTAGCTAAAATGTGGAGGTTTGTCCATAAAGCACTGCTCTGCCTTCTTAACAACACTATCAAGGCAGGTCCTACAGGCCCTAGTTTTTTTGCAACTGGACTACTGTTCAGTCGTGCAGTCAGGTGCCACAAAGAGCGACTTAAGAAAATTACAATTGGCTCAGAACAGGGCAACACGGCTGGCCCTTAAATGTACACGGAGAGCTGACATTAATGATATGCATGTCAATCTCTCATGGCTCAAAGTGGAGGAGAGATTGACTTCATCACTACTTGTTTTTGTAAGAAGTGTTGACAAGCTGAATGCACCGAGGGTCTGTTTAAACGACTAGCACACAGCTCAGAAACCCATGTGTACCCCACAAGACATGTCACCAGAGGTCTCTTCACAATCCCCAAGTCCAGAACAGACTATGGGAGGCACACATTTATACATAGAGCCATGACTACATGGAACTCTATTCCACATCAGGTAACTGATGCAAGCAGTAGTATCAGATTTAAAAAAAACAGATAAAAATACACCTTATGGAACAGATAAAAATAACCCTTATGGTCTCTTCTGTGAAGAGACACACACAGGTACAGACACACGCATACGCACACAAACACTAGCACACACGTACATTGTAATATTATTGTATGGTGGTATTATAACTTTTTGTATTGTAGATATGTAGTGGTGTAATAATGTTATATAATGTATTGTTTTATCTTTTGTTTTATGTGTAATGTAAGTGCCTTAATGTGTTTGGACCTYGTAAGAAGGCAGCAGCTAATGGGGACCCTTAATAAATACAAATAGAAACCGTACAGCAGTGTGATCTGCCATGACTCGTGGTTGCCGCGGATCAGCGTGAGGCGGTCAGGGTAGCAGACCTGGACAGGGCAAGACAAATGTGTTTTGTTTTTAAATATCCTTGCAAACATGCCAGTTTAAAAAGGCATCACGATTACTTTCAAGAATTTCCCCATAAACACTTTATCATGAGGACCTGGACAGGGATTTCAGGGAGAGAAGAAAGGTGAAGGAGACAGTATAGGGAATGAGATGGACAGCCGGTATGGTGATTCAAAAGGACAGTGGGCACGGAGAGAGAAAGAACAGTCAACTGAATCCACAAAGCGTAGCGTCACACCAGACACAGATGTAGGCTAAAGTATGGGTGATACATTGTGTGCAAATTAATTACACAAAAGCCAATAAGCAACACAGCCATAATTCATATGTTTACTGTACATGTGCTTGATCCGGTAGACAAACAAACTTTATCTCAAACGTTATCAACCAAGATAAATTGTGTATTGCAGTGGTTACCAAAAATGTTTGGCCTCATTACTGAAAAAATGGCTTCTGGCTAACAGCTGTGGCAAAGCTTTGGCAAATTTGCGGCAAGCTCATATTTTCACATGCAAATTAGTTTTGCGGGGAACTGTTGTTGTAAACTTGCGGCAACTTGTGAACTTCTGGCAAACAATTCTGGGAAACTTGTGGCGAACATTCTGTTTGCCGCAAACTCAGTATGAATATGCAAATTAGATCAGGCTTTTGGTTACTGTGTTAAACATTGAAATGTATTCTACATAAACCAAATCAAAAAACTTTAAATTAACTTACTTCACAGAGAGAAAAAAACTAAACATACTAAATGTAGTAAATATACTAAACATGTTTTCAATGTCTAACAGATAAAAATAAATCCAATACAAATCATCAGCATGGTAATGAAGAAAATAGCAAAGATTGGATATTTCGCAAATACATTTTTTTATCTTTTTATGTAGCTGCAATATTTACATGAGAGAAATGTGAACACTATGGGGATGTTGACCTTAGGATATTTAAAGGGACAACTACATCATTATTTCCATGGGCCAAGTGATAACTGAGCAATAGATTAACCAATGGAAGTTTAAAAGACAATTAACACAATTTTAATAACAATTAAAACAACAAAAACTAAATCAAACCCAGTTCAGAAACATTTACTTTTTGAGTGAACTTTGAAGATGGTGGCCCTGTGGTAGCCCTGTGCATGCACTGAAACAATCAGAAAACATAATTAGGATACTGAAAACAATTTATATTTTGGCATCTTAAAAGGGTAGACATTTAGTTATGCCTAATATGGCAATTCATATTCTTTTTCCAAAATGAATCATTGTTACTCAAACACAGCATTGACATAATTCAACCCAAGGGGTTTGGGTTGTGCTTCTAACCCAGCGCCTTGGATTGAGCCCTTGACCCAACTGCTGGGTAAATTAGACTATATTGCTGGGTTTAAACAACCCAGTGTTTTGGGTTATGACATAAACCCAGCACATTTGGTTGGGGGATTGACCCAGTAGCTGGGTAATTTATGTAATCCTTGGGTTATTTTCAGTGTCATCCTAATTAAAAGTTTGCTTGCTTATTTTTGCCTTCTCCCATCCCACCCACTCCCTTTCCGACACACAATCAAGATACAATGTTGAATTTCAAATCATTAATTTCAGTGAAAATATACAAGAATATATAATTTGTTTAAATAACACATTGAAACAAAGCCTTATTGTCTAAATATGTGTTATTTCACAAGACAAGATTTCATAAGATTGATTAGAATTTATTTATATTATTTCATGAACCAAACAGTCCAATTATTGGACTAAAGCCTCAGTTGAAATTGATGTGCACACAAAGCATGAGTGTGTGACAATCTGTTTTAAGTGGTATTAACACAGATCTGTCTATCAGACAGTGCCAGAGCTAATCCATAGATATTCACATTCACTGACACACTTCGGCTATCTTCGGTGACAGCACACACACACACCATGCTGTTTTGCCATACAATAATGTTCTACATTTGGGTCGAGTTAAAACATTGTTACACAAAACAAGTGTAAAATATTCAATTTGAAGGTCACTCTACTAAGGACATGAACTAATGACTTACTTTTTATTTTATTTTATTCATAAAGCTCTTCACAATCCCCAAAATGTAACATTTGTATTTAAAATAAATTGTGATAGAATGAAAGAATACCAGAACGAGCCACATAACTTACTGTAGGAAAAAAGCAGGCACAAATGCATTAGAAAACAAACTAAAAGTCAATTTAACAGAGCGATAAATAGTGCCTAAAGAGCATATTAGCATTGGAATGAGACACTCATGACTCATCCATCCATGGATCTATTAAATTCACAGGAACACATCAGCAGGAGGTCTGTGTTTCCTCCTGTCACTTCTCACACTACATACGAGAGCAGATAGTTATCCACTATTGTTCAGTGGAGGAAAAAGACATGCTCGCAACAGTCTTACTGCAGGGATTCTGTTCCTGGCAGCTGATACACTGTGGTGTGTAGGAATTTCCATGCTGGGGCACAGTGGGAGAGTTGATATCAAACACATAATAGGACTTGAAACCAGTAGCGGTGTGTGGGTGACAACCTATGTGTTGTAATAATTGTGTTGTTTGCTCTATAACCATATTTCATATGCCTTGCGACCGTGATACAGTACATAGGCCTTAAGGCCGAGACAATAAGAAGACACAGTGGCAAAATAAATTCAACCACACCTTTGTTTTATCACCGGATAGCAACCTCTGTCCAGTGAAGTCCACAAAGCATATTGCATGTACAGTAACAGAAAGCTACATGACCTAGAGCATGGTCAAGCAAGTAACATTTTCCGACCACTAAACAACTATTGATTTTGAACCACAGAGAGTTACRGCAAATTGGAAAGAAAACAGGAGCTGCCTCCACTATTCCAGCACCATTTCAACTTCAACATCAAATCACCTCTGCTTAGTCTAATACAGTGACAACTAAAAAATACCAAAAACAATTTAAAATCCAATCAACGTAAGCTAAATAGGATGTGGCTATCCATGGTTCTGATTTCTGTGTGTGTGTGTGTGTGTGTGTGTGTGTGTGTGTGTGTGTGTGTGTGTGTGTGTGTGTGTGTGTGTGTGTGTGTGTGTGTGTGTGTGTGTGTTGTGTGTGTGTGTGTGTGTGTGTGTGTGTGTGTGTGTGTGTGTGCATGCGTGTTCGTGCACACACATACCAGCTGGCTGGTGTGTTTACGGACATATTCAATCTCTCCCTACCCCAGTCTGCTGTCCCCACATGCTTCAAGATGGCCACCATTGTTTCTGTACCCAAGAAGGCAAAAGTAACTGAACTGAATGACTTTCGCCCTGTAGCACTCACTTCTGTCATCTTCAAGTGCTTTGAGAGACTAGTCAAGGATCATATCACCTCCACCTTACCTGTCATCCTAGATCCACTGCAATTTGCATACCGCACCATAGGTCCACAGACGATGCAATCGCCATCACACTGCACACTGCCCTATCCCATCTGGACAAGAGGAATACCTATGTAGGAATGCTGTTCATTGACTTCAGCTCAGCATTTAACACCATAGTACCCTCCAAGCTCATCATTAAGCTTGAAGCCCTGGGTCTCAACCCCGCCCTGTGCGATTGGGTCCTGGACTTCCTGATGGGCCGCCCCCAGGTGGTGAAGGTAGGAAACAACATCTCCACTTCGCTGATCCTCAACACTGGGGCCCCACAATGGTGCGTGCTCAGCCCCCTCCTGTACTCCCTGTTCACCCATGACTGCGTGGCCATGCACGCTTCCAACTCGATCATCAAGTTTGCAGATGGCATAACTGTATTAGGCTTGATCACCAACAATGACGATACAGCCTATAGGGAGGAGGTGAGGGCACTCGGAGTGTAGTGTCAGGAAATCAACCTCTCACTCAACGTCAACAAAACAAAGGAGATGAGGACTTCAGGAAACAGCAGAGGGAGCACCCTCCTATCCACATCGACGGGACAGCAGTGGAGAAGGTGGAACGTTTTAAGTTCCTCGGCATACACATCACGGACAAACTGAAATGATCCACCCACACAGACAGTGTGGTGAAGAAGGCGCAACAGCGCCTCTTCAACTTCAGGAGGCTGAAGAAATTTGTCTGGTCACCTAAAACCCTCACAAACTTTTACAGATGCACAATTGAGAGCATCGTGTCGGGCTGTATCACCTCCTGATACGACAACTGCCCTGCCCTCAACCGCAGGGCTCTCCAGAGGGTGGAGCGGTCTGCACAACTCATCACCAGGGGCAAACTACCTGRCCTCCAGGACACCTACAGCACCCGATGTCACAGMAAGGCCAACAAGATAATCAAGGACAACAACCATCCGAGCCACTGGCTGTTCACCCCGCTACCCTCTCAAGGCCATCAGACTGTTAAACAACCATCACTAACACAAAGAGACTTCTGCCTACATACAGACTTGAAATCATTGGCCACTCTAACAAATGGATCACTAGTCACTTTATTAATGCCACTTTAATAATGATGTTTACATATCTTGCATTACTCATCCCATATGTATATACTGTATTTTATACTATCTTGCCTATGCCGCTCGGTCATCGCTCATCCATATATTTATATGTACATATTCTTGTTCCATCCCTTTACTTAGATTTGTGTATATTAGGTAGTTGTTGTAGAATTGTTAGATTACTTGTTGATATTTCTGCACCGTCGGAACTAGAAGCACAAMCATTTCACTACACTCGCAGTAACATCTGCTAACCATGTGTATGTGACCAGTAACATTTGATTTGATTTTGTGCAAGTATAAAAACATGTTGACTCACCCTACCTGTAGAGAAACGCCAATGCCATCCTCCTCTCTTTCATGTTGACGAAACGGTCTATCACTCTGTCATACAGTACACACTTTTATTTTTTGTTGTCCTAGGCTACCTGGCTAAAATACTTGCTCACTTGCCTAACTTCCATTCATGGGCAACGTTAGCTAGTTAACATTAGCTTTCTACATCTAGCTACATATTGAACTTCCATCCAATGCATGAATTAATAGTTGGCTCAGAATGGCCGTTATAATCATTGGCCAGTATGGAGAATTAAGTAAAACCACAAGTCCAAATCCCTATCTCCATCCATGGCCATTTTATATCTCGAAGGGGCCATTTTAGCTAGCTAGCTAGCCACCGGAGGCCAACAATACAATGAGACGCAACCATTCAAATTTTCATCTCAATGACGTATGCTCTCAATGGGAGTGACGCCAAAATCCAGGCTGGCTTCCCTTGACACTTTTTTTGGGTGTGCCAGGACCATTCACAGTTGAGCTCGCTCAGTTTAGCTCAACGCTGATTGGTCAATTTTGTATACTTTTTTTATCATGGGAGGCCAGATGCTCACTGGCTTCCTTTGCCTTCAATGCTACGGGCAGCAACAATGTCATACTCGTTTGGACCAGACAGCATCAGATAGATGGCCTACATTTAGAGAGACAGAGGGCTGCTGTTTCGCTTGCTCAAATGATTTCTCCTGTGAGATACATTCCTTTTGCGWATTGAAGGGAAATTATGAAACAAAGGGAGACGAAAMATCAATTATTTTTGTTTTTTTTATTGGTACATTTTTGTTGGGAAGCCCAGCTTCCCTTGTCATCCATGAATACACACCACTGCCTGAAGTACACATCCAGTGTCCCAAACAGTGTACCTTGCTCCAATGGCGGTCCACTAACGACTGTAAACACCTGTGAGCAGTCCCCAAGAGCCAACACAAATGGGAAGAGTCTGGTCACCTCCACCTGGTGCAGATACTCAACCATGTAGGTCCCAACCTGTTAGAGAAATCATTTGATTTTAGAATATGAGGACTTGTGCAAAGCAAGGATGCACACTGACAATGCCATCACAAAATTTGTGTAGTATAGTTTGGTTATTTTATAGCCAATTACACTGGTGTAGGAAGGGTTCTCAACGAGATGGACATTTCTATCACGCTGACCCCTACCACTGCGCTCGTTGTCAGCAGGATTTGTCCCATTTGCTATTGTCCCATTTGCCCCATTTGTCCCAATTGTCCCATTTGCTATAATGAAGCTTGTGTGATTTAAATAGTATGTTTATTATTTTCCTGATTGTGTTTTGATAAAGAAGGTATTAAACTCAGCAATCTAAAGGAAGGTTGTTAACCATGGATGAAATGTCAGGCACCAGAAAGATGTATTTTGTTTGTTTAAATGTATGCTTAACAATAATTATTTAATGTTTGTATCCTTACATTTTTATATAAGAAACTGAGTGTCTTGAGGGGAGTGTAAGGAAATTAGCATTACATTAAGGTTTATATAAATTATAGGTGTGAACAATCCTGTTACTCTGGTTGTGTAAGTTGCTGTTTTCACATAACTCTGTGCCTAATTCACCACGGCTGTGCACATCTCGTGTTCTTACCCCCACCCTCTGTACTCTGAAACTTGCATGTTCGGAACGAGSTGTCTCTGTTCCCGAACGAAGTCTCTCCTTATCCTCTATTCTAAGAACAAACAGTTCTTAGTACTCYCAGGAGAATAGAGGACTCCGAATATTTGGCCACCTCATCCAGTAGATATTTGTTGGTTCGACACATTGAGACAGTTGTGGTGGATTAAGGAAATGTCGAATAAAAAACATGAGCTGGCACACACCCAGACTTTTTATGTAGAGGTGCTGAGTAACTGCGAACAAACTATAAGCTAAAGAGTCGCACACCCCATATATAAACTCCCAGTAATTTATTGGGTAAATCACGAACGTTTCAGCATCACTGTGCCTTCTTCAGGGTGACGAAGGCACAGTGATGCCGAAACATTGGCGATTTACCCAATAAATTACTGGGAGTTTATGGAGTATGCAACTATTTTTTTTATAGTTTATGGATTAAGGAAATGTAACAAGGTTGGGCTATGTAAGGCAAGCCCCAACTCAGAATCATTGGGCTCTCAACAATCACCTATGGCTGGTCATTGACCAGCTCCATTACTGCAATAATTCATTTATATTAAAATGATTGTTTCAAGAAACAACAAAGTCTCTCCTTATTGGTTAGAATTTCCATGATAATTTCCATACTGTACATATCCATAAAAATGTTTGACATCACACTTGCTCAGATCTACATTCTCACTGTATCCACACCCAATGATGTTTAATTATTGTGAGAGTCTGCCCCACATTACTTCAAATTGTGTTATGTTGTAGCCAGAAAAACAGTTACTTTCCATTGTAGTTAATCACTTGTCTGGCTAACACCTAACTCTTGAAGTCCTAACTTCATAGTCTGGTATGGCTCTTTGATGTTGTCGGCACAATGTGTCAATAATGAAGGGGGCTGTGGTTGGCTCTCCTCTGGTTGGTTATCCTCAGTCTTTCTCACTCAAAACACCCCACAGCGTAACGTCAACGTAGGGAGTCAGGTGCAGTTAGCGAGTTTAATAATAATGAACGTAGAACAATACAAAACAAGAGAAACGTCTGACAAGGAAACATACCAATACTGCCTGAAGAGTGATGCTAGGGAGCTCTAGGTAAAGGGGGAGAAATCAGGGTAGTGATGGAGTCCAGGTGTGCCTCATGATGGGGTGCAGGTGTGCGTAATGAGGGTTGCCAAGTGTGCATAATGACGGTTTGCCAGGACAGGTGAAATCTCGTGCCGGAGATTGGGAGAGGGAGTAGACATGACAGTATACCCCCGACGCGTGGCACCAGCCACAGGACAACGCCGGCCAGGAGGACAGCCCCGAGGGTGGGGAGCGGGCCGGACGGCGAAGGTGGAATTATCGGATGATGTTGGGATCTAGAATGTTGCCCACCGGAACCCAGCACTGCACCCCTCCCAGTCCACCTGGTACTGGAGCCGACCCCCACGACTTGGAATCCAGGAGTGATCTGACGACATAGGCAGGGCTCCCCTCGATGTCTAAGGGAGGCAGAGGTGTGTCATGGTGGACGGCATCAGCCAGGGGACCAGGAACCACCAGCCTGAGAAGGAAAACATGAAAAGATGGTGAGATACGGTAGTTAGTGGGGAGTTGTAATCTGTATGTTACCTTGTTGACCCTCCGTATGACCATGACTGGCCCCACAAACCGCTCAGCTTCTTACAGGGCAGAGAGAGCGGGAGGTTCCTGGTGGAGAGCCAGACATGATCAGGATGGAACACGGAAGCCTCACTGCGGTGGTGAGCCACCTGCTCTTTCTGATGGCGGATCACGTGGACATCATTCCATACCTCTTCTGTTTGCCTGAACCACTCGCCCACTGCAGAAGCATTGGTCTGGCTCGTAGTCCACGGAGCCAGGGCTGGCTGATAACCCAGAACACACTGGAAGGTAGTCAGCCCGGTGGAGGAGTGTCGCAATGAATTCTGGGTGTATTCAGCCCATGGAAGGAATCGAGCCCACTCCCAGTCCTGGCAGTGACATCTCAGGAACTTCCCCCGCTCCTGGTTCGTCCTCTCCACCTGCCCGTTAGATTGCCATGGTAAGTGAGGCTGATCGTGACCCCTAGATTATCCATGAAAACCTTCCATACACGTGATGTAAATTGGGGGCCACGATCGGAGACGATATCCTCCGGAAGGCCATAGTGCCGGAAGAACTTCTGGAACAGTGCCTCTACAACCTGGAGAGAGGTACGGAGAGAGGGATGAAACTGCATGATTTTGAGAATCATGCAGTTTCAAAATGGTGGTGAAACCATCAGAGGATGGGAAAATCAGTGACGAAATCAACGGACAGATGAGACCAGGGTTGCTGAGCCACGAGAAGGGGAAGGAGTTTACCTGCTGGAGCGTGCTAGGGAAATTTAGATTGAGTACATACTGAACATAAGTTGACATAGTGTGCAACGTCCTGCGTCAAAGTGGGCCACCAGTATTTCTCAGAAAGGGATTGAGTGGTYCGGGTGATACCTGGGTGTCCAGTGGCGAGGGATGTGTGCCCAGGTCAGCAACCAATCTCTGACCCCCGTGGAGATGTAGCTGCGCTCCGGGGTGGCCAGGTGGCAGGAGCCCTCTCCAGACCCTGGTGGATGCCCACATCTACATCCCAAAACACGGGGCTAATAATACAGGAGGACCGATTAATGGGCTCGCGGACACTCACAGGGCCCTCCACCAACGTGGAACCACAGGGTGCGGGAGAGCACATAATCTGACATTCTGGTCCCCAGGCGGTAATCCTCCACTCTGACTAGGAGATGGTGGGATTATGGAGTTGGAGCCACGGGAGGCCAAGGATGGCTTTGTGCAAGGGTGCAGAGGTAATGAGGAAGGGAAGGTTTTCCTGGTGCTTGGGTCCCACGTGGAGAGTYAGTGGAGCTGTGACAGATCCCAATGGTCGCATATCCAACGCTTGGACTGGAAATGGAGAGGATAGCAGCTATGAGGTGATGTGCAGGAAGGAGGCAAGGGCCTGGTCCATAAAATTCCCAGCAGCACAGGAATCCACTAGAGCTGTAGAAACAATATATGAGGGACAGCCAGGTGAAATCCATACTAAAAAAGGTTTGGCGGAAAGTGATGATTCACACCTAACCCAAGAGATGGATGATCACGGGGCCATCCCTCGGCTCTCGTGGATTCCGGGTTGGGACACTATTGAAGCTGGTGCCCCAACTGTCTCTGACAGTGTCGCTCAGCCGCGGGGAGGCATGTGGCCCCTACCTCCATTGGTTCAGGCTCTGACTCAGAACACAAAGTATTCAATTAATTATACGCTTCTTTTAACAATCAGTTTTAAACACAAACATCTTTCAACATGTACCTGGCAAGACTGTGTGTCGCTTGGTGTGTCCACAGTCCTATATATTCATGTGTGTGTCCGAGGACCTCCCCTCGTGTATAAAAAAGGTGGTGTTTACAGAATACTCACTGCGTGTAAGGCTTTTATGTTCTTCTTTACCTTAAGGCTATAGGTTAAGAAGCCCCTGTTCAGGGTACGCTCAGAGCGAGGTCCTCCTTAAGAGGCCACAGCTGAGGTAACTAGCAGGACTGAGTTGAGTAGATAAGTGTTCTTAAGTGAGGTATCCTTGGGCATGATTGTTAATCAGCCAGTTGAGGGCAACCTAAAGTCCAGCCCATAGTACTGAATTGTACCCATAGTACTGAACAGTAGGACTGGTGAGGTTTGTTGGAACGAGGGCCCGGAGCCTGGTGACACCTTGTCCTGGCGAAGTTCTATTAGACGAGGGACCTGCGCTCGGTGACCCCGGAAACGACACTGGCCCCGGCGAAGTCTAATTATAACGTGTTGTGTTAGTTTTTTGTTAACAAGCATGCCCTTACAAGGTTACTTGTAAGGTATTATTGTGAGTGTTTCGTTATTCCTGGTACTTCACCTGAAGTAYAGGTTAGAAAATACGAGGTAAGATTGGATTTTTGGGACAGTGTTACGCAGTTAGATGGAAGACATTGGTACTCTGTAGGTAGTTTTGCATATCTGGATAGAAAAAAAGAGGATCTATACCACCGTTATTGCAGTAGGTGATATTCCGGTGTGGAGGCAACGTTCTGCCCTAGGCCCATCGACTATATAATATTTTGATAATGGTATGGGTTTTCCTGTGTTTTTGGAAAGAGTCTAAAGTATAAACAGTGCTAACTGGTTTTCTTTATTTGTCAACCCCTGTGTGTGTGTGAATGGAGCAGGAGCCATGGGTGCACACTGGAGCAGAGGACACGGCTTGCCAGACCCCTTGACGGGACCCCTGAAGGTTATGGCAGATAAGTGGGGAAGAAACATTCTTGGTCAGGTGCAATTATGACATCAGGAAGGTGGCTTTCCATTGACAGGGACACTGAGTGTGACACTGTTAGACGAAGTTAGGGAAAGACTAACAGATTATGAAGGGACTAAGAAAGGCAAGAAAGATAAGATAGACTGCGTTAAATTGAGCAAATGGAGGCAGACAGGCGCACACAAAGGCAGGAACCATTCAGTGTAAAGCCCCGTCAGAACCAGTAGAACAATACAGTGAGCAAGAATAGGAAAGACAATGAGAGAGATTTCCCACCTCCCTATTCTTCTCCTCCTAATCTCTACCCAGCACCACCTGCGCCCGTTGCTGCGGCTGCCACTGTGGACCTCCTTCCTCCGCATCCACCCTATCTACAAGATGCCAGAGCTCTGCTTCCCACAGCGTCACCTCCCCCAACACCACAGTTCACGCCAGAAACAGCGCCTGATGTCGACTCCCCTGTGATGGCTGTGATAGATCGAATGGTTTCTGATCTGGTGGTGGGGATGATGTCAACTCCTAAACCACAAATGAAGGGTGCGGCTGGAGGAGCGAGATGGACAGGCAGAAAGAGTCGCAACCTGCTCCTCGAGGGCGCTCCTCCAACCAGCCCAGACGTTGATAAGACTCAGAAACTGCAAGCCGCCCAACTAACATTCTATCAAGGAGCGGTGCCAGCAGCGACTGGGGGTGGTGCAGGTGGTGGTGTGAGAGCCCGACCGGGTGTAACCTGTTTTTCATGCGGTAAGACAGGCCACTAGCTGCAAACTGTTCAGCACAGCAGCCGAGGGGAAGAGGCAGAGGTGGACCAAGAGGCAGAGGAGCCCCAAGGGGGGCCGCTAGAGGACATGGGCCAGCAGGAGCTCCAGGACTGTGGTATCCCCCTGCTCATCAGCCATGGCAGCCGCCACCCAACGAATGGCCGGGGCCCGCCTCACAAGGGGGCCCTCCGCCACAATGGGGCCCTCAAGGGGGCCTTCAGGGAAGCGGCCACCCTGGGCAACGGCAGACGGGGCCACCCCCGGAGTAGGAATATTGACATGAAGGGGAGACAGGGATAGTTGTGTTATAATCGTCAGAGCAACTAGAGCTTTTGATTTTAAAGAGTCACACCCTTCCTCGAATTGAGCCAACAGTGGAGGCTCGCGTCAAAGGTGAGTCGATCATTTTTCTTGTTGATACCGGGGCTGCAATGTCTGTGATTAACTGTAAGGCTATGATAAAACCTTCCGTGTCTAGTGAAACAGACACGGTCTCCCCTTCAGGTCTCCCCTTAAGGGAGCATGTAACCATGTCCCTTCCTGTCGCCTTTTGTGAGTAGTGTCAGCATCAATTTCTCTACTCCGACAATTGCTCAGTCAACCTAATGAGCAGGGACCTCTTGTGCAAATTGGGCATTAATATAACATGTGGCCCCTCTGGGCTGACTGTTATACATGAGAAGGAGGAGGGAGAGCAATTGATGCTGATGTCTGAGTTTTGTGACTGGTATTATGCATGGGACGTTGATAATGAGGTGCTCGATATTGCTCGTGATTTCTCAATGGTCTAAACCCATTGGGGCCACGAGGGCAGTTTCATGTCTGAAGCAGGCTTACATTGCWCCTCCCACTTTTCACCATTGACAAGAGACCTGAAATATGAGAACAAAATGGCTGTTAGAAAGTGTAGCATCAGAATTAGTTCAGTGCGAGGGTTTGTATTGTAGCAGGGATTTCTGTCCCTTCGGGGTTAATCTAACTCGTGCACAGAAAGAGCTCTACATGTATGAGGATAGCGCACAACCTGTGTCCTTTGCTAAATCACACAGTTGGGTGGGCGGATACTGGGGTTTGGATGGAGGGAATGGTGAATGCTGTTGATTTGGAAATGCATCCAGATGGGTCAACCTATTCACCCAGCACATTAACGTTGTGTTACCCGTTTAGCTGCAAAATGCCAGTTGACAGTTGGGAGAGCCAAGCATGAACTTGATCAGCCCTCATTTGTCACAAACATCATGCTCTTGAGTGAGGACTCACACCTCTTGCAGGGGTCCCCGATTGCCTATGGGCAAGGGATAAGTATGATTTTGGTCGAATGAAAGGGACCGAGCCACTTGTGGTTACTGCTACAGACACCAGGTGCCCCTCAAGAGCACAGTATCCACTCAGTAAAGAAGCTATTGCTTGTATTACTCCTGTACATGCTTCATTGGTAGAGAAGGGAGCYCTAGTCCTGTGTCCAGAGTCCCTTGCAATACCCCTATCTTGCCAGTAAGAAAAGCCTCATGGGATTGGCGTTTTGTTCAAGATTTAAGGCCAGTTAAGAATGCTGTCTTTGTCTGTGCCCCTGTGGTTCCCAATTCAACTACGTTGTTATCTGCAGTCCCAGCCACAGCTAATTAGTTTCTGTTATTGATCTGGCTAAGGCTATTTTTTAGCATTCCCGTTGCTCTGGAGTCACAGTTCTGGTTTGCTTTCACGGTCCTCGGAAAAAGGTACACTGAGTCCCCAGCAATTGGAAAGTAAGAATGTTTTGAATCGCTTGGACTGAATAGGATGGTGAAACTCATAGCAGAAACTGGCCTCCCCTGGGTCACGGTAATGCCATTGATGTACATTTACATTTACATTTAAGTCATTTAGCTGACGCTCTTATCCAGAGCGACTTACAAATTGGAAAGTTCATACATATTCATCCTGGTCCGGGCGGGCACATAGAACTACTGGGCTGGCCCCCCATGAGATTTTGACGGGTGGACCTATGAGAATGCTAAATACCCCTCTCCCACAGAACAAGCTGACCCTGATGGGCTACGATGACGATATGGTAAGTTACTGTACTGCTCTAAACAATGTTCTGAAGGCAATTTTTTCCCAGGGTGAAAGCATCCTTGCTTCATCCCATGGTGGGAATCCTACATAAGCTTCAACCTGGTGACTGGGTAATGGTCAAGAACCTGAGGAGGAAGCACTGGAACCAGCAGAGGTGGACTGGACTGTTCCAGGTGTTGCTGACAACCCCCACCYCTGTTCGAGTAGCTGAGGGGTCTACGTGGAGCCACGCCAGCCACTGCAGGACGGTGCCATACCACCAGGGGGATGATGGACTTCAGGATGGCGCAGGGTCGTCGTCGAGGGACTAGATGGCCATGGGAGAGCCAAGCGGAGACTCTATGAATCATGGTGTTTGCCTTTGTTCTTGGCTCTCTCGTTACAGTTGCCATATGGACAGTGGTGACTGAAGAGGTGCCAAACGATGAACTGAACGGAAATGGGATCAGCATTTATATCATGCAGACCCAGTGGACTGTGCCAGATGCCAGAGAGATGACTGTCCTATTTGCTGTGAGGAGGCGTGTGTCTAGCAATCTGTATTTTCTGTTTCTCATTTCAATTTTTTGTATTGTGATAATGTCTTGTGGAATAAAGGTTGTAAACTCAGTTTCCCAACGGAGGAAGCTGACATGGAAATAGAGTACTCGACAGTGAGGTTTTCTAATTAATAAATTTTATTGGTTTTCATAACCTGTACCACGTAAGTTGCCATGTATCTATTCTTATTTTCTGAAGAAGGAACCTGGTCATGGTCGCACCTGTCGATTGATTTCCTGACTGATCTTCCCCCATCACAGGGAAACACTACGATCCTGGTCGTTGTGGATCGTTTCTCTAAGTCCTGCCATCTCCTTCCTTTGCCTGGTCTCCCTACGGCCCTACAGACTGCGGAGGCCTTGTTTACGCACGTCTTCCGGCACTACAGGGTGCCTGAGGATATAGTGTCTGATCTGGGTCCCCAGTTCACTTCCAGGGTCTGGAGGGCGTTCATGGAACGTCTGGGGGTCTCGATCAGCCTCAGGTTTTCACCCCGAGAGTAACGGGCAGGTGGAGAGAGTTAACCAGGATGTGAGTAGGTTTCTGAGGTCCTATTGCCAGGACCGGCCGGGGGAGTGGGCAGCGTTTGTGCCCTGGGCAGAGATGGCCCAGAACTCGCTCCGCCACTCCTCCACTAACCTCTCCCCCTTCCAGTGTGTATTGGGGTATCAGCCGGTTCTGGCTCCTTGGCATCAGAGTCAGACCGAGGATCCTGCGGTGGACGACTGGTTCCGGCGCGCGGAGGAAACATGGGACGCTGCCCATGTTCACCTTCAGCGGGCCGTGCTGCATCAGAAAGTTGGCGCAGACCATCACCGCAGTGAGGCCCCGGTGTTCGCACCGGGGGACCGGGTCTGGCTCTCCCAAAACCGACCCCTCCACCTGCCCTGTTGGAAGCTGGGTCCGCGGTTTGRGGGGCCATTTAAAGTCCTGAGGAGAGTGATCGAGGTTTTCTACAGGTTACAGCTTCCCCCCGAGTACCGCATTAACCCCTCGTTCCATGTGTCTCTCCTCAGGCCGGTGGTGGCTGGCCCGCTCCAGGAGTCTGAGGTGCGGGAGGTTCCTCCCATCGAGGGGGCCCCGGCGTACTCCGTTCATTTCATACTGGATTCGAGACGTTGGGCGAGGGGCCTTCAGTACCTCAATGGACTGGGAGGGGTATGGTCCGGAGGAGAGATGCTGGGTTCCGGTGGAGGACGTGTTGGATCCTTCAATGCTGCGAGAGTTCCACCGTCTTCGTCCGGATCGCCCTGCGCCTCACCCTCCGGGTCGTCTCCGAGGCCGGTATCGACGTGCTGCTGGAGCCGCACGTCAAGGGGGGGTACTGTCACGACTTCTGCCAAAGTCGATGCCTCTCCTGGTTCGGGTGGTGTTCGGCGGTCGATGCCGCCGGTCTTCTAGCCATCGCCGATCCATTTTTCATTTGTTTTGTCTCGTTTTCCCACACACTTCGTCCTCATTTCCCTCATTATGTGTTGTGTATTTAACCCTCTGTTCCCCCCATGTCTTTGTGTTATTGTTTATTGTAAGCGCTTGTGCACATTTTGTTTGACTGGTGTGCGTCGGGTTATTGTGCCCATACTTGTATTTCTTATGCCGTTGGTTTTACTATTAAACTGCTCCGGCTATTATCAAGTTCTGCTCTCCTGCGTCTGACTTCCCCGCCACCAGATACGCACCCCTAACACTTACCTAATTTTCACATACTGTATATAGATTTTTTCTATTGTGTTATTGACTGTACATTTGTTTATTCCATGTGTAACTCTGTGTTGTTGTTTGTGTCGCACTGCTTTGCTTTGCCTACCTAGTTAAATAAAGGGGAAATAAAATAAACTATAAAAAGTCTCAGAGCTCTACGGACAATTCCTTCGACCTCATGGCTTGGTTTTTGCTCTGACATGCACTGTCAACTGTGGGACCTTTTTATAGACAGGTGTGTGCCTTTTCAAATCATGTCCAATCAATTTAATTTACCACAGGTGGACTCCAATCAAGTTGTAGAAACACTCAAGGATGATCAATGGAAACAGGATGCACCTGAGCTCAATTTCGAGTCTCATAGCAAAGGGTCTGAATACTTATGTACATAAGGTATTTCTGTTTTCACTTTGTCATTTTGGGGTATTGTGTGTAGATTTAGGAGGAAAATGTTTTATTTAATCAATTTTAGAATAAGGCTGTAACATAACAACATGTGGAAAAAGTCAAGTGGTCAAGGGGTTTAAGAAAAGTCATTAGGAAAGAATTCAGACCCCTTGACTTTTTCTACATTTTGTTACATTACAGCCTTATTCTGAAATGGATTGTCGTTTTTTTCATCATCAATCTATACATAATCCCTTATAGGGACAAAGCAAAAACATGTTTTTGGAAATTTTTGCTAATTTATATATCACATTCACATAAGCATTCAGACCCTTTACTCAATACTTTGTTGAAGCACCTTAGCATCGATTACAGCCTCAAGTCTTATTGGGTATGACGTTACAAGCTTGGCACACCTGTATTTGGGGAGTTTCTTCCATTGTTCTCTGCAGATCCTCTCAAGCTCTGTCATGTTGGATGGGGAGGTTGGCTGCACAGCTATTTTCAGGTCTCTCCAGAGATGTTCGATTGGGTTCAAGGACATTCAGAGACTTGTCCCGAAGCCACTTCTGCATTGTCTTGGCTGTATGCTTAGGGTCGTTGTCCTGTTGGAAGGTGAACCTTCGCCCCAGTCTGAGGTCCTGAGTGCTCTAGAGCAGCTTTTCATCAAGGATCTCTGTACTTTGCTCTGTTCATCTTTCCCTCGATCCTGACTAGTCTCCAAGTCCCTGCCGCTGAAAAACATCCCCACAGCATCCACATCCCCACAGCCACCACCATGCTTCACCATAAGGATGGTGCCTAGTTTCCTCAGATGCGTGAGTGCGACATCGTCGATCCGGTGGATTTAGATGCATCCAATGCAACAAAAAAAAAAACTGACAGATTATGATGGGTATTTTTTTTGTAATGTTACTTAGATTTACGCACTGGTCCGTCAATCGACTCTAGTTAATAGACACTTATTAAAACGTATGTTTTTATTTAACATTTTGAGTTGGGAAACATGTTTTTCATAAAGTTGAACATGTGCTCTTTATGACAGAATGTTAAAATTAATTTTTTGTTCAAGTTAGACTTCTCAAAAGGCACAGAATTGGTGGAACGACCCAGTAATAGTAACAAAAGCTAGTACCATGGACAATTGTGCATAATATATCATTCTCTGTAGGCTAGAGAAACGGTGTCCTTCAGTAAATTATTTCAGCGCATAAACTCACCCAAACTGTCCAGAAAGTCCTCCCAGCATGAGAAAGGGGGCTTGCTGGTGAGTCCATCTTCTGGTGTTTCAGTGGCTTCTTCGACAAGATGATAAACTTCAGATCAGAGTAGGCCTACAACAAACTGGAACATGAGGTAAGCTACTTCTTGGTATTTATTATTTTGTCAAACGCAGAGACAACATAAAATCCCATTAGTCAGTTGTAAAATAGGTCTATTAATTGTCCTACAAATAACTTTTCTGATGAGCGGTCTAAACYTGAGCAAATTTAAAAATGGGCATGTCGGTAACAGCTCGTAGAAATGTTGTTCTTGAGGCTGAGATGTCCAGTATACATCCATATGAGGAAGAGGATAACTGAACGCATGACTCATTTTGGCACGTTGCATGCGCATCATTGCGGGAAGCGAGATCAATAGGATCGATAGTGCACGGCTGCAATGTAGGCCATATTAATATTTTAAAACTATGTCTAAATCTATTACTTTATATCAAGATTTGTTGCAGACAGTGCTATACCACATGGATTCTTAAATCACCTGGCAATTGGAACATTCTTTCACTGACCCATGTCTGCTTGACTATAAAAAGACAATAACCTTGTTCCTTTTCTGTATAAGAGTCCAAATCTACAAGAGTAACCAAAGTAAACTAAATTAATATGTTAAATGTGGCTTTGGCTACACAAGCACCAACCCAATGATACAGCTTATGCATTGACATGGCACAGAACATAAGTAATATAATTATAAATAATTAAAAGGTTAATACTTAACTATTAACACTGAGATCAAGGCAGAAGTGTGTGAAATGTGCAATGTGAAGGCATGTGAAATGCACTCCCCTTGTTTCAATTGTGGTTGAGGTGAAAGCAAGAGACAGAGAACCACGTCTATTTTTGAAACGCATCAGGCTCACACATTTTGTCCCCATGCAAAAACAATGAACAACACAGTACAATGTCAGTGTAAAGGAAGATAGAACTGTTTTGTCCCCCCAACTAAAATGAAATTCTGCACAAAAAGTGAACCAAGATTTTATTGACAAAATTACATTTTTTAAAATGTATATGTTTTTAGAAGACTATGCGACAAACGTTGCGCTGAACCTGAAACGAAACATGACATGAATATGAAATGTATGAATCATACAATTACAAATGACATTATGCGGGAACAAGCATCAAATCAAATGTATTTGTCATAAGCTTTGTAAATAACAGGTGTAGACTAACAGTGAAATGCTTACTTATAGGATAAAGTGTGATATCCTGAGGAGTCGTATACCATAAGTATTTTATATCTATGTTATATAAAATAAACACCTTCTGTAGGCCCCATTCACAGTGAAGATGAAACCTCTTCATTGGGCTCTGCAACAACAAAAAAGACAGGAGTTAGAGTTATGTCTTGTTAATAAGTATGTCCTGTGATATACTGTCCGTTGCATATAAGTTAAGTGTATTTATTGTGATGCATTATATTCATTAATTAATGGGGCTTGCGAAAGCAAAAGTGCCAACTTTGAATCTTTGACAAACTTCTGACTTATTACACTGTAGTTACACTGTATTATGAGTGGGGTTTGTGACGCAAGACCCCCATTTTAAATCTTTGACATACTTCCTATTTTTCTTTGGAACGCGATTCCTCCTACACTGTTTAAYCTAMAAACGTCATTCAAACGTCAAAACATGCAGATCGGTCTGGATTAGTGTGCTTGTAGAACATTTTTTGATATCTTTTTACTTTTTAAACTATTACACTTTTTGTCCTCCATCCACTTTCATGGGATTTCCTCAGCATTCTAAATGCCCCATTGTGACAWCATCACTTTCAACATTCCATTCACTGTAAATGCAATGATGCAACTTTTAACACAAATCAGCTACTTTGACCACTTTGCCAACTACTTCTTAGACAAAAGGTTAGAACATATAAAATCTTCCTCTACTTCTCTGCTTTTCGAATCTGAACTCAGAAGTAATGTCAAAGACATTTTCATCTAACCTTTTTATAAACAACTGGCATTTTGGCCACTTTCCCAACAAGTTAAACAGAAATGTAGAGGGTAGGACATCTTCGTCTACTTCTGTTATTCAAATCTGTCGTCAGAAAAATAATATAATATCTGTTACCAATCCAACAATACAGCTGTTTTAGTAACTGCATTGACACATTTTTTCCCAACTTTTCCCAAACTGCCATTTTGACCACTCCCCCCAAAATTCGGATAAAAACTTTGTTGCATCACTGCTTGGTACAGCAATTGCTCYGCCTCTGACCGCAAGGCACTACAGAGGGTAGTGCATACGGCCCAGTACATCACTGGGGCTAAYCTGCCTGCCATCCAGGACCTTTACACTAGGCGGTGTCAGAGGAAGGCTCTAAAAATTGTCAATGACCCCAGCCACCCCAGTCATAGACTYTTCTCTCTACTACCGCATGGCAAGCGGTACCGGAGTGCCAAGTCTAGTACAAAAAGGCTTCTCAACAATTTTTACCCCCAAGCCATAAGACTCCTGAACAGGTAATCAAATGGCTACCTGGTTTATTTGCATTTATGTGCCCCCCAACCCCTCTTTTACGCTGCTGCTATTCTCTGTTTATCATATATGCATAGTCACTATAACTATACATTCATGTACATATGTACATACTACCTCAATTGGCCCGACCAACCAGTGCTCCCGCACATTGGCTAACCTGGGCTATCTTCATTGTGTCCCGCCACCCACCACCCGCCAACCCCTCTTTACGCTACTGATACTCTCTGTTCATCATATATGCAGACACTTTAACCATATCTACATGTACATACTACCTCAATCAGCCTGACTAACCGGTGTCTGTATGTAGCCTCGCTACTGTATTTAGCCTCGCTACTGTTTTTCACTGTCTTTCTACTGTTGTTTTTATTTCTTTACTTACCTATTGTTCACCTAATACCTTTTTTGCACTATTGGTTAGAGCCTGTAAGTAAGCATTTCACCTGTTGTATTCGGCGCACGTGACAAATATACTTTGATTTGATTCAGATCCTTTGCTATGAGTCTCAAAATTGAGCTCAGGTGCAGCCTGTTTCCATCGAACATCCTTGAGATGATTCTATAAATTGCTTGGAGTCCGCCTGTGGTAAATTCAATTGATTGGACATGATTTGGAAAGGCACACACCTGTCTATATAAGGTCCCACAGCTGACAGTGCATGTCAGAGCAAAAACCAAGCCATGATGTCAAAGGAATTGTCCGTAGAGCTCTGAGACAGGATTGTGTCGCGGCACAGATCTGGGGAAGGGTATCTTGAAGCATTGAAGGTCCCCAAGAACACAGTGGCCTCCTTCATTCTGAAATGGAAGAAGTTGGAAACACCAAGACTCTTCCTAAAACTGGCTGCTAGGCCAAACAGAGCAATCAGGGGAGAAGGGCCTTGGTCAGGGGGGGTGATCAAGAACCCGATGGTCACTCTGACAGAGCTCCAGAAGGTTCACCTTCCAACAGGACAACGACCCTAAGCACACAGTCAAGACAACGCAGGAGTGGCTTCGGGACAAGTCTCTGAATGTCTATGAGTGGTCCAGCCATAGCCCGGACTTGAATCCTATCTTACATCTCTGGAGAGAACTGAAAATAGCTGTACTGTGACGCTCCCTGTCCAACCTCTCAGAGCTTGAAAGGATCTGCAGGAAAGACTGGGAGAKACTCCCTAAATACAGGTGTGCCACCTTGTAGCGTACCCAAGAAGACTCAAGGCTGTAATAACTACCAAAGGTACTTCAACAAAGTACTGAGTAAAGGGTCTGKATTCTTATGTAAATGTGATATTTCAGTTTTTATTTTAATGTTCTTGCTTTGTCATTATGGGGTATTGTGTGTAGATTGATGACGAAAAACKACAAGGCTGTAATGTAACAAAATGTGGAAAAAGTCAAGGGGTCTGAATAGTTTCCGAATGCAATGTACAAACCTATTCTACGTAGTTCTTCAACTACCACAAAAATACTTTTAAAGAGCTACCATCACTAGATGCACCATCATATTTCTTGCCACAAATAATAGCCTAAAACCTTTTCATTACATCATCTTTCAACTAAAATCAAATTTAACTTACACTAAAAGTTTCACAAAAGTAAATCGCGCATCTATTTATCTGAAACCCACAGCATGAATGATTGAGTTGCTTTGCTTTCCTAAGTGTTGTCCACATGATTCCCATCTTGCCTTTTATTCCCATCTTCTGACAGAAGATCGCTTTGTTCTGTATCTTTCTTGTATCAGTTTTCACACGCAACAACTGTAGTTTAGCCATTTTTTGCGATCTAACTGCCGCACAATCAAAATAAATAAAGGTTGATATAGTAGTCTATCAAAAATAATCAGACCAATTATTTTACTTTGTCTATATGTATGATTTYKTTTAAATGGTAAAGTAAAACTTTTTAAACTTCTTCCATAACCACAAAAATACTTGTAAAGAGCTAAAGCAAGCCCAACAACTTTACTTTTAAAGTTACCATCTAGTTCATATATGCTGTTACTTTGACAGCATAGCAATGTTATAGTATAACGGTTTCATTGGATAGGCCTGTATGTATTATGGTATAGAAATATTACATTTGAATGATTTTATAGGATAAGCAGTGTAATACAGTACCTGTCCATGTTCGGTGCACAGGCAGCCTAAGGGCCGGGTGGGTGATCTCCACGCTCACGCTCAGTCGTGCTCTCTCCTCCCCTCTGGGCCCCTTTCTCACGTTCACCCTGTTTATGTGCAACGTTTCCATTCCTTCTTCTTCCTCTTCCCTACTCTCATCCTCCACCTCCTTCTGCGTCACCTTTCTTTCCACGTTGTTGTTCTCTCCGTCTCTTGCGTCAATGTACTCTATTCCTTCCGTTTCGGGGTCAGCGACTGCGGCTTCTGTTTCTACATACATTAAGAGATATAAAGAGATATTTAGTCGCTTTACTGGATAAAATGTGAATGCATGTACAAGTACTGCATAGGATTTGTATTACTAATGAATATGCTTATGAAATGTTGCACACTTACAGCTAATGTTTAAACTTAAATCATAGTAGGTGCAATGAGTTTGCATAAACACACATAACCTTGACTTAATTAGCCACAATAGCATTAGCTTGGGTCGAAACAGGGAGATGTTCAATAAGGCAAATCATTGCAAATTGTTTTGAAACTGAAAACTAAAATTAGCGTTTCATATTAGACAAATGCTTGTAGTCCCTCCCTTTTCAGTCCTTTTTCTTCCGTTTGATGCTTAATGGACACAATCCAGTTCTAACATGGACAGGTACTGTTTCACTAGTGTTAATAAAAACCTACTAAGTGTGTGTCCGTTTTTCCAACTGTCCATCTGACCATTTCCGTCTGTCTGACTGAGCCAGCAAGTGGATCTCTCCAAAGCGCACACACTCCTAAACTCTCTCTGTCCGTCCACTCCCTTCCCGCCTGTCTCGTTGGACACCAGCGGTATGAGGGTGGTGCCCCCTGCTGCCCAGAGCACTTTAGCTTTTGGGTGGCCTCCCGTCAATAGGAGAGTGAAAACCCCAACACCCTCGCTGGTCCAACGGACAGTAAGAGAGGAAGGGATGGAGGGAGCAGCTGGGAAAAAGAGAGAGAGAAAAAGGGAGGATTAAAGGTCAAAGGTTTTGGAAAATGTATAGTAGATAGAATTCCTTGAATGTACATATACTTAAAAAAAWATATATATATACTGTTTGATAGGTTATTCATAACCTATAAGAAAGTGCATACGACCAGTTACAGTCTTAAAACAGTTGGCGTACTGCTAAACAACATTTAAATGAAGTCTATACTAACAATGTTCACATTACATGAACGTAGACTGGAGAGAGACAGGTACCGATAAGAATGTTTCTCCACCGTCTCTCGATGGGCTCCTCCAGCGAACAGTGCTCCACTCGGCACACCACCCCTCCCGCGCTCTCCTTCTTCTCTTCATTTGTTCCCCCCTTCCTCAGAGTGGCGTTGGCACGGTAGGTACTGGGACCGCTCAGCAGGGGCCCCCAGACTTCTCCTCCTTCTAGCACCTCTTCCTCTCGGTCATCCACCTCTCCTTCTCGCAAACGGAGCCAGGTGACTGAGATGCCTGGAGGGTAGAACCCAGTCATGTCACAGCCCAATGTCAAATGTTGACCAGGGGAGGAGGCAGAGCTGATGATCTCGGACACATTGGGCCTCTTTATGAAACCTGCAAGGAACAAGATGTAATTGAAGATGAGTGGAATACATTTAGTCATGACCAATGTTCCCTCAAAAACAAATCCGCACTGAGCAAATTTCAGGTGTGTCGAGCGCAAAATTTAACGTTCTGTGCAACTTCCAGCACACGTTTACTGTGACCACTGAGGCTGTACCCGCTTTAAATTACAGTTTTAACAGTGGCCATGTAGGCTACTGTGGCTTTTTGATCATAATGTACGTCTAACCAGTGTGGCCTACCATCAAAAACAATGGAATAAATGTATCCCATAACATTTTAACATGGAAATAGCTGTTCTATCATTCAGCCTACAGTAGCAGCCAATGTGTGGTGTTCAATTTAGGCCTACATTCAATGAGACTTTTGAAAAAAAACATGCAGGGGTTGACATTAACCTGTTTATCCACTTGTCCCTCAGACAAGGAGGCGACTGAAAATGTTGTGTTGTTTATTGGAAGAAACCACTTTACAAAATAAAATGCATTATTATTCTGATACCATTATTACAGAGAATCAGACAAATTATGCTACCCTCTGCCTATTGGCTACTTAGCTTATTCAAGACCGCCTCAAAATACAACAGTACCCCATTAAGACAAAGCTTTTCAAAGATGTCTAGAAATGTATTTGTTTTGTGCTCTTGCAGGAAACAATCACTCCCCTACTGCTGACTACAAATTATCTGGTTCACCAACTACTTCTCATATAGAGTTTAGTGTGTCAAATCGGAGCGCCTGTTGTCCGGACCTCCGGCAGTCTCTATGGGAGTGCCACAGGGTTCAATTCTCGGGCCGACTCTTTTCTTTGTATACATCAATGTTGTCGCTCTTGCTGCTGGTGATTCTCTGATCCACTTCTACGCAGACGACACCATTCTGTATACTTCTGGCCCTTCAATGGACACTGTGGAAACTAACCTCCAGATGAGCTTCAATGCCATACAACTCTCCTTCCGTGGCCTCCAACTGCTCTTAAATGCAAGGAAAACTAAATGCATGCTCTTCAACCGATCGTTGCACGCACCTGCCCGTCCGTTCATTATCACTACTCTGGACGTATCTGACTTAGAATATGTGGACAACTACAAATACCTAGGTGTCTGGTTAGACTGTAAACTCTCCTTTCAGACTCACATTTACCTCTTTGGGCTAGGGGGCACTATTGGGCCTGTTACTCAGGCCCAGAAGCTAGGATATGCATATAATTGGTAGATTTGGATAGAAAACACTCTAAAGTTTCTAATACTGTTCAAAATAATGTCTGTGAGTATAACAGAACTGAAATGGCAGGCAAAACCCCGAGGACAAACCATCCCCCCCAGAAAAATGTATCCTACCACTGATTTCAATGGCTGGCACTTTTATTATAAGGCGAAATCCTCCCCGATTGCAGTTCCTAGGGCTTCCAATCGATGACAACAGTCTTTAGAAAGAGTTTCAGGCTGTTTTTTTTTTAAAAATTAGGTAGATGTTGTGGTTTTTGTAAGTGGCTCCCATTTTGGCTTGTAGTGTTTACATGCGCATGGACGAGTGCGAGTTCTTTTTGTTTATCTCCGGTAAAGACAATAACGATTCTCCGTCTTAAATTTGATAGTTTATTTACGTATATGGGTACCTAAGGTTTGATTATAAATGTTGTTTGACTTGTTTGGAAAAGTTTATTAGTAACGTTTGGGATTCATTTTGTATGCATTTTCATGGAGGGAAACAAGTGGATTATTGACTGAAGCGTGCCAGCTAAACTGAGTTTTTATGGATATAAAGAAGGACTTTATCGACCAAAATGACRATTTGTAATGTAACTGGGACCTTTTGGAGTGCCAACAGAAGAAYATCTTCAAAGGTAAGGCATATTTTATATCGCTATTTCTGACTTTCGTATCACAACTGCCTGGTTCAAAAATGATTATAATGCATTTGTATGCGGGGCGCTGTCCTCAGATAATCGCATGGTATGCTTTCGCCGGAAAGCCTTTTTGAAATCTGATACCGCGGCTGGATTAACAAGAAGTTACGCTTTATTTTGATGTATTGCATGTGTATTTTCATGAATGTTAAATATTTACAATTCTGTATTTTGAATTTGGCGCCCTGCAATTTCACCGGATGTTGTCGAGGTGTGCCGCTAGCGGCACGCCTAGCCTAAAGAGGTTTTAAGCATCAGCTGTCAGATCACTGCACCTGTACATAGCCCATCTGTAAATAGCCCATCCAACTACCTCATCCCCATACTGTATTTATTTATTTATCTTGCTCCTTTGCACCCCAGTATCTCTACTTGCACATTCATCTTCTGCACATCTACCTTTCCAGTGTTTAATTGCTATGTGGTAATTACTTCACCACCATGGCCTATTTATTGCCTTACCTCATTTGCTCACACTGTATATAGACAACAACAAAAAAATCCTACTGTGTTATTGACTGTATGTTTGTTTATTCCATGTCTAACTCTGTGTTGTTGTATGTGTCGAAATGCTTTGTTTTATCTTGGCCAGTCGAAGTTGCAASTGAGAACTTGCTCTCAACTAGCCTACCTGGTTAAATAAAAAAATATTATTTTTATTACATTTTTTATAATTGGATTTAATAAAAAGGTATCACTAGTCACTAACCTTTTCTCAATAGGGGGTGCTGTTTTCACTTTGTAAAAATTCGTTCCCAAATTAAACTGCCTCGTACTCAATTCTTGCTCGTACAATATGCATATTATTATTACTATTGGATAGAAAACASTCTCTAGTTTCTAAAACCGTTTGAATTATTTCTCTGAGTGAAACAGAACTCATTCTGCAGCACACTTCCTGTCAGGAAGTGAGATTTCTGAAATCGAGGTCTCTGTTCTAGGGTCAGTTTATAAATTCTCATGTAAGCTATGGGGCTACATGCATTGCATACGCCTTCCCCTAGATGTCAGTAAGCGGTGAGAATTGTGACCAATAAAATTTGATTTGATTTGACAAAGAAGGCCTCTCCAATAGTAGTACCAAAACATTGAAAGACGGTTTACTCAAAAGTGAGTTTACAAGTTGATCAACTTTCAAAGCAGAATTACTTTCCCATTGTGTCCTCAAATGCAGTGTATGCTATACCATTTTGTAGCTCTTAGTCTCTCCTTTTATCCAATGTAAAAAACAGAAATTCAAATGTTGCTACATAAGACCGAATCCAGGTGGTGAGTCACATATGGAAATGGTCTATTTGTATATAGGCCTACTGCAGCTTTGATTGTTTATGCCACACCGGTCTGTGTAAACTAGTCTGGGCAGAGAAGTGCATGTCAATGCAATAGAATCCTACTCCGATGCGTTCTGCCGACAACAAAATCTCTTGCGTAATTCGTTTTGTTTCGGTATGTGGCATTGAAAGTGGCTAAAATTGCACTGATCCCAATTGTCACAGTAAAGGGAAACGTTGATAGTGTTAACAGGAAACACTCTAGAACAGTGTTCACCAACCTTTTCTGAGTCAAGATCACTTTGAGTCAAAATGCAAGCCAAGATCTACCGCTCAGATTTTTTTTTTTTTACATGACTCAAAAAACGTAAGCCGATGCAACATTATCCAACTTTCGGAGAGGGAGAGAGAGAAACACAGCTGCATGTGAGCTCTCACATTTTTCAACATGTTTTTWWTACAAAAAGATAGATTTGGAGTTAGATCAACTTTGTTTTTTGGTAGGGACATGTACAGGACACTACCCTCCACAGCATAACCTTCACTCCAGATCWAAACTTCAAACCTCTACAACCTAATTTTGGGCAAAAGGACCTGGAAGGATTAATACTATAAAGCTACCATCCAACCTGGAACTCAGACAGACCAGATACAATTTCAATTAGCACTGACGTGTGAAGTGAGAGGGCCTTTGAGCCCAACAAATGGCAGGCTACCCTACCCAAATCCAAAGGCCTTGAAGCCCCCTCCTGCCATTCAGAGACCATCTACTGGCATTTTCTACAAGAAATCTGCCTCCAGAAAAAAGCTTCTCCCAAGTGGGTGTYACACATACTCCCYTTGCCTGCTGCACTGCTGCTTGGATTCCACCTGGCGATCTGTTCTCCGTCTGCCCTGGTTGTCTCTCCCTGTCTGGTACAGGTACCCCCACCACACTCCCCCCTCTCTCCCAAGCTTTCGCTCGCCTCCAGCACACAGGCACTGTTGGGGCGAGTGATTCGAACGTACAATGGCTAGCCCCAAGTCGTTATATTTTTTTTCTTGTGCATTTTGCTATTTGCCTCATGACTCCTGCATGCTTTGTTGACTATGAACTTTCTTGTTTACCCAACTGTGGGACAGACTATGTTTGTTCCCACACTCGGTACTCTGACTCTCTATTGGTTACACGGACTCTTGGCCTCCCATCCTATTCTAACCACCTCTCGCCGGCTTTGTATTCATGTTACCTGATGAAATTGCTGTATAATATGATCTTGTTTCCATCTAATGCCCATTCAAATGTCATAAATCAGCACTGCAGAGCTCTCCCTGTCCTCTGCTGTGCATTGATTGTATTACTGTTGATGATATCTGGAAATGTGCATGTACACCCTGGCCCATCTACTGTTACTAGRCCCAATTTTTACTTGTGCTCTGATATCTGTTTCACTGATTTCTGCTCTCGTAAAAGCCTGCTTAAACCTAAAGCAGTAAGACTCCCTAAAACTTTCTCKGATTATTACCAATCCCACAAGGTATGACTCCAAACACCCAGAAAAGGCTACTCTCCTCGATGTTATCCTCACAAATAATCCTGATAGGTATTAGTCTGGTGTTTTCTGTAATGACCTTAGTGATCACTATTTTACAGCCTGTGTTCATAATGGCTGCTCAGTGAAACGACCTGTCCTGATTTGTCATAGACGCTTTCTAAAAAACTTTAATGAGCAAGCCATCCTTCATGACCTGGCCTCAATTAAATTGGTATAGAATCAGCTTGATCCCCTCTGTCGAAGACGCTTGGACCTTTTTAAAATATATTTTCACTGATATTGTTAACAAACACATCCCCATAAAGAAAATGAGAATTAAAAACAGGTTCAGCCCCTGGTTCGACGGTGATCTTGCAGAGTTACTCCACCTCAATAATTTCATTTGGTGAAAGGCTTAGCACACGCATACTTAGGCTGACTGGCTCTCGTTCAGGCAAATTAGAAATAAGTGCACTCAGGCTATCCGGAAGGCCAAAGTTAGTTACTTTAAGGAGCAGTTCTCTCTCTGTGGGTCTAACCGCAAGAAGTTCTGGAAAATGGTTAAAGACCTGGAGAATAAACCCTCCTCCTCACAGCTGCCCATATCCCTTAACGTTGATGATGTGGTTGTTACTGACAAGAAGCACATGGCTGAGCTTTTAAATCACCAATTCATTAAAGCAGGATTCCAATTTGACTCAGCCATGCCTCCTTGCCCGTCCAACATTTCCTCATCTCCCACCCCTTCTAATGCGACTAGCCCCGATGCTCCTCCCTCTTTTCCCCCTGTCACGCTACAACGTTTCTCCATGCAGGCAGTCACTGAGTCCGAGGTGCTAAAGGAGCTCCTTAAACTTGACCCCAAAAAAACATCTTGGTCAGATGGTTTAGACCCTTTCTGCTGCCCCTATAATCGCTGGGGAAGTTCCCATTGCTTGGAAGGCAGCCACGGTTCGTCTTTTATTATAAGGGGGAGATCAAGCTGATCCTAGCTGTTATAGGCCTATTTCTATTTTGCCATGTTCATCAAAAGTGTTCGAAAAGCTTGTCAATAATCAACTGACTGGCTTTCTTTATGTCTATAGTATTCTCTCTGGTATGCAATCTGGTTTCCGCTCAGGTTATGGATGTGTCACTGCAACCTTAAAATGTCCTCAATGAGGTCACCATTGCCCTTGATTCTAAGCAATGTGGTGCTATTTTTATTGACTTGGCCAAAGCTTTTGATACGGTAGACCAGTGGTTCCCAAACATTTTATAGTCCCGTACCCCTTCAAACATTCAACCAGGGTCAGCGCACTCTCAAATGTTGTTTTTGCCTTCATTGTAAGCCTGCCACACACTATACGACACATTTATTAAACATAAGAATGAGTGTGAGTTTGTCACAACCTGGCTCGTGGGAAGTGACAAATAGCTCTTATAGGACCAGGGCACAAATAATAATAATCTTGCTCTTTATTTAACCATCTTACATATTAAACCTTATTTGTTCATCGAAAACTGTGAATAACTCACAGCAGGTTAATGAGAAGGGTGTGCTTGAAAGGATGCATGTAACTCTGCAATGTTGTGTGGTATTGGAGAGAATCTCAGTCTTAAATAATTTTCCACACATCGTCTGTGCCTGTATTTAGTTTTCATGCTAGTGAGGGCCGAGAATCCACTCTCACATAGGTACGTGGTTGCAAAGGGCATCAGTGTCTTTAACAGTGCAATTTATCAAGGCAGGATGCTCTGATCCCAGCCTAATCCAGAAATCTGGCAGTGGCTTCTGATTAAATAAAATTTTCACAGAAACGCTTGTTGCAATTTCGATGAGGCTCTCTTGTTCAGATATCGGTAAGTGGACTGGAGGCAGGGCATGAAAGGGATAACGAATCCAGTTGTTTGTGTCATCTGTTTCGGGAAAGTACCTGCATTAGGTGCGCACCCAACTCACTCAGGTACTTCGCTATATGACATTGTCCGTAAGCTTGAGATCATTTGCACGCAAAAAATCATACAATGATGGAAAGACCTATGTGTTGTCCTTGTCAATGCAGACAGAGAAGAGATCCAACTTCTTAATCATAGCCTCAATTTTGTCCCACAATACGTTGGGTGAATACAGCTGAAGTTGGAAGTTTACATACATGTACATAGATGTTCTTTACCATTCGGCCATAATTACCATTCGGCCATAAGATTTGCCACCAATGCTCCTTATAGGACACATCACTGCACTCCATACTCTTCTGTAAACTGGTTATCTCTGTATACCCGTCACAAGACCCACTGGTTGATGCTTATTTACAAAACCCTCTTAGGCCTCACTCCCCACTATCTGACATATCTACTCCACATACAACACCCGTTCTGCCAGTCACATTCTGTTAAAGGTTCCCAAAGCACACACATCCCTGGGTTGCTCGTCTTTTCAGTTCGCTGCAACTAGCGACTGGAACGAGCTACAACAAACACTCAAACTTGACAGTTTTATCTCTTCATTCAAAGACTCAATCATGGACACTCTTACTGACAGTTGTGGCTGCTTTGCATGATGTATTGTTGTCTCTACCTTCTTGCCCTTTGTGCTGTTCTCTGTGCCCAATAATGTTTGTACCATGATTTGTGCTGCTACCATGTTATAGTGCTGCCATGTTGTGTTGCTACCATGTTGTTTTCATATTGTGTTGCTACCATGCTGTGTTGTCGTGTGTTGCTGCCATGCTATACTGTCGTCTTAGGTCTCTCTTTGTGTAGTTTTGTGTTGTCTCTCTTTTCGCGATGTGTGTTTTGTCCTATATTTTGATTGAATTATTATTATTATTATTATTATTATTTTGGCCCCCGTCCCTGCAGGAGGCTATTTGCCTTTTGGTAGGCCGTCATTGTAAATAACTGACTTGCCTAGTTAAATAAAAGGTCAAATAAAAAAGCACCTTTGGCAGTGATTAGAGCCTTGAGTCTTCTTGGGTATGATTCTACAAGCTTGGCACACCTGTATTTGGGGAGTTTCTCCCATTCTTCTCCACAGATTCTCTCAAGCTCTTTCAGGTTGGATGCGGAGTGTCTGTGCACAGCTATTTTCAGGTCTCTCCAGAGATGTTCGATCGGGTTCAAGGACATTCAAAGACTTGTCCCGAAGCCACTTCTGTGTTTTCTTGGCTGTGTGCTTAGGGTTGTTGTCCTTTTGGAAGGTGAACCCTCGTCCCAGTCTGAGGTCCTGAGCGCTCTGGAGCAGGTTTTCATCAAGGATCTCTCTGTACTATGCTCCGTTCATCTTTCTCTCAATCCTGACTAGTCTCCCAGTCCCTGCCGCTGAAAAACATCCCAACAGCATGATGCTGCCACCACCATGCTTCACCGTAGGGATGGTACCAGGTTTCCTCCCAATGTGACTCTTCGCATTCAGGCCAAAGAGTTCCATCTTGGTTTCATCAGACCAGAGAATCTTGTTTCTCATGGTCTGAGAGTCCTTTAGGTGCCTTTTGGCAATGTGCATTTTACTGAGCAGTGGCTTCCGTCTGGCCACTTTACCATAAAGGCCTGATTGGTGGAGTGCTGCAGAGATGGTTGTCCTTCTGGAAGGTTCTCCCATCTCCACAGAGGAACTCAGGATCTCTGTAAGAGTGACCATCGGGTTCTTGGCCACCTCCCTGACCAAGGCCCTTCTCCCCTGATTGCTCAGGAAGGTGCATCATCACTAGCTCTAGGAAGATTKTTGGTGGCTCCCAACTTCTTCCATTTAAAAATGATGGAGGCCACTGTGTTCTTGGGGACCTTTAATGCTGCAGACATTTTTTGGTACCCGTCCCCAGATCTGTGCCTCGACACAATCCTGTCTCGGAGCTCTACGGACAATTCCTTCGACCTCATAGCTTGGTTTATGCTCTGATGTGCACTGTCAAGTGTGGGACCTTATATAGACAGGTGTGTGCCTTTACAAATCATGTCCAATCAATTGAATTTATCACAGGTGCACTCCAATCAAGTTGTAGAAACATCTCAAGGATGATCAATGGAAACAGGATGCACCTGAGCTCAATTTCGAGTCTCATAGTAAAGCGTCTGAATACTTATATAAGTAAGGTATTTCTGTTTTCTATTTGTAAACATTTTCTAAAAACCTGTTTTCGCTTTGTCATTATTAGGTATTGTGTGTAGATTGGTGAGAGAATGCTTATTTAATACATTTCAGAATACGTCTGTGATGTAAACAAAATTTGGAAAAAGTCAAGGGTTCTAAATACTTTCCGAATGCACTGTATATGATCACACCGGTAATAGATCCGTTGTTGTATTACTTGTGAAGCACAGCTGAGTGAACATACATTAAAAAAATAGCTTTTTATTTTGATTTATTTACTGGGTAACTTTCACTTTTACTTTAGTCATTTTCTATTAAGGCAGCTGAGTGAGCATACATTAAAAAAATGAGCTTTTTATTTTGATTTATTTACTGGGTAACTTTCACTTTTACTTGAGTCATTTTCTATTAAGGCATCTTTACTTTTACTCAAGTATGACAATTGAGTACTTTTTCCACCACAGTGTGCATGTTGATTTTGTCCCTCCACACCAGATGCGATCAGGACACGTAGGTTGAATTATCAAAACAAACTCTGAACTAACTAAACTCAGCAAAAAAGAAACGTCCTCTCACTGTCAACTGCGTTTATTTTCAGCAAACTTATTAACATGTTTAAATATTTGTATGAACATAACAAGATTTGACAACTGAGACATACCCTGAACAAGTTCCACAGACATGTGACTAACAGAACATTGAATAATGGTTGCCTGAACAAAGGGGGGAGGTGTCAAAATCAAAAGTAACAGTCAGCATCTGGTGTGGCCACCAGCTGCATTACGTACTGCAGTGCATCTCCTCCTCATGGACTGCACCAGATTTGCCAGNATCAGAAGCTTCTATAGCCATGACATCAATTTCTGGAATTTTCCAAGCTGTTTAAAGGCACAGTCAATTTAGTGTATGTAAACTTCTAACCCACTGGAATTGTGATACAGTGAATTATAAGTGAAATAATCTGTCTGTAAACAATTGTTGGAAAAATTACTTGTGTCATGCASAAAGTAGATGTCCTAACCGACTTGCTAAAACTATAGTTTGTTAACAAGAAATTTATGGAGTGGTTGAAAAACTAGTTTTAATGACTCCAACCAAAGTGTATGTAAACTTCCAGCTTCAACTGTAGTTGCGGAGAGTCCCTGTAATCCTAGATTCAGAACATTCAGGCGAGAAAAAACATCACCCAGATAGGCCAGTCGTGTGAGAAACTCGTCATCATGCAAGCGGTCAGACAAGTGAAAAGGATGGTGAGTAAAGAAAACTTTAAGCTCGTCTCTCAATTCAAAAAAATGTGTCAATACTTTGCCTCTTGATAACCAGCACAAAAGTGTTACATGGTCTCTGCCCATACCATTCCATAGTGCAGAAAATACACAAGTAATTGTTTCAAAACATCTCCTGCCATGTCAATGATGCGTCGTGAAACAGTTGTTTGATGAAGTCATTGTCTGTATAGTTTTTTGGGCCTTTTCCCCCAGCATTGTCCCAGTCATATCCACGGCAACAGGAAGAATTAAGTCCTCCACAATAGTATGAGTCTTGCCTGTCCTAGCCACTCAGTTGCTCATCATACAAAACGCTTCTAGCCCTTCTTGTTAATGGTATCTGTTGCTTTTATACATGTCTTACTACTTGAAAGTCGTCTTAATTCTCGCTCAAACAACTCCTGTGGCTTATTTTTCAAATTGGCATGTTTTATTTCTAAACGTCTGCGCAAGAGTGAATGTTTCATCGAGTTGTGAGAAAGTTCTTTTGCACATATAACACACTCTAGCTGAGGAAAGGCACTACTCCCAATATAAGTGAACCCCAAATCAATGTAGTTCTCATCATATTTGCACCTCTTCGATGGTCCAACGTCACTGTCTGTTGTTTGGTGCTTTCCCGGGTAAAGGGGTAGTAGCTCTTCGGCTCCATCAGATTGACAACTGTCAGTGTCCATGCTAGCTGGGCTAACAACAAATGTAGAATTACTGATGCTAGCATTGGATGTGCTCGTAGAAGCACGTCGACAGGTGCAGGTGTAGTACTGCTGGTAGTAGTACTACCAGTAGAGCTGGTATGTGTCTCTATGGACACATAGAGACACATAGCCTTACTTAAAAAAAAAAACATTTATCCATTTTCGAGCAAACGGAATGAGCAGAAGCTACGTTTGGCTATATACGGACCGTTAGTGGAATTACCGCAAGAGAGTAACGGTTAATGTGATTGGATGTTAATTATTTGACTAGGCTACCTGTATTTGACATTATGTTTTTATTTCGCTGAACACTAGGTGGTTTAATTGTATTTTTGGCAGTGAAACGAGGCTTCTCAGGCGAGAAAGAAACCTCACCAAAATGTATAGCCCCATTGGAAAATATAATATATATATTTTTTTAAATCTGAATCACATTTTTATTTGGCGTACCCCCGACGCCATTCCCCAGTTTGGGAATACCTGCGGTAGACCATTCCATTCTTGTGGGCCGGCTAAGCAGTATTGGTGTCTCTGAGAGGTCTTTGAGAAAGGTAGTTACCAAACCAGGACAAAGGGTGCAGTGTATAATGTCAGAACATCTGCTGTCTCAGCCACTGCCTTTCACCAAGGGTGTACCCCAAGGCTCGATCCTAGGCACCATGCTCTTCTCAATTTAAATCAACAACATAGCTCAGCCAGTAGGAAGCTCTCTCGCATCCATTTATATGCAGATGATACAGTCTTATACTCAGCTGGCCCTCCCCGTATTTTGTGTTAAACGCTCCACAACAAAGCTTTCTTAGTGTCCAACAAGCTTTCTCTACCCTTAACCTTGTTCTGAACACCTCCAAAACAAAGGTCATGTGGTTTGGTTAGAAGAATTCCCCTCTCCCCACAGGTGTAATTACTACCTCTGAGGGTTTAGAGCTTGAGGTAGCCACCTCATACAAGTACTTGGGAGTATGGCAAGATGGTACACTGTCCTTCTCTCAGCACATATCAAAGCAGCAGGCTAAAGTTAAATCTAGACTTGGTGTCCTCTATCGTAATCGCTCCTCTTTCACCCTAGTTGCCAAACGAATCCTGATTCAGATGACCATCCTACCCATGCTAGATTACGGAGTCGTAATTTATAGATCGGCAGGTAAGGGTGCTCTCGAACGGCTAGATGTTCTTTACCATTCGGCCATAATTACCATTCGGCCATAAGATTTGCCACCAATGCTCCTTATAGGACACATCACTGCACTCCATACTCTTCTGTAAACTGGTTATCTCTGTATACCCGTCACAAGACCCACTGGTTGATGCTTATTTACAAAAKCCTCTTAGGCCTCACTCCCCACTATCTGACATATCTACTCCACATACAACACCCGTTCTGCCAGTCACATTCTGTTAAAGGTTCCCAAAGCACACACATCCCTGGGTTGCTCGTCTTTTCAGTTCGCTGCAACTAGCGACTGGAACGAGCTACAACAAACACTCAAACTTGACAGTTTTATCTCTTCATTCAAAGACTCAATCATGGACACTCTTACTGACAGTTGTGGCTGCTTTGCATGATGTATTGTTGTCTCTACCTTCTTGCCCTTTGTGCTGTTCTCTGTGCCCAATAATGTTTGTACCATGATTTGTGCTGCTACCATGTTATAGTGCTGCCATGTTGTGTTGCTACCATGTTGTTTTCATATTGTGTTGCTACCATGCTGTGTTGTCGTGTGTTGCTGCCATGCTATACTGTCGTCTTAGGTCTCTCTTTGTGTAGTTTTGTGTTGTCTCTCTTTTCGCGATGTGTGTTTTGTCCTATATTTTGATTGAATTATTATTATTATTATTATTATTATTTTGGCCCCCGTCCCTGCAGGAGGCTATTTGCCTTTTGGTAGGCCGTCATTGTAAATAACTGACTTGCCTAGTTAAATAAAAGGTCAAATAAAAAAGCACCTTTGGCAGTGATTAGAGCCTTGAGTCTTCTTGGGTATGATTCTACAAGCTTGGCACACCTGTATTTGGGGAGTTTCTCCCATTCTTCTCCACAGATTCTCTCAAGCTCTTTCAGGTTGGATGCGGAGTGTCTGTGCACAGCTATTTTCAGGTCTCTCCAGAGATGTTCGATCGGGTTCAAGGACATTCAAAGACTTGTCCCGAAGCCACTTCTGTGTTTTCTTGGCTGTGTGCTTAGGGTTGTTGTCCTTTTGGAAGGTGAACCCTCGTCCCAGTCTGAGGTCCTGAGCGCTCTGGAGCAGGTTTTCATCAAGGATCTCTCTGTACTATGCTCCGTTCATCTTTCTCTCAATCCTGACTAGTCTCCCAGTCCCTGCCGCTGAAAAACATCCCAACAGCATGATGCTGCCACCACCATGCTTCACCGTAGGGATGGTACCAGGTTTCCTCCCAATGTGACTCTTCGCATTCAGGCCAAAGAGTTCCATCTTGGTTTCATCAGACCAGAGAATCTTGTTTCTCATGGTCTGAGAGTCCTTTAGGTGCCTTTTGGCAATGTGCATTTTACTGAGCAGTGGCTTCCGTCTGGCCACTTTACCATAAAGGCCTGATTGGTGGAGTGCTGCAGAGATGGTTGTCCTTCTGGAAGGTTCTCCCATCTCCACAGAGGAACTCAGGATCTCTGTAAGAGTGACCATCGGGTTCTTGGCCACCTCCCTGACCAAGGCCCTTCTCCCCTGATTGCTCAGGAAGGTGCATCATCACTAGCTCTAGGAAGATTKTTGGTGGCTCCCAACTTCTTCCATTTAAAAATGATGGAGGCCACTGTGTTCTTGGGGACCTTTAATGCTGCAGACATTTTTTGGTACCCGTCCCCAGATCTGTGCCTCGACACAATCCTGTCTCGGAGCTCTACGGACAATTCCTTCGACCTCATAGCTTGGTTTATGCTCTGATGTGCACTGTCAAGTGTGGGACCTTATATAGACAGGTGTGTGCCTTTACAAATCATGTCCAATCAATTGAATTTATCACAGGTGCACTCCAATCAAGTTGTAGAAACATCTCAAGGATGATCAATGGAAACAGGATGCACCTGAGCTCAATTTCGAGTCTCATAGTAAAGCGTCTGAATACTTATATAAGTAAGGTATTTCTGTTTTCTATTTGTAAACATTTTCTAAAAACCTGTTTTCGCTTTGTCATTATTAGGTATTGTGTGTAGATTGGTGAGAGAATGCTTATTTAATACATTTCAGAATACGTCTGTGATGTAAACAAAATTTGGAAAAAGTCAAGGGTTCTAAATACTTTCCGAATGCACTGTATATGATCACACCGGTAATAGATCCGTTGTTGTATTACTTGTGAAGCACAGCTGAGTGAACATACATTAAAAAAATAGCTTTTTATTTTGATTTATTTACTGGGTAACTTTCACTTTTACTTTAGTCATTTTCTATTAAGGCAGCTGAGTGAGCATACATTAAAAAAATGAGCTTTTTATTTTGATTTATTTACTGGGTAACTTTCACTTTTACTTGAGTCATTTTCTATTAAGGCATCTTTACTTTTACTCAAGTATGACAATTGAGTACTTTTTCCACCACAGTGTGCATGTTGATTTTGTCCCTCCACACCAGATGCGATCAGGACACGTAGGTTGAATTATCAAAACAAACTCTGAACTAACTAAACTCAGCAAAAAAGAAACGTCCTCTCACTGTCAACTGCGTTTATTTTCAGCAAACTTATTAACATGTTTAAATATTTGTATGAACATAACAAGATTTGACAACTGAGACATACCCTGAACAAGTTCCACAGACATGTGACTAACAGAACATTGAATAATGGTTGCCTGAACAAAGGGGGGAGGTGTCAAAATCAAAAGTAACAGTCAGCATCTGGTGTGGCCACCAGCTGCATTACGTACTGCAGTGCATCTCCTCCTCATGGACTGCACCAGATTTGCCAGTTCTTGCTGTGAGATGTTACCCCACTCTTCCACCAAGGCACCTGCAAGTTCCCAGACATTTCTGAGGGGAATGGCCCTAGCCCTCACCCTCTTATCCAACAGGTCCCAGACGTGCTCAATGGAATTGAGATCCGGGCTCTTCGCTGGCCATGGCAGAACACTGAACGAGCAGTATGGCTGGTGGCATTGTCATGCTGAGGGTCATGTCAGGATGAGCCTGCAGGAAGGGTACCACATGAGGGAGGAGGATGTCTTCCCTGTAACGCCACGCGTTGAGATTGCCTGTAATGACAAACAAGCTCAGTCCGATGATCTGTACACACCGCCCCAGACCATGACGGATCCCTCCACCTCCAAATCAATCCCGCTCCAGAGTACAGGCCTCGGTGTAACGCTCATTCCTTCGACGATAAACGCGAATCCGAGACAAAACCGCGATTCGTCAGTGAAAAGCACTTTTTGCCTGTCTGGTCCAGCGACGATGGGTTGGTGCCCATAGGCGACGTTGTTGCTGGTGATGTCTGGTGAGGACCTGCCTTACATCAGGCCTACAAGCCCTCAGTCCAGCCTCTCTCAGCCTATTGCGGGCAGATCTGAGCACTGATGGGATTGTGCGTTCCTGGTGTAACTCAGGCAAATGTTGTTGCCATCCTGTAACCTGTCCCGCAGTTGTGATGTCCAGATGTACCGATCCTGTGCAAGTGTTGTTACACGTGGTCTGCCACTGCGAGGATGATCAGCTGTCCATCCTGTCTCCCTGTAGCACTGTCTTAGGCGTCTCACAGTACGGACATTGAAATGTATTGCCCTGGCCACATCTGCAGTCCTCATGCCTCCTTGCAGCATGCCTAAGACACGTTCACGCAGATGAGCAGGGACCCTGGGCATCTTTCTTTTGGTGTTTTTCAGTCAGTAGAAAGGCCTCTTTATTGTCCTAAGTTTTCATAACTGTGACCTTAATTGCCTACCGTCTGTAAGCTGTTAGTGTCTTAACGACCYTTCCTAGAAACTAACTTGTTTTACCCTTTTATCTGTGAATTAATTGTCAGAGTAGAGAACCTTGTGCATTTCAGGTAAAATAAGAACCCAATGTTTACATCCCAGGACAAATGAGCTAGCAACAGCAAGCTATGTTTCATGCGTTCAGACCTGTCGACAAATTAATATATTTGGTTCAGAYTTCGTTTTGATATTTCAACCTGCGTGTCCTGATCGCGTCTGGTGTGAATGGACAAAATCAAAATGCGCGCTAGCAGGTTGGATGAAATGATTGAATAACATGTATGTGTACATTTATTTTCCAGTGCTCGCACACGTAACGCGAGCGTTGTGGTCAGTTACACGTTACACGTTTCGACCTGTCCCCAAATTAATATAAACTCAGCAAAAAAAGAAACGTTCCTTTTTCAGGACTCTGTCTTTCAAAGATAATTCGCAAAAATCCAAATAACTTCACAGATCTATATTGTAAAATCTTCAGCATGTTACTGCTGCAGTACTTGTTGCAGTGCAGCTGAATTGGGTGCACCTACCGCCAACAGCCCGAGAGAAAAAAATAGAAAATAGGAACAGAAGGCTTTATCGTAGTTTTTTTGACAGGAATGTTTGCAAATTGACTAGGAATGCCTTGGAGATCGACCGGTTGGTGACCACAGCTCTAGAAAGTTGAGTGAATTACAATCTTTGGGCTGATAGGTCTATTTCTGTGTGGCAGTCCAAGGGAGCTGTGCAACAGTCTTAGGACTACTGTATGCGCACATGTTGGCAGTTTAGAGGGAACATTGGTCATTCCTCACACCTATTTATGTTACATTTATGAAACTTCTGTGGAAAAAGACACAAAATATGTCACTACGCCTGCCCCTCCTCCCTTAAAGGGGTAGTTGACCCAAATTATGAAATTATGTATTTGTTTCCTTAGCCTAAAAGCAGTCTGTGGACTCTTAGGTAAATAAAACCAAAGCTTGGATTGCAGTCTCTCCTTTTCCATAAACTATATTTAAGGTATCAAATAATACACCTTTAACCCTCACAACACCACCTTCCTCTCACCTCGGGTCTCGCGGGTGACGGGGTGCTTGAGGGCGATGTGATGGACGCTCACCCACACCTTGGTGCCGCCGTGCTCCAGCTCTGCGCGTGGCAGCTTGCACTGGCTCATGGCCGAGAAAAAGCCCTGGGTGTCGGGCCGCYGGGCAGACAGGGCCTGGGAAGCCACGGGGCTCAGTTCGCCTCCCTGGCAGAACCAACGGAAGGTGATGATGTCTGGATGGAAGCACGAGGCCTGGGTGGTCAGGGTGACCACACCTGGAGGAGAGAGTGGAAAGAGACATGCAGCGTATAGACTTGTGTGGTTCAGTTTGTAACAGTGCAGCACTGGCAAAGCCAAGGTTGTGTGTTCAATTACCACAGGGATCTTACACACACACAAATTTTTTTTGTTGCACGGACTGTATTGTAAGTCGTTTTGGATAAAAATGTATGCTATATTGTCAAAACTGTTAAAAACGCAATTGGTCAAGTTGAAGTGGAATTGACTCCAATCCTGATATGCAATGTACTTTCATTTGTATTTAAAATGAACTTGAGTTCATCTTACCGGAGTCATCACCTGCCTCTGTGAGCTGAATCTCTGAGACCTTGGGGGGAGCTGAAGAAAAGTAAGAGAGGACAGGACAAGTAATTTGAAAGTATTTTTTCCACATTTTGTTGTGTTACAATCTGAAATTAAAATTGATGAAATTGAGATTTGCCGTCTCTGGCCTACACACAATACCCCATAATGTCAAAGTGGAATTATGTTTCTTAGAAAAATAAATAAAGTTCAGGAGTAAAAATGTGCTTAACAAGTCACATAGTAAGTTGCATGGACTCACTCTCTACAATAAAAGTGTTTAACATGATTTTTGAATGGCTACCTCATCTCTGTACCCCACACATACAGATAATTTTAAGGTCCCACAGTCGAGCAGTGKATTTCAAAGACAGATTCAAAGACAGATGAGGATGGTGAAGTTATTAATTACACTTTGGATGGTATATCAATACACACAGTCACTGCAAAGATACAGGCGTCCTTCCTACCTCAGCTGCRAGAGAGTAKGGAAACKYCTCAGGGATTTCACCATGAGGCCAATGGTGACATTAAAACAGTTACAGTTTAATGGCTGTGATAGGAGAAAACTGAGGAWGGATCAACAACATTCTAGTTACTCCACAATACCAACCTAAATGACTGAGTGAAAAGAATGAAGCCTGTACAYAATAAAAAWWWTRCKAAAAWTMSKWRCRWWTTMSKYMWAYGSKKRWAAYMWAAAKRMSCAAAAAAATGTGCCAAAGAAATTAACTTTATGTCCTGAATACAAAACATTAATTTGGGGCAAATCCAACACAACATCATATTTTTAAGCATTGTGGTGGCTGCATCAGGTTATGGGTATGCTTATCATCGACAAGGACTAGGGTTTTTTGGGGGGATAAAAATAAATGGAATAGAGCTAAGCACAGGCAAAATCCTAGAGGAAAACCTGGTTCAGTGTGCTTTCCAACAGACACTGTGAGACAAATTCTCCWTTCAGCAGGACAATAACCTAAAACACAAGGCCAAATATACACTGGAGTTGCTTACCATGAAAGACAACATTGAATGTTCCTGAGTGGCTTAGTTACAGTTTTGACTTAAATCGGCTTGAAAATCTATGGCAATATTTGAAAATGGCTTTCTAGCAATGATCAACAACCAACTTGAGAGAGCCTGAAGAATTTTTTAAAGAATAATATGCCAATATTGTAKAATCCGGGAGTGGAAAGCTCTTAGAGACTTACCCAGAAAGACTCACAGCTGTAATCACTGCCAAAGGTGATTTTAATATGTAAATTAGGTATTTCTCTACCAATCAATTTGCAAAAATATATAAAAACATGTTTTCACTTTGTCATTATGGGGTATTGTGTGTAGATGGGTGCCATTTTTATTTTATTTAATCCATTTTGAATTCAGGCTATGATGTGGAATAAGTCAAGGGGTATGAATACTTTCTGAAGGCACTGTACACTGAGACAGAAGGAAGAGAAAAAGTAAAATACAGTGTTTCTGTAAAAGAGACAGGGTTGTATTCAATTCAATAAAATTTCCTGAATTGAAGCAAATTGACACCAACCCTGGTGCGAGAGCTGTCCCTTACCTAATATGGTGAACTTGTCTGACACCCTCTCCACCACAACTTTGTCTTTCCCCACATAAGACACCTGGCACTTGAACACCGCACCCTTGTGGATGGAGATCAGGGGGATGAAGGAGAGCGAGGACAGCAGTCGCTGCTTGCTGCTGTCCCCCGTCGAGTGCAGCGGGCCCTGGGTGTGCAGCTTGTAATAGCCCACGTCGCCAGCAGAGAGCAGCAGGGGACCCTTCTCRGGGACTGGGGAGGTGAGCGTGAGACCGTAGGGTAGAAGCATGGTGCTTAGTTGGTTACGGAGAAAGTTAGTGTTGTTAGCGTACGCTTTGAATGTGGGACGGGATTCTGGTCATTTGATGTTGGACAATATTTGTTAGTAGAATTATGTAATGAAAAAAACAAAAGGCAGCGAGTTACTTAAGATAATGTACTGCACAAAGGCAAAATGCTAAACAAATGACAAAATAAAGTAATACTTCACTTAATTAAAAGTCCTTCTATAATTACTTGTATAATACTATATAACTTTATGGTGCCTACTGTTGTCTCTCTATGTAGGACATTTTAAACTGGCTGAAAATTCTATACAAATTCTGTCAGTTATTCAGTCAGGATCATTATGAGATGATAATAAGACATAATACATGCTTATGACATGTCTTACAATACCTTCTAACTGTATAATAATGTTTTAGACCTGTAGGCTGTAATTAAAGTGTTACCGAAAGAGACATTGTGGTATGGCTCTATGTGTATATACACTCAACACAATATGCATTAGGACAGTGAAACATTTTTAATTTGTCTCTATACTCCAGCATTTTCGATTTGAAATCAAATGTTTCATATGAGGCAACAGTACAGTGTCACCATTAATTTGAAGATATTTTCATACATATCCGTTTTACCATTTTAAAATGAAAGCACTTATTTTATGCATCTACCCCCCCCACACCCCCTATTTGAAGAAGTCATAAGTATTTGGACAAATTCACTTAAAGTGCATTAAAATAGTCCAACTTTTTGTAGTTGGTACCATATTCCTTGTACGCAATGATTACGTCAGGCTTGTGATTTTACAAACTAGTTGGATGCATTTGCAGTTTGTTTTGGTTGTGTTTTGGTTTGGTCTACGTTTTGCCCAATAGTAACTGAAGGGTGAATAAGCAGTAATGTTCTTTCTAAGTGAGTAGATAAAATGTTTCTGAACACATCTAAATTAATCCCGATTATGCCATAATTAGGAAAAGTCATGAATGAATCATGAATAACGATAAAGAGGCTACAACAAAACATGCTAACCTCTCACTATTACTAACAACAGGGGAGGTTCACCATTTTTTTGGGGGGGGAACAGTATGATATTTGTGACTCTGTAACTTTCTCACTCATCATTATTCACGATCCAGTCATGATTTTCCATAACCATAGTAGCATCCACATGAATGTAAAAGTGTTCAYAAAAAWMTCTTATTCTTACTAACAATAAAAGTGGCTACAAAATGACACAAGACACCAATCAGTTCCAAAACATAATCTGAAACACAACCAAAACAAACTGCAAACGCATKCAACAAGCTTGATGTAGTCATTGCGTGCAAGGAATACGGGACCACATGCTAAACTTTTGACCACTTAATATACATTGGAGTATAGCCACATTAAAACGTGTAACTTCACTGTCCAAATAAATATGTTGTAGAGTGTATATAATACTATAATGCTTTATAATAGTATAATGCTTTATAACATATTATAATCATGAATAGGACTCTAAAATGTCTTAGAATAAAGCTTATAATATGTTATGTGACATATTGTGGTTTGACTCTACCTGTGTGTGAGGTGTCTGAAATGGGTGTGTCATTGAGGAACCAGGTGGTCTGGACCCTGTCCACCCTCCTCCCCTCCACACTGATGGTCACCCTGCCCTTCTGACCCACAATGACCCGGGGAGGCAGAATGATCCCRGATACATTTAGAAACTTCTGCTTCTCTGGGGAGGGAACGAGGGAGAGGGACAGAGAGAGAGAGGAGAGGGAGGTAGATGTCAGTGGTGATATGAACACAATTGTCTGAGACTAGTGGTGTTGCAAAACTTCATAATAAAAGTGCAATTATATACATACAGTGGGGGTCTGAAATTATGGCACCCTTGATAAAGATGAGAAGAAAAGACTGTATCCTGCYTCTGCGTTTATGGACTGCCCTCTTCAATTCAAACTACAAGTCCGGAGATTGCAAAATGTTGATRTTGTGGTTAATTAACAATTTATTTGTGGATTTTGACGTGTGCTTGGAGTTATTGTCTTGCTGGAAGATCCACTTGAGGCCAAGTTTTAGCTTCCTGGCAGAGGCAACCAGGTTTTTGGCTAAAATGTCCCGGTACTGGGTAAGATTRATGATGCTGTTGACATTAACAAGGGCCCCGAGACCAGTAGCACGAAATAGCACCATAACATCAAAGATCCACCACCTGATGTCACAGTAAGTATGGGGTACTTTTTCTGCATATGCATCTTTCCTTCGACACAAAACCCACCACTGGTGTGCATGGCCAAAGAGCTCTATTTTCATGTAATCTGACCATAGCACTGGGTTCCAATCCAAGTGCCAATGCCGTTTAGCAAATTCCAGGTATTTAGATTTGTTGGATGACATGAAKATATAGCCCTTTGGCCACTCACACCAGTGCTGGGTTTTGCTTCAAAAGAAYCCCCATACCTACTGTAAAATCAGGTGGTGGATCTTTGATGTTATGGGGCCATCTTGCTTCCAGTGGTCCTGGGGCCCTTGTTAACAACTAGAACCCCCTGGCCTTTCAGCCTTTAAGTACCCACTAGACAACATTGCCGGGCATCCTATTTAGCATACTGATCAGATGCATATCAACGCACAAGGTGCGCAAACATAAGCACCGAGGCTCAATAAATGGCYGATAAGCAATTGTAAACCATGAATTGCATCAAGAAATATTTGTGGAAATATATCCATGTAAAAATATAACAAGAATGGTTATTTCTCTGAATAGAGTCAAGGATATGTTTGTATAATTCTACAAWGTCCTAGTGAAAAAAGCWAATTTTTGGCACTTCTAGCCAATGACGCATCAACATTCTAACAGTCTAATAAATAAATGTKATTTATGCTATCGGAAGAATAATAATTTGGTTGTTTTTATAAAGGTCTTAGGTAACATTAGAAAACCAAAAAACTATGTAGCATGAGGCAAAAATCAGAAAAAACACAWAGCATGTTTTAGTTTCTTTTACAATAAATGTGATTTGTAATAGCTTTATAGTTAATAAACCAGTCCCGTAACAGCCTCTTTTTACAAAGTACAARGTAAAAAAGAATGGTATCAACCTGCAAGACGCGCGGTCAAATTATTAACATGAGCGCCAATGATGATAAATAGGCATAACACAAACTCATCARTACACTTTCTAAATTKAATCAACCTCTTCACCCTCCTTATCATTKATTTAGGGCTAATTTAAATTCAATTGTGAAGTAATTTGCATAATTATCGCCCATTCATCKATTTTTTTCATTCATTCAGTGAGGAGAGAAAGCAGCATTAGGGTACCAATGCTAATTAGGGTACCAAGGTCCTTCTGACAAATTAGCAATTTAAAATACAAACATTTTGGAAAAGTCATGCTCCAGGACCTGCTAGGCTGATAAAAAAATGCAAGCAATTCATTACGATCAGACAGTTACTGGAGGAAAAAGGAATCACTTTTCAACTTGATTCCCGGCAGTACTGTGGGTATGGAAGCGYACACAGAGAATGGAGTTCACAAGCACCGATGAACTCCTGAACAGGCTGTAGGAAACCTTGCAAGTTGGGAGAGCGCCTAGTACCCTGAGAGGTAAAAGTGGAAAAAAAACTGATAAGAACACTAGGCTACATAGAGTGATGCCAAAGACCAGCTTATRGTTAATTGACACAATATTCCTTCCCTCTCCCCCCTAATACAATCTAAACTATATTGTCCCCAAGTAACTGTTCTTCTCTAGGATGTAACGATAGAATTAGCAAATGCCAATGAGAAATACACAGACACTGAAAATACAGTATAAAAGAGGAAATATAGCATGTAAGTCAATAATTGTTAATAATTGATTGATGTACAGTTGAAGTCAGYAGATTACATACACTTAGGTTGGAGTCATTAAAACTCGTGTTTCAACCACATTTKTTGTTAATTAAGAAACTATAGTTTTGGCAAGTCGGTTAGGACATCTACTTTGTGCATGACACAAGTAATTTTTAAAACAAATGTTTACAGACAGATTATTTCACTTATAATTCACTATCACAATTCCAGTGGGTCAGAAGTTTACATACACTAAGTTGACTGTGCCTTAAAACAGCTTGGAAAATTCCAGAAAATGATGTCATGGCTTTAGAAGCTTCTGATAGGATAATTGACATCCTTTGAGTCAATTGGAGGTGTACCTGTGGATGTATTTCAAGGCCTACCTTTAAACCTGCTTGACATCATGGGAAAATCAAAAGAAAAAGTCCTCAGAAAAAAAATTGTAGACCTTCACATGTCTGGTTCATCCTTGGGATGGTTAGGACATCTACTTTGTGCATGACACATTGTGCATGACACAATATTGTAGACCTCTACAAGTCTGGTTCATCACTGGGAGCAATTTCCAAAAGCCTGAAGGTACCACGTTCATCTGTACAGACAATAGTACGCAAGTATAAACACCATGGGACCACGCAGCCGCCATACCGTTCAGGAAGGAGACGCGTTCTGTCTCCTAGAAATGAACGTACTTTGGTGTGGAAAGTGCAAATCAATGCCAGAACAACAGCAAAGGACCTTGTGAAGATGCTGGAGGAAACAGGTACAAAAGTATCTATATCCACAGTAAAACGAGTCCTATATCGACATAACCTGAAAGGCCGCTCAGCAAGAAAGAAGCCACTGCTCCAAAACCGCCATAAAAATGACAGACTACGGTTTGCAACTGCACACGGGGACAAAGATTGTACTTTTTGGAGAAATGTCCTCTGGTCTGATGAAACAAAAATAGACCTGTTTGGCCATAATGTCCATCGTTATGTGGCTTGCAAGCCGAAGAACACCATCCCGGCTTGCAAGCCGAAGAACACCATCCCAACCGTGAAGCACAGGGGTGGCAGCATCATGTTGTGGGGGTGCTTTGCTGCAGGAGGGACTGGTGCACTTCTCAAAATAGATGGCATCATGAGGTAGGAACATTATGTGGATATATTGAAACATCTCAAGAAATCTGTCAGGAAGTTAAAGCTTGGTCACAAATGGGTCTTCCAAATGGCCAATGACCCCAAGCATACTTCCAAAGTTGTGGCAAAATGGCTTAAGGACAACAAAGTCAAGGTTTTGGAGTGGCCATCACAAAGCCCTGATCTCAATCCTATAGAAAATATGTGGGCAGAACTGAAAAAGCGTGTGCGAGCAAGGAGGCCTACAAACCTGACTCAATTACACCAGCCCTGCCAGGAGGAATGGGCCAAAATTCACCCAATGTAAGGGAGTGCCTGGTGTAAGGGAGTAACTGGTGGCAGGGAAGTCAGGCGCAGGAGAGCAAAACTGGGTAATCAATGGAGCAGTCTTATTCAGAAAACCACCGGAAACCAGAACAAACAAATGGGTACAAAACCCGTCGCGCACCAYAGAAAACATGCACTTACAATAAACAATCCCACACAAAGACATGGGGGGAACAGAGGGTTAAATATACAACAAGAAATTGAGGGAATTGAAACCAGGTGTGAGGAAAAATAAGACAAAACACATGGAAAATTAAAAGTGGATCGATGATGGCTAGAAGACCGAGCGCCGCCCGAACAAGGAGAGGACCCAACATCGGCGGAAGTCGTGAKACCCAATTTATTGTGGAACGCTTGTGGAAGGCTACCCAAAACATTTGACCCAAGTTAAATTTAAAGGCAATGCTTCCAAATACTAATTGAGTGTAGGTAATCTTCTGACCCACTGGGAATGTGATGAAAAATAAAAGCTGAAATAAAAAAATTCTCTACTATTATTCTGACATTTCACATTCTTAAAATTAAGTGGTGATCCTAACTGACCTAAGACAGGGAATTTTTACTTAGATTACATGTCAGGATTTGTGAAAAACTGAGTTTAAATGTATTTGGCTAAGGTGTATGTAAAATTCAGACTTCAATTGTATGTGTTGGTGTGTATGTGCGAGAGGGTGTATATGTGGGTATGTGCCTCTGCATATGAATGGGAGAGTGAAGGAGGGTGAATATGAATATGTGTAGGAGGGCGAGAGAATGGGTGTGCAGAGGCATAGGGGATATGCTGTGTGTGAATGAAGGAGAATGGATGAGTAAGTAGATGTGCAGAGGGGTGTAAAATTGTTTGAGAAGGGAGGCGGGAAAAACTTGGTCTAGATGGGTAAGGAAGGGAGATGGTAATAAGCTTGGCTTGGGGGGGGCAAGTGTGGATAAGGATGGAAGGGAGGGAAGAGCTTGGCTTTGGGAGGGGCAAGGGGGAGTAAAGATTGGAGGTGGGGATGAGCTCGGCTTGGATGGGGTAAAGGGGTGAGAACAGGAAGGGGGTGGTGGAGAGCAATGGATTTGGTTTGGAAGAGAGAGAAGGAAGGACTTGATTATACTACATTGTAATTGTATTTATTTTGTTCATGACTAAAATGAATAAGAGTTCTGGACAGATTAGGAAAGGATATCGAATCATTATTTTCCGTGTTTGTCATTACAGCTAAGATTGGAGAGTGGCTATATCTGTTTGTCGGGCAAGCATCATCTAATAATGATAAAATATGAATAAAATATTTTTATCTGGAKACTTTCTGRATTTGATATTTCTACTCTGCAAGTAAACACTTCACTGTACCGTTTACACCTTCTGTATACCGTGCATGTGACAAATAAACATAGATTTTATTTCATATGGCTAGTGTTTACCACATGGCCTCACATGTGAATCCTTGAAGAGATGGGTGTGAGCGATGCTGAATGGGTGTTGACAAAGAAGAGCTCTCCAGTAGGTGTACCGAAACATTCAATTGCCATTTTCTCAAAAGTGGGGTTACATGTTTATCAACTTTCAAAGCAGAATTTCTTTCCAATTGTTCCTCAACTGCAGTGTATGATATACAATTTTCCCGCTCTGAGTCTCTACTTTTATCCAATGTAAAAAACACAATTTCAAATGTTGCTACATAAGACCGAATCGAGGCGGTCGATCCAAGCTAAAAAGCCCTAAAAAAGGCATGGCGCCTCAAGACATACAAAGACATACATTTTTCAATAAAAAACATAAAGRATGTCTTCTCAGCCTACATGCTCTATTTATGTCATGTTTACAATAACTATGTTTTTATTCTATTATCCTCCCATTTTATYGAATGCCGACCACGCTCATATGTCATGTCTGCTAAAACGTTGTACTTGGTTCTTCAATGATAGYCGGAACAGATAAGGTTAACTTTGATTTGATTACAAGTAAAGACCAACAAAATCCAATTTATCACATGGAATGTGCACGGGCTCCATGATGAAAAAAATAAAGCAAATGGGTCTCAAACACTTAAAGATATTCTCAGTAGATGTGGTTTTCTTGCAAGAATTACATTTTTAAAAAGCAGAAAATGAACATTCAAAGAGGAGCTGGGTTGGAGAGAGCTATGCTGCCAKCTACTGTAGTATCAGCAGAGGTGTAGGCATCCTGATAAAGAAGAATATAKAAMTTTCCCTTATATCCCAGCACATTGACCAAGAAGGACGTTTTTGAATGTTGAATTGTACCTTAAAATGGTGAAAAATACACATTGATCTCATTGTATATCCGACCCGGGGCAAATCTAAGCTATATTAGATCAAATCCAGATGGGAAATATTATTTTAGCAGGTGACCTAAATTATACATRCGATTAGATTGACAGACGTAATAATAAAAAAAGGCACACAACTTCAGACAGTCCCAAGACTRTGTGGGGGTCGTAGAGCAAAATGGAGAACATCATTGTGTTCGATCAGACCGTTCGGACACCACAGACAATTTTGTGAGAAGACCGAATTCGGGATGTCTCATGGTCTGACAAATACCGCTCTAGCTCTGTCACCTTTCATGGCAGATGCAGAAGTGCGACATCGGCGGATGCAGTGGATTGAGACGCAAATATCTSTAGCTTAAACTGACAGATTTTTACGGGGAATTGTGTATTATGCTAATTAGATTTCCACGGGGTGCGGATATACCAACTTTAGGGCATTTATTTCCAATTATACAATAGGTGGGTCTAATCCTGAATGCTGATTGGTTAAAACCGCATTCCAYCCGGTCTATTACACAAGTTACCACCGGCTAAATCTATGACGTTAAAATGCCTATTTACTTTGTTCCATCTGACTGCGCAATCTACTGTCTCATCAGCCCAGCCAAGCAATTTATAAACTTGATCTCCACTATTAAAAGCATCTAGACATGATCTCATTTCTTTTAGACTAACATTTTGCTTTTAYAGTCATAACAGACTTTATGTGGGCAAATAAAATTCAAAGAATAAAATGGAACATTTTACATCTTCCTAAGTCTGAGGGTGGTTTTAACCTTGGAATTGTATCAACTCGCTACCCAAGGCTTTTACTTGCGACATACTGTATATAAAATGCACTAAAGAGGAGCAATGGTTAAATATTTTAGACACGRATGCTCATCCCCAGAATATTTTTACATGTCTATTTTCAAASGATAAAGCTAAGAACATTAACAACTTCATAGCTAAGAACGGTATAACAATATGGAATAAAGTAAAATGTATTTTACAAAAACCAATATGTCTTCCTAAAAACACAACCTTATAAAACAATCCTTGGATAGCTTTTCAGAATTCACCGATAAATGGGTGCACATGGAAACTAAAGGCATAGAAACTGTAAATGACTTGGTAATAGGAAATACTTTTATTTCCAAGACAGTATTAATTAAAAAGTAATTTTGGACTGACCAATGTAGATGGTTTAAAATACATGCAACTTAAATGTTACATATACTGTAACTACATTTCATTTTGAAATCATTCAGACATCAGTGCAACCTTGAGGGAATCCTATTTGAGCCAGAAAAGGATGTTCATATGATAGGGAAGATATGTAATACCTTGCAGAGATCACATCCAAGAATGTATGATACAAGAGACAAAATTCAGAAATTCTACAGCACAACGGCAGAGTCATGTCTTAAGTGTGAAACTAATAATGACTAATTAACCAATGCTTTCAAGGAATACTTCAACGTCCAGAAGTTGTGGGCYGAGTAAGAAAGTTGGCTGTCAGAAGTATTACAATGTAAACTTACTTTTAATCRGTCTGTCTGCATATTTTAAGACGTGGCACAGTGGCGTGTAGTGAGATACCTGATGGGTTGGACGATCGTCTTCTCATACCTTATCTTTWAAAAAACGTATACTAAAGACTTGGAAATCAATAAATCTGCCATCATTAGCACAATGGAAAAATAAAATGATTTATTATTTAAATATTGAAAGTGTGTAGGCTACGAAGAGAAACAAAAAATTGGTGCAGTTTCAGGCCATGTGGCGGAAAATGATGCGGGCGCTGGAGATGGGCTGTGTGTTAGTGGGTCTGAGCAGGTTTGACGTAGTTGATGTTGTCATTTGTATGTGTATGTATTGTACTGTTTATAAAAGATCAAATAAAATCGTCATTTTTACATTTTTATCGTGTCATTTCGAACTTTATCCGTAGCGTTATATTCCATTTTGTTGCGACTCGAGCAATACCTCTCCCTCATTCCACAGGTAACTGCCAAAATAAAAGAAATGCATATTGAAAGCATGGGGCGCTRCCACACGTTAAGTTCCAGACACWTCTAGAATCTATGCCAAGGCGCATTGATGCTGTTCTGGCAGCTCATTTTGAGTTAACGCCCTATTAAGACACTTTATGTTGGTGTTTCCTTTATTTTGGCAGTTACCTGTAGTAGCAGYCTACGCAGAGAATGGAACAGCTGTATTGAGGAAATGGCTCTAGTTGCACAAAAGGGAATATGACATTGCGGATAAAGTTCGGAATGACACAATTTCATGTGTCAACGGCTTTGCCGTTTCCAAAGGGACGTATTTGGGTGTTTTAGAAGCTTTTGTTCATGTTTTTCAGGGCACCCATACTACACAATTAGGATGAGGAGTGATTTGCAGTTTGGGGTAAGCTTCTCAAAAACAAGTGAAGTCACCAAAAAAATGTGTCTGAACCTTTCTATAACATGCCATTTACATCCAAAATAGAGATTTCATTGTAAAACTTATCCTTCAAGGTCAACAATATTATGAACTACCCAGCACCAGGACATGTTAGCGAAAAACCTGGTTGCCTCTGGCAGGAGGCTGAAACTTGGCCGCAAGTATATCTTTTAGCAAGACAATAACCCCAAGCACACATCCAAATCCACAAAGAAATGCCTTAATTGACCACAAAATAAAAAATGTTCAATGGCCATCTCTGCCTCTGGACTTAAAGCTCATTGTGGTTTGAAGAGGGCAGTCCATAAGTGCAGACAAAGGATATCAAGGATCTGGAAATATTCTGTATGGAGGAATGGTCTAAGGCCCTATACCGGCCCTATATGTAGCACCAGTCCATCTCAAATGACAGAAGTTTTGAACTTCGATTTGCTATTTATGGCCTGTAGGCCTCATTGACCGGAGCTCATACAACTCGTTTTTGAGTTGCATAATGTATGGATTATTTTGACTATAACAAATACTCAGATTAAACATATTGTGCTATTTATCAAAGACTACTTTGTGTCAAAGTTTAACAAGGACATTTGTTTTGAAACCATTTCAATTTTTTAAATAGTGGCAGGATTCTATGTAATCAACCCGGGATATGGCGTATCTCGTTGGCCCTGGGGTCATCCAGATAACAGACCTCTCCTCTCAGGTGGGGATGAAGACCAGGGCAAATTCCCATTATTTGACCAGAATGTAACAAAAACCTCAACAGGGTCCTCTTTCTCATCACTGGATTGTTCCACATCGGAWGTCTCTTGGTCTGGATCATATTCTGCGTTGTCATCAACTACTGACACTTCCTCCTCTAATGCATCTTCACTGTCAGTTTCCTGGCCTCTCTCCTCCTCACCAGTGTCACGATCAAAGATATGATCAAGAGCCTCACATACAGTATATCGTTTGGTCATTGTGCTGCCACAGAATGAATTGTTTGCAAGGCRACAAAAAAGCTTTATATACCAGAGCTGCGAGAAAWGTTCTATATATTACTGAAACAATGTTGTGATTGTTTGTGAGAATGCCAACAGGTGTGGTTCCATGGGGGAAAGATTACAGCTGAAGTTGGAAGTTTACATACACCTAAGCCAAATACATTTAAACTCAGTTTCACAATTCCTGACATGTCTCCGTTTCCCGGGTCGCCTCTTCACTGTTGACGTTGAGACTGGTGTTTTGCGGGTACTATTTAATGAAGCTGCCAGTTGAGGACTTGTGAGGCGTCTGTTTCTGCTGATGCTCCAGATATACTCTTCAAGTGTAAAGAAGGCAGTTTTATTGCTTCTTTAAATCAGGACAAGTTTTCAGCTGTGCTAACATAATTGCAAAAGGTTTTTCTAATGATCAATTAGCCTTTTAAAATGATAAACTTGGATTAGCTAACACAACGTGCCATTACAATACACGAGTGATGGTTGCTGATAATGGGTCTCTGTACACCTATGTAGATATTCCTTTTTTTTTTTATATCTGCCATTTCCAGCTTCAATAGTCATTTACAACAATAACAATGTCTACACTGTATTTCTGATCAATTTGATGTTATTTTAATGGACAAAAATATGCATTTCTTTCAAAACAAGAATTTCGAACTGACCCCAAACCTTTGAACGGCGGTATTGTTGCACCAACCAATCTATATACTGTGTATACCACTTTCATTAAGACGACATTAGCAGGTATTACAGTACCAGTGCATGACACATCATTCATTATATACATTCAGATATACATATTTAAATATATGAACATTTAAATATGATGTAACTTATTATAAGTGAAATAATATTCTGTTTTACTCACCATCCCTCCTTCTCCAGGAGAAGCTAAAGCAGAGCAGAAAGACCAGCACCAGAGAGATGCACATCAGAGCCACAGTTGCCTTGGCAGACTTGGTCAGCACAGCTTGTGTCTCTGGGAAGGGAGACACATAAGGGAGGAGGGTAGAATATGTATAGGGCCAGGCTGAATAGAATATATACTTTATTGTCCATTTGGTAGGACATACATTTGTTCTCTGCCTTTTTCCCCAACCTCAGAGCAGACAGCACACACACACACACACCACACACACACACACACACAACACACACAGCAACACACACCACAGAA
>NC_036858.1:20569859-20583600 GCF_002910315.2 Salvelinus sp. IW2-2015
TTCCACCAAACATAACCATGTCATTATCCGCCAATTCATTATATTTTTGTTTCATCAGACCAGTGACATTTCTCAAAAAGTACAATCTTTGTCCCCATGTTGCAGTTGCAAGCCGCAGTCATGGGCTTTTTTTGACGTTTTGAAGCAGTGGCTTCCTTTCTTTTACTGAGTGGCCTTTCAAGGTTTATGTCGATCATAGACTCGTTTTACTGTGGATACAAATTACTTTTGTACTGTTTCCCAGCATCTTCCAGAGGTCCTTTGCTGTTGTTCTGGGATTGATTTGCACTTTCTACAAATACGTTCATCTCTAGGAACAGAAACGCGTCTCCTTCTGTGAGCGGTGTGACGGCGTGCGTGGTCCATGTGTTGATATTGCGTTACTATTGTTTTACAGAATGAACGTGGTACCTTCAGGCATTTGGAAATTGCTCTCCAAGGGATGAACCAGACATGTGGAGGTCTACAATTTTATTTTCTGAGGTCTTTGCTGATTTCTTTTGATTTTCCCATGATGTCAAGGAAAGAGGCACTGAGTTTGAAGGTAGGCCTTGAAATACATCCACAGGTACACCTCCAATTGACTCAAAGGATGTCAATTAGCCTATCAGAAGCTTCTAAAGCCATGGCATCATTTTCTGGAATTTTCCAAGCTGTTTAAAGGCACAGTCAACTTAGTGTATGGAAACTTCTGACCCACTGGAATTGTGATACAGTGAATTATAAATGAAATAACGTCTGTAAACAAATGTTGGAAAAATGACTTGTGTCATGCACAAAGTAGATGTCCGAAACGACTTGCCAAAACTATAGTTTGTTAACAAGAAATTTGTGGAGTGGTTGAAAAACGAGTTTTAATGACTCCAACCTCAGCGTATGTAAACTTCCAACTTCAACTGTATATTGGGGGGTTGACATGGAAACCAGGAAGGGGAGTGAGGTGTGTGCGCGCTCTAACATATATGCATGTGGGGGTCTGGGAGAGGAAGTGTGTCCATCTGATGAATGGGCATGTGCCTGAACTCAATTTTATACACAAATTGTAGTCTCACCCATTCATTTCTAATGACCGGTCATTTTTGACCGGGACCACCAGAGGTGTACAAAAGTTAAATAAAACACCCAAAATGTAATGAAAATAATAACAATTTATTTTGTGTGGTCAGATGCCCCGTGTGGACAAAGTCATGGAACCTTATGACAATCAGATTAAATGATCTACATTTTTCAGAGATAAAACTTGTAAATTGGTCCAGTTCGACTGGAATACAGCAGAAGGGCTAGTTGAGTATCTAGAGCATCAGCATTTGTGGGTTCGATTACAGGCTCAAAATGGCCAGAAACAAATAACTTCCTTCTGAAACTTGTTGGTCTATTATTGTTCTGAGAAATGAAGGCTATTCCATGGGAGAAATTGCCAAGAAATTGAAGATCTCGTACAATGCTGTGTACTACTCCCTTCACAGAACAGCGCAAACTGGCTCTAACCAAAATAGAAAAATGAGTGGAAGGCCCCGGTGCACAACTGAGCAAGAGGACAAGTACATCACAGTGTCTAGTTTGAGAAACAGACGCCTCAAGTCCTCAACTGGCAGCTTCATTAAATAGTGCCCGCAAAACACCAGTCTCAACATCAACAGTGAAGAGGTGACTCCGGGATGCTGGCCTTCTAGGCAGAGTTGCAAATAAAAAGCCATATCTCAGACTGACTAATAAAATGAAAAGATTAAGATGGGCAAAACAACACAGACTTTTTCTTCGCAACTCTGCCTAGAAGGCCAACATCCCGGAGTCGCCTCTTCACTGTTGACGTTGAGACTGGTGTTTTGCGGGCACTATTTAATGAAGCTGCCAGTTGAGGACTTGTGAGGCGTCTGTTTCTGCTGATGCTCCAGATACTCTTCAAGTGTAAAGAAGGCCAGTTTTATTGCTTCTTTAAAATCAGGACAACAGTTTTCAGCTGTGCTAACATAATTGCAAAAGGTTTTTCTAATGATCAATTAGCCTTTTAAAATMATAAACTTGGATTAGCTAACACAACGTGCCATTACAATACACGAGTGATGGTTGCTGATAATGGGTCTCTGTACACCTATGTAGATATTCCTTTTTTTTTTTTATATCTGCCATTTCCAGCTTCAATAGTCATTTACAACAATAACAATGTCTACACTGTATTTCTGATCAATTTGATGTTATTTTAATGGACAAAAAAATATGCATTTCTTTCAAAACAAGAATTTCGAACTGACCCCAAACCTTTGAACGGCGGTATATGTTGCACCAACCAATCTATATACTGTGTATACCACTTTCATTAAGACGYCATTAGCAGGTATTACAGTACACAGTGCATGAACACATCATTCATTATATACATTCGGATATACATATGTAAATATATGAACATTTAAATATGATGTACATTATTAATAAAGTGAAATAATATTCTGTTTTACTCACCATCCCTCCTTCTCCAGGAGAAGCTAAAGCAGAGCAGAAAGACCAGCACCAGAGAGATGCACATCAGAGCCACAGATGCCTTGGCAGACTTGGTCAGCACAGCTTGTGTCTCTGGGAGAGGAGACACATAAGGGAGGAGGGTAGAATATGTATGAGGCCAGGCTGAATAGAATATATACTTTATTGTCCATTTGGTAAGGACATACATTTGTTCTCTGCCTTTTTCCCCAACCTCAGACAGACAGACACACACACACACACACACACACACACACACACACACACACACACACACACACACACACACACACACACACACACACACGTTGAGAGGCACAGGGTCAGCCGTGTTGTAGCGCCCCTGGATGGAGAGCTAGTTTTGGGGTTAAGTGCCTTGCTCAAGGGAACAACAGTATTGGTAGTAATGATTGACAACAGAAGCCCTCCAGTGGCCAGTTCAGTCCACACTTTTTCATCAAGTAATCCTTTGGTTACTGGTCCATCTCTCTAACCTCTTACCACCCTCTGTTGTTTCTAAGAGCAGGTTATGGTGGAAACCAAGCTAAGAATTTTATCAAACCCAATGTTTGTATTTCTTGAATTTGTGAACATTCTCTCTGTCCCTTCGCCTCTGCTCTCTCTTTCTCCCTATCCCCTCCCCTCTCTCTCTTACCTATGATGGGGTCGATGTCGGCCAGGGCTGCGGAGGTGACCACAGGTTCAGTGATGCTGGGCAGATGGACGACACACTCCACCTCCCCGGCTAGCTCCCTCTGCTCGGGGCTCAGGGTGTAGTAGCGCCTGGTTCTGAAGGTGCCGTCCGGGCCCGACTCGCTCAGCACAGGTGCGGGGAGCTCCGTGCCATTCTGTAGCCAGGAAACGGAGACGTCCTCCGGATAGAAGCCCTCGATGTCGCAGGAGAGGGTGAGTGGGGAGTCGCGGGAAGGCAAGGGCACTGCGGAGAGGGTGACAGTCGGGAGGTCTGGGGAGGAAAGAGAAATTATACACTAACGTTCAAATGTATGGGGTCACTTAGAAATGTCCTTGTTTTTGAAAGAAATGCAAAATTTATGTTCATTAAAATGACATCAAATTGATCAGAAATACAGTGTAGACATTGTTAATGTTGTAAATGACTATTAAAGGTGGAAACGGCAGATTTTTTTATGGAATATCTACATAGGCGTACATAGGCCCATTATTAGCAACCATCACTCCTGTGTTCCAATGGCACGTTGTGTTAGCACGTTGTGTTAGCTCATCCAAGTTTATAATTTTAAAATGCTAATTGATCATTAGAAAACCCTTTTGCAATTATGTTAGCACAGCTGAAAACTGTTGTCCTGATTAAAGAAGCAATAKAACTGACCTATAGACTAGTTGAGTATCTGGAGCATCAGCATTTCTGGGTTTGATTACAGGCTCAAATGGCCAAAAATAAATAACTTTCTTCTGAAACTTGTCAGTCTATTCTTGTTCTGTGAAATGAAGGCTATTCCATGTGAGAAATTGCCAAGAAACTGAAGATCTCGTAATAGTATAGCCATTATTTACTGTTTTACACCTAGGGTTACTATACATAACTTTAACCCAGTTTATAAGAGATTCTCCAAAATTGAAATATTCCAGGCATTTATATATAAACTCCAGTCATACTTTATCATGATAAACTTGGATGAGCTAACACAGTCTCTCAGGAAACAGCAGAGGGAGCACCCCCCTATCCACATCGACGGGACAGTAGTGGAGAGGGTAGTAAGTTTTAAGTTCCTCGGCTTAACTCCGGACAAACTGAATTGGTCCACCCACACAGACAGCGTTGTGAAGAAGGCGCAGCAGCGCCTCTTCAACTCGGAGGCTGAAGAAATTCGGCTTGTCACCAAAAGCACTCACAAACGTCTACAGATGCACAATCGATGAGCATCCTGTCGGGCTGTATCACCGCCTGGTACGGCAACTGCTCCGCCCATAACCGTAAGGCTCTCCAGAGGGTAGTGAGGTCTGCACAACGCATCACTGGGGGCAAACTACCTGCCCTCCAGGACACCTACACCACCCGATGTCACAGGAAGGCCATAAAGATCATCAAGGACAACAACCACCCGAGCCACTGCCTGTTCACCCCGCTATCATCCAGAAGGCGAGGTCAGTACAGGTGCATCAAGCAGGGACGAGAGACTGAAAAACAGCTTCTATCTCAAGGCCATCAGACTGTTAAACAGCCACCACTAACATTTAGTGGCCGCTGCCAACATACTGACTCAACTCCAGCTACTTTAATAATGGGAATTGATGGAAATTATGTAAAAATTTATCACTAGCCACTTTAAACAATGCCACTTAATATAATGTATATGTATATACTGTAGCCTATATCATCTACTGCATATTGCCATCTTTATGTAATACATGTATCACTAGCCACTTTAAACTATGCACTTTTATGTTTACATACCTTACATTACACATCTCATATGTATATACTGTACTCGATACCATCTACTGCATCTTGCCTATGCCGTTCTGTACCATCACTCATTCATATATTTTTATGTACATATTCTTTATCCCTTTACACTTGTGTGTATAAGGTAGTAGTTGTGGAATTGGTAGGTTAGATTACTCGTTGCTTATTACTGCATTGTCGGAACTAGAAGCACAAGCATTTCGCTACACTCGCATTAACATCTGCTAACCATGTGTATGTGACAAATAAAAATTTGATTTGATTTGATCAAAAGCCTTTTCAAAGTCAGCTATGAATACCTGGCCTGGTTTCCCATATTTTTCATAGTGTTCTATTTTTTCCAGTACTTGTCTTATATTGTCTACAATGTATAACATCAGACAATAGCTTATTAATTCTATGCGCTATGCATTTTCCTATAATTTTTGCACCACAACGCTGAGGTGTAAGAGGCCTACGATTTTTTTAATGGACTGGATCTTTATATTTCCCACTTGGATCTTTATATTTCCCACTTGGATCCTGTTTCAATAATAATGAAATCAGACCTTCTTGGTAAGTGTCTAATAATGTAAAAAATGTATAGGAGTGGTTAAAKCATGCTAATAACYGCCCTCTGAGTATATCAAAAGGTTTGGTATACTTCCACTGGTATGCCATCCAGCCCTAGTTTTCCCAGACTTAAAGGCATTAATTGCGTCAAGAAGTTCTTCCTCTGTAATTTGACCTTCACATCAGTCTTTCTATACAGCTGTCAATTTTACATTATTAATAGAAAGGAAATCAATACAATTAGCTTCGGTTAGTGGAGATGGAGGAGACAAATGTAAACATATGCTTAAAGTACTTTACTTCCTCTTTCAAAATATTGTTTGGTGAATCATGGGTGACTCCGTCATTTGTAACAACTTTCAGAAAATTATCATTGGAAGAATGTCTATGTTAAAGATAAAATAATTATTTGGTGCATTTTCCCCCATATTCCATCCAGTTTGCMTTATTTTGATAATATATTACACTTGATCCTTCTTGAATAAGTTCTTCCATTTCTTTTTGTTTTTCCCTCTAACTTATTCGGAGCCTCTATGGTACCATTTTTTTTTATTGCTATCTGTACTGTTTGTCCTTCCCTTTCCTTTGTTAATATGGACTCTTGACCTAAATTACTTTTGCTTTAGAGATGAGTACTGAACTGCATGGCCTCCAAAGGCAAATTTAAAAGTGTCCCATACATTAAGGGGATCTGCTGTACATATATTATGTCGGAAAAAGTCAGTTATAAATTATTCTGTCCTAGTTATAAACAAGTTATCATCCAATAGGCTTTGATAAAATTTCCAATATCCTCTCGCACGTGGAAATTCTGTCAGAGTAATATATATGCCGATTATTTGATGGTCTGACCTCATTCTGTCCCCAATCAACACTTTTTAAACTTTTGGTGCCAMAGAGAATGACATAAGAAAGTAGTCAAGATGACTAGCTTGATTGAGCCTCCGCCATGTATATCTCTCTAGGTCAGGTGTAACGGAGAAGCTGGGAGTCAAGAAGCAAGGGGGTGACATGGAACGATACAAAACAAGAGCAGCGTCTGGACATYAAACATAACTAATACTGTCRGGGGAATGAACCAAAGTGTATAGATATAGATACAGATATAGGTGAGGTAATCAGAGAAGTGATGGAGTCCAGGTGAGTCTGATAATGAGTCGCAGGTGCGCATAACYATGGTGCCAGGTGTGCGTAATGGTTGTCAGAGCCAGTGATTAGTAAACTGGCGACGTCGAGCGGGAGTAGACGTGARATCAGGAAATGTAAGCCTCCATATATCCACTAGTTCCAACATATCCATGACATTCCTGATTTCCTTAAGTGCATGAGGGTGATAGTTTGTATTGTGATTTCCTTTACGGTCCATAGAGGTATTTAAAACCGTATTATAAACTTCCACCATAATCATAATAATGTCTTGTATTGCTTGTAAGGTTGAAAAATTATTATATTTTCAAAGCGTGGATCATCATTATTTGGACCGTATAGGTTAATGAGCCATATCTGTTTCWGGTCCAATAACATATTTTAAATCATCCATCTACACTACCGGTCAAAAGTTTTAGAACACCTACTCATTCAAGGGTTTTTCTTTATTTTTACTATTTTCTACATTGTAGAATAGTGAAGACATCAAAACTATGAAATAACACATGTGGAATCACGTAGTAACCAAAAGAACTGTTAAACAAATCAAAATATATTTTATYTTTGAGATRCTTCAAATAGCCACCCTTTGCCTTTTGATGACAGTTTTGCACACTCCCTGTGTCGTTTCAGGAGTTATTGGCGTTCAAACAGGCAGCAATCTGGCCGGTATGAGGTAGCACCGTGATAAAGTCTCACTACACTGGAAGTTAYTAGGAATATGATTTTTCACTACACTGAAAGTTAATTGGAATATGATTTTTAGATTGTGACAACGTCTATCATACATGTCAGATTTCAATACTGGTCGATGTCATAACTCGGGAGGGTGTCTTCTCTCGAATGAGCCATTGATCATACTTRAGCGATATTCTTACCTTGAAAAATMTGTAATTTAACGGAGGGTCTAGCACATTTTTGCCATTTGTCTGCRTCTTTYGTCCAGGGTGCATTGCATGGTGCCYTTGCCAGAGATATTATAGAAACGAGATAGGAATCAAATCAATTAATGTATAACACCACACCCAACATACTGTTGACCAATCGCGTTCACGTTGTCATGCCCCTTCACGCGGTTTCTAAGCTAATCATCGCGCAGTACCTTCTCAAAGTCCGTGTATATGTCGAGAAACGTGCCTATTTCCCTCGAATGTATGTAACGCCACGATTCCAGAGCTATACGAAAATATAGAGAGCAAGTTAATTATCTCACATCTCGGGAAAAGATTTGTACATTTGTACATCGTACTAATTTGGGTTTTTTGAACTAGCACGAAATAAACTCAAAGTCATACCATGAAGGAGAGTGCTCCTTGTCCCAGATTTTTTTTGTTGTTGTCCCAGACTCTTCCAGAATGCAATACACGGCTCATTGACGTAGCATGGGCAACATTTCCCATCTCCTCAAAAGTGTATCTGTCGTTGCGAATGTCAGACTCCAGTCTGTGAGGCATATCAATCTGCAGGTTGAACATGGTGAGATTGTAGACTCCAAAATCTGATAATGCAGTCTGTTTAGGCGATTTTACAGCTAACTAGCTACGTTACATGCTGATATTGTCTTTGGTATTATTGTGTGTAGCTACGTTTGTTTGCTACTCAGTGGTGTAAAGTACTTTGTAAAAATACTTTAAAGCACTACTTAAGTCGTTTTTTGGGGTATCTGTACTTTACTATTTATAGTTTTGTCAACTTTTACTTTTACTAAAAGAAAACTATGTACTTTTTACTCCATACATTTTGCCTGACACCCAAAAGTATTTGTTACATTTTAACAGAAAAATTGTCAAATTCACACACTTGTCAAGAGAACATCCCTGGTCATCCCTACTGCCTCTGATCTGGAGGACAAACTAAACACAAATGCTTCATTTGTAAATTGTGTCTGAGTGTTGGAGTGTACCCCTGGCTATCATCAATAAAAAAAGTATAGTGGCATCTGGTTTGCTTAATATAAGGAGTTTTAAATGGTTTTTACTTTTGATACTTAAGTATATTTAAAACCAAATACTTTTAGACTTTTACTCAAGTAGTATTTTACTGGGTGACTTTCACTTTTACTTGAGTCATTTTCTATTAAGGTATCTTAACTTTTACTCAAGTATGACAATTGAGTACTTTTTCGACCACTGTTGCTACCTAGCTTGCCAGCCAGACCACAGAGAGAGCATTGCATTGTGGATTTTGTAGTCGACTTGACCTGCAACAGATTTCCACAACGATTTTCCATGTTGCTACCAACCTCATTATAARGCCAAAATGAAACATTTGTTCACAAAATATATTGTTCTCACCTATTAGTGTTATTTAACATTGCAAATGAAAGGAATTTGTGGTTTTGGGTGGATTTTWATAAACTGCATGCTTTCCCGACAAGTTGTAATGGGAGGACCACACAACATGTCATCGCATGACTCCAAGTTTACATTGATATGATGGTGTCACKCCCTGATCTGTTTCACCTGCCTTTGTGCTTGTCTCCACCCCCTTCCAGATGTCGCCAATCTTCCCCATTATCCACAGTGTATTTATACCTGTGTTCTCTGTTTGTTTGTTGCCAGTTCMTTTTGTTTCGGGAAACCTACTAGCAGTATTCCCCTTGCGCCTGTATGTTCTTGTGCCTGTTTTCTAGTTTATCCCAGTTRTGACCATTCTGCCTACCCTGAGTCTGCCTGCAGTTCTGTACTTTGCCACACCACACTGGCTGCTCTGACTGAGACTGCCTGCCGTTCTGGACCTTTTACACCCTATCTGGATTACTGACCWGCCCTTGACCTAGTAATAAACTTTTGTTACTTCAACACTGTCTGCATCTGGGTCTTACCTGAAACGTGATAGTACGAACTGGCCATGACTGACCCAGCAGACTCGGACCAGCTCCGCAACGGCATCTCCTCCCAAGGAGCCACCATTGGAAGGCACGATGAGTTGCTTCGGGGTCTTATGGAAGGTTTACAGACCTTGGCCGAACGCCATGACCAAGCATTGAACACATTGCTGGAGAAATTCTGCGGGTTGTCTGTTAGGCAACCTACCACGACGGTAATCTCCCAGCCCCCCAGTAACCCGGCTGTAAGCAGCACTGCCTCCCCGGTCACCCCGGTTTCCAAAGAACCCCTCTTACCTCTCCCCAGAATGCTTCGATGGAGAGTCGGGCACCTGTTGGGCGTTTCTCGCTRAGTGTTCCCTCATCATTGTGCTGCAMCCRTCCTCSTTCCCCTCGGGCCGCTCTAAGATAGCATACCTCATTACACTGATGTCCAGGAGGGCTCATGCCTGTGCTAWGGCAGTATGGGAACAACAGTCGGCCGTATGCTTCAGTCTGGAGGAGTTTGTGGCAGAGGTGAAGAAAGTTTTCAATGCTCCATTGTCCGGGAGAGAGGCTGCCCGGAAGCGCTGTTTGACATGTACCTGCACGGAGTATCGGAGGAAGTAAAGGACGAGCTTGCAAACCGGGAACTACTGACAGATCTCGACTCGCTCATTGCCTTGACTATTCGTTTCGATGGGCGACTACGGGAAGGAGAGGAGATTTCACCCGCCCATCCAAGGATTCCACCTCGCCTCCGAGGCATCCCGGAAGTCTCTGTTGCCGAGAGAACCCGAGGCTACCTGAGTTCCCCCGAGAGTCTCCGAAGGTTGCCGAGTCGCCTATTCAACTAGGTAGCGCTAGGCTGTCTCCAGCTGAACGGCTATACAGGCTTCACACTAAGAGTTGCATGTATTGCGGGACTACCGGTCATTTCGTCTCCACTTGTCCACTAAAAGACTTGGCTCACTGGTAGGAGAAAGAAATCTGGTGGGCCATACAGAGAACTTTTCCTCTCCCCTTATTCGCAACCCTTTTCATGCAATTTTGCTATGGGGGAATCAGTCAATCTCTCCGGGTACTCATAGACTCTGTGGCTGAGAGCTTTATGGATGCTACCTTGGCTTCTGAGCTGAACATCCCTACAGCCCCTCTCCATTCCCACGTTAGAGCACTGGACGGACGCTCTATAGGCGGGGTCACCCACAATACCACCCCCATCAACCTACGTGTCTTATGGCTGCAGGGGAATTATTGAGTAGCTTGGATGAAAGGTGCCCAGAGGTGCACAGAGTAAACTGCCTGCTCCTCAGTCCCAGTTGTTAATATGTGCATATTATTATTAGTATTGGATAGACAGAACTCTGAAGTTTCTAAAACTGTTTGAATGATGTCTGTGAGTATAACAGAACTAATATGGCAGGCAAAAATCTGGGAAGAAATCAAAGCAGGAAGTGGGAAATCTGAGGTTGGTCGATTTTCAACTCATTGCCTATCGAATACACAGTGGGATATGGYTCAGTTTGCACTTCCTACGGCTTCCACTAGATGTCAACAGTCTTTAGAACCTTGTCTGATGCTTGTCTGATGCTTCTACTGTGAAGGGGGGCCGAAGGAGACAGGAATGAGTCAGGTCTACCATGAGCTGACCATGCTCTGACCATGCGCGTTCACATGCGAGGGAGCTCTGTTCCATCGCACATCTGAAGTCAATGGAATTCTCCGGTTGGAACGTTATTGAAGATTTATGTTAAAAACATCCTAAAGATTGATTCAATACATCGTTTGACATGTTTCTACTGACTGTTACGGAACTTTTTGACATTTCATCTGCTTTTAGTGAACGCGCTTCCTGACTTTTTGGATTTGTTTACCAAACACGCTAACAAAAAAAAGAGAGAGATTTCCAGTCTGTGAGGCATATCAATCTGCAGGTTGAACATGGTGAGATTGTAGACTCCAAAATCTGATAATGCAGTCTGTTTAGGCGATTTACAGCTAACTAGCTACGTTACATGCTGTATTGTCTTTGGTATTATTGTGTGTAGCTACGTTTGTTTTGCTACTCAGTGGTGTAAAGTACTTTGTAAAAATACTTTAAAGCACTACTTAAGTCGTTTTTTGGGGTATCTGTACTTTACTATTTATAGTTGTCAACCTTTACTTTTACTAAAAGAAAACGATGTACTTTTTACTCCATACATATTGCCTGAACCCAAAAGTATTTGTTACATTTTACAGAAAAATTGTCCAATTCACACACTTTGTCAAGAGAACATCCCTGGTCATCCCTACTGCCTCTGATCTGGAGGACAAACTAAACACAAATGCTTCATTTGTAAATTGTGTCTTAGTGTTGGAGTGTGCACCTGGCTATCGTCAATAAAAAAAGTATAGTGGCATCTGGTTTGCTTAATATAAGGAGTTTTAAATGGTTTTTACTTTTGATACTTAAGTATATTAAAAACAAATACTTTTAGACTTTTACTCAAGTAGTATTTTACTGGGGTGACTTTCACTTTTACTTGAGTCATTTTCTATTAAGGTATCTTAACTTTTACTCAAGTATGACAAATTGAGTACTTTTTCGACCACTGTTGCTACCTAGTTGCCAGCCAGACCACAGAGAGAGCATTGCATTGTGGATTTTGTAGTCGACTTGACCTGCAACAGATTTCCACAACGATTTTCCATGTTGCTACCAACCTCATTATAATGCCAAAATGAAACATTTGTTCACAAAATATATTGTTCTCACCTATTAGTGTTATTTAACATTGCAAATGAAAGGAATTTGTGGTTTTGGGTGGATTTTTATAAACTGCATGCTTCCCGACAAGTTGTAATGGGAGGACCACACAACATGTCATCGCATGACTCCAAGTTTACATTGATATGATGGTGTCACACCCTGATCTGTTTCACCTGCCTTTGTGCTTGTCTCCACCCTTCCAGTTGTCGCCAATCTTCCCCATTATCCCCAGTGTATTATACCTGTGTTCTCTGTTGTTTGTTGCCAGTTCTTTTTGTTTCGGGAAACCTACTAGCAGTATTCCCCTTGCGCCTGTATGTTTTAGTGCCTGTTTTCTAGTTTATCCCAGTTTTGACCATTCTGCCTACCCTGAGTCTGCCTGCAGTTCTGTACTTTGCCACACCACGCTGGCTGCTCTGACTGAGACTGCCTGCCGTTCTGGACCTTTTGCACCTATCTGGATTACTGACCTGCCCTTGACCTAGTAATAAACTTTTGTTACTTCAACACTGTCTGCATCTGGGTCTTACCTGAAACGTGATAGTACAAACTGGCCATGACTGACCCAGCAGACTCGGACCAGCTCGCAACGGCATCTCCTCCCAAGGAGCCACCATTGGAAGGCACGAGGAGTTGCTTCGGGGTCTTATGGAAGGTTTACAGACCTTGGCCGAACGCCATGACCAAGCATTGAACACATTGCTGGAGAAATTCTGCGGGTTGTCAACCTACCACGACGGTAACCTCCCAGCCCCCAGTAACCCGGCTGTAAGCAGCACTGCCTCCCCGGTCACCCGGTTTCCAAAGAACCCCTCTTACCTCTCCCCAGAATGCTTCGATGGAGAGTCGGGCACCTGTTGGGCGTTTCTCGCTCAGTGTTCCCTCATCATTGTGCTGCATCCTTCCTCGTTCCCCTCGGGCCGCTCTAAGATAGCATACCTCATTACACTGATGTCCAGGAGGGCTCATGCCTGTGCTATGGCAGTATGGGAACAACAGTCGGCCGTATGCTTCAGTCTGGAGGAGTTTGTGGCAGAGGTGAAGAAAGTTTTCAATGCTCCATTGTCCGGGAGAGAGGCTGCCCGGAAGTTACATCAGCTTCGACAAGACTCCCGCAATGTGGCAGACTATGCTGTGGATTCCGCACATTGGCAGCTGGACGTGTGCCTGGAACCGGAAGCGCTGTTTGACATGTACCTGCAGAGTATCGGAGGAAGTAAAGGACGAGCTTGCAAACCGGGAACTACTGACAGATCTCGTCTCGCTCATTGCCTTGACCATTCGTTTCGATGGGCGACTACGGGAGGAGAGGAGATTTCACCCGCCCATCCAAGGATTCCACCTCGCCTCCGAGGCATCCCGGAAGTCTCTGTTGCCGAGAGAACCCGAGGCTACCTGAGTTCCCCCGAGAGTCTCCGAAGGCTGCCGAGTCGCCTATTCAACTAGGCAGCGCTAGGCTGTCTCCAGCTGAACGGCTATACAGGCTTCACACTAAGAGTTGCATGTATTGCGGGACTACCGGTCATTTTCGTCTCCACTTGTCCACTAAAAG
>NC_036858.1:20583625-20600625 GCF_002910315.2 Salvelinus sp. IW2-2015
TAAGCTATTTGGACATAAATGATGGACATTACCGAACAAAACAAACATTTCTTGTAAGTGGAGTCCTGGGAGTGCATTCCGACGAAGATCAGCAAAGGTAAGTGAAGATTTATAATATATTTATGATTTTGTTGACTGCACAATTTGGCAGGTAACTGATGGCTTCCTTTTGTGGCTGAACGCTGTTCTCAGATTATTGAATATTGTGCTTTTGCCATAAGCTTTTTGAAATCTGACACAGCGTTGCATTAATTTAATTCTATGTAAAACATGTATCTTTCATCAAAGTTTATGATGAGTATTTATGTTATTTGACGTGCTCTGCAATTTCTCCGGATTAGGAGGCATTTCTGAACATGGCCAATGTTAACTGAGGTTTTTGGATATAAATATGAACTTTATCGAACAAAACATATATGTATTGGTAACATGAAGTCCTATAGTGTCATCTGATGAAGATCACATAAGGTTAGTGATTATTTTATCTCTATTTTCTGCTTTTTGTGACTCCTGTCTTTGGCTGGAAAAATGGCTGTGTTTTTCTGTGGATTTGGTGGTGACCTAACTTAAGTCTCCTCAGGTTCCCTGGTATTGGATTCTCCCGGCTCCAGCAACACAATCCCCTCATTGACTGGTCTGCTGGTGCCATCATGGGCTGGAGCCCGTTCTGCCACGCACATTGCCTGAAGTCAGCGCAAGCAGAGGGGCTCGGAAATTGCCCCGGACCTCTCCGCCATTCCTGAGTGTACTTCCAAGACCTCTGGGAGGTCTTCAGTAAGGCCCAGCCACGTCGCTTACGCCCACTGACCCTATGACTGGGGATCGACCTTCTCCCAGGCACCACTCGCCCCGGGACTACTGTACTCTGTCAGGTCCGGAGACCAAGGTTATGGCGATCTACATTGAGGACTCCCTAGCTGCAGTGTACCTCCGTCCTTCTGCCTCCCTGCCGACAATTGTCAAACCCCCCGCCCCTGCATGACTACCAAGTCTCAACAAAACGTGAAGACCGCTACCCCTAACCTCATCTCCTCGCCTTCGAGTCGCTCCAGTGTTCTCCAAGCTGGACCTATGGAACGCCTACCACCTGGTGCGGCTACGGGAAGGGAGAGTGGAAGACTGCCTTCAACGCAGTCACTATGAGTATCTGTTCATTACCATTTGGCCTTACAAACGCCCCTGCTCCTGTTCCAGGCTCTGGTTAATGATGTTATCCGTGACATGTTAACCGGTTAGTCTTGTCGACCTTGATGAATCCTCGTCTTCTCCCTTCGCCAAAGAACACGTGCTCCACGTCAACAGGTTCTCCAACACCTCCTGGAGAACTAGCTTTTTGTGAAAGCAGGGAAGTGCGAATTCCAGTGCTCCACCATCCCTTTCTGAATTACATCATCGCTGCAGGGAGTGTACAGATGGTTCCTGGAAAGGTGAGAGTGGTGGGGATTGGCCCCGGCCTACCATTCAGGGTGCAGCTGCAATGTTTCCTGGGATTCCCATATTTTTTCCGGGGTACAGCACCCTGGCTTCCCGCCTGTCTGCACTCACTCTCCCAAGGTTTCGTTCCTTGGTCCCCAGCTGCTGACCGGGCATTCCGGGATCTCAAACACCGCTTCACCACAGCGCCCATCTTGTTCATCCTGACCTGACCCGCCAGTTGTGGTGGAGGCCGATTGTTTCGGGTGGCGGCTGTCCTGTGCCACGTTCTGCCCTGGACCTCAAGTTGCTCCCTACGTCTTCTCCCACTGCCTCAATGCCACAGAGAGGAACTACAAAGTGGGAATTGTGAGCTTCTCACGGTGAAGATGGCGTTGGCGTGGAGGCACTGGTTGGAGGGGCGGAACATCCGTTCATTGTGTGGAAGAACCTGTAATGTAGATCTTGACATATCTTCACACCGCCAAGCGCCTCAATTCCAGGCAAGCTAGGTGGGTCCTGCTGTTCACCCGGTTCAACTTCTCCCTCTTATACCGGCCGGGATCCCAGAATGTCAGGATCGCTGTACGCCGATGTATCACACTTGTAAATGTAGATCCTTAAACACCCCCAAACAGGGAAACAGATCCAATCAAAGGTGTATCACGTGCTCCACTAAGGCAGTTATTTATCTTTAACTTGTCCTTGTGGTAAAAATTGATGTGGGTCAAACAAAGCGCAATTAAAAGTACGTATCTCGGAGCATCGTAGCACCATTAGGTGCAAGAACTCGACTTACCCAGTTGCGGCCCACTTTTTGGAAGAAAACCACTCGATTTCGTCTCTAAGTTATATTGGCATCGAACATGTCACCCTCCCTAGGAGAGGGGTGACCTCGACAATTTATTGTTAAAACGAGATGCTGCTGGATCTTTAATTAAAAGACTTTGATCTGAAGCCATTCTTGGATTATTGTGATTTTGCTATTGTAAATGTTTGCAGGCTTATGTAGCCAAATTGTATCTAGATAGTGTACTATCCATTATGTTTTTGTATGCTATTTTAATACATGAGAAATTAACCAAGATATCAGGCCACACCCGGCCATGATCACAGACACCTGTGTGTGTCTTTGACACTATATAAATGAGTCATCCCGCAGTGTTTGTCATTATACCTGATGAAGACAGCTTGTCTGTCGAAACATTGGACATAAATATTTTTGCATCTGAGCTCCTAGAGTGTGCAGCTCTCCTTTATTTTTCAATGAACTTCTATACCATATAAAAAATTGAAAATGGTCTCTTGACATGTATCATGTTGATAACCATGTATTGTATTAATCAAATGATAGTAATTGATTGAAAAAGTTGATACTTACAGACGAAGCTGAGTTGAAACTCTAAGCTCAGCACTTTGTCCAGGGCGGCGTGAGTGACCACACAGCCATAGATCACATTCTGGTCGTCCACCAAAGGGATAAATTTCAAGATGTTGACCGCCCAGTAGGTCCCTTCTGGGGTGCGGTCGACCGCTGTGACTGCTGCTCTAGCTGGACCACCTCCCCAGCTCTGGTCCAGGAGAAGTAGATGAGTGGAGGGCTAAAACCCTCTGCAATACACTGAAGCTCACTCTTCACATCCAGTACCACCATTGTGGAGGGAATGGAGAGAGTGGGTGGAACTAAGAAATGAGAGAGATTCATTTATTTGATTTCATGGTGAAGCGTTCAGATTCACAAACCAGTTGTGTCCAATGTTTTACTTAACTTCCCATCATCTGTTTCCCTTACTTGTCTGAGAGAACTGGATACATGAATGTCACACGAGGGAACAACTACAAATTAGAAACTACTTAATGGCATCCTTTCCTTTCTCCCTTTAGTGAATGTTATTGATTGGTGAAAGCTGTGAAGAGGACCTCATGTTTTTACCTATCCAAACATGTTAGATCATTCAATACGTCACGGAAGTGTGGAAGAGAGGTATTTTAGCAGGGCCTTAGGACTAATTTAAAACTGAAAGGACTACGAAAGACTTACTTTTGATGTCCAATGTGACATTGCTGGAGTGTAGCTCGGAGACTTGTATCTGACTTTACACTCATACACGCCCTGTTGGTCAAGAAGTGGCATTAAGTACAGTCAGAGGAAAGGCCCATTGACAAATAAACTGGTGTCCCAACTAAGCCTTTCGCACATGTTGTCTCTGTCGTCGCTCGAAGGCTATTGATGATCCGTTGAATACAACTGATCCCCAGGAGAGAGTCGCCTACAGGAGGACTGAGCTGAATAGAACAGGGAGGGGGCGAAGCAGTATATGGCCGGACCCAAACTTCAGTGAGGAGCTGAAAGAAAAGAGAGATTGTAAAAATGATATCAGTGGTCTATATACATTTCATAAAGGTTTTGTCCTTATTGACAAACAAAAGTATCATCAGAGATGGACAAACCCATCACAAATGTATCTAGTTACAAAATACGCTTAAGACCACAACGTACTAAAGTAAAATACAAAAATACTGGTGTGCCGAAAAAATATTATATATAAAATAATTCTATTTTTATTTTCTAATCCGTAAAGGGGGAAACTGTCATGCATTTTGGGATATAACAACAAAAATTAAGTTACTTCAAACAACAAAACACTGTTTTTTACTCCCTCTCATACTATGTGCACTAATGGTCGGTAGAACACCAGAATATGTATACAATTATTTTTACCATGCTGCTGGACGCTCCTCTCCTCTGTTTCATCATAAAACAAAAACAATAACAAATGTCTGGGTCGAACATGGCGTGTTCTCCCCTTGACGGATTTCAGCATTAAAATAGTTATACATAAACTTGTGACCCTTGGCTAACACGCTATGAGCAGTACCAAAATTCCAGTTAATTGACAAGTTCACGGCGTGTTAATCTTCAGAGCTTTGTGGCACCCTTTTAGTCCAAATTCGCTGCACTGGTGTCAGAAATGAGATACCGTACCTTGCCATGGACATGATGTTATCAGAGGTGCAGTAGGTTAAGAATAGAGCATGGCACTCATATCCGAATGAGAGTGTGTAGTGATCGTGTGGCAATAACATTGTGTGTGTTCGTTTCAAAGTTGAGTTCCTTCCCACTTTGGTCCAAATTCACCCCATTATCCTCACTCTGGAAGTGCTTCCTGTGCATACAAGTTTATTTCAAGGTCCTCCACTCATCCATCAAACACCTCTTATGGCCTCACACTAGTGCCATCAGACTTCTGATACCAATGCAGCAAATTTGGTGTGACGAGGGCCACAACATTTTGAAGTGCTATAAACAATGGTAGAAACGAATTTTTAGTAATTGAAAATGCAAAATACCATCTCTGAAGTATCTTACTACAATGACATGTTTTTTAGGCCTTTCAAATACAAATGACCAAATACTCAAAACGAATTGAAAACATATGTCAAATACATGTAACAGAAATACTACTCTCTGAGTATCAGCAACGTCTTAATTATGAAGATATGTGAAGTTCAACATGAAAGCTCAGTTGATGAAACATTAGTTAATTCAGTGAATTTAGAGCAGATTTACTTATCCCAGCAGACCACAATCAATCGATAAATCAATCAGATGTATTTTATAAAGCACTCTTTACATCAGCAGTTGTCACAAAGTGTTTTACAGATTCGCAGCCTAAAACCCCAAAGAGCAAGCAATGCAGAGGCAGAAGCACTGTGGCTAGGGAAAACTCCTATAAAGCAAAAAACCTAAGAAGAATCAGGCTCCAAGGGGTGGCCAGTCCTTTTCTGGCGGTACCAGGTAGAGATTTAAGATACTCATGTGGCCAGATCATTTTCCAAGACATCAAATGTTCCTATATTTATTTTTTACCAGGCAAGTCAGTTAAGAACAAATTCTTTGTTTTCAATGACAGCCTAGGTAGACTGCTTGTTCAGGGGCAGAACAACAGATTATTACCTTGTCAGCTCAGGGATTTGATCTGCAACCTTTCAGTTACTAGTCCAACGCTTTACCACAAGGCTACTTGCCTAGTAGATTACCAGCAGTGTCAAATTAATAACCATGATGGCTATAGAGGGTGCAACACTCAACGCTTCAAGATTCAGGTCAGTTGGCCTTTCATAGTCAGGCATTCAAACCACAACGTAAGAATGGTAGCAGGTTGACGTTATTGTCATGAATCTTGTCCTGGCGCAGAACTGAGTGATTTCCCCCTGAGATAGGCCAGCTGCAAAGTCAAAAAATTGGCTAGATTGTAATATTTTTTAATTCAGAGTTAAGGCATTAGGTTAGCAGTGTAATTAAGGTTAGGGTTAAAGGTTAGATTTAAAAAATATTTATGACTTTGTGGCTGTGCCAGCTACTGACCACCTGCAGAGCTGCTTTCCAGAACAAGATTCATGATAAAAAATGTTAACCTGCAGAATGGTATCAGATGTATGGTATCCTATGGCAAACACATTCCTGACTGTTGCTTGTTCCACGAGTGGAATTTCTTGAGAAATACATATAAACAGCCATTGTCATTAAAGCAATCAAGAGGAAACACCAAACCAGAGATAAAATAAACTAAACAACTTACAACAAAATGTTAGAACAGCACAATATATTGTTGTGAAAAGCATGCATTCCTATTGGCTTTGAACACATAGTAGGCCTACAGTACATGTATGCAATTTCACAACACACAAAATCTAAACCATCAAGTTAAAGAGGAGGAGGTTGGTGAAATTCCATTTCATACTTTCTTCCCAGGACTTTCTTCTCACCTCTGACCAACATTCTCTCTCAAAAGGTCAAATAGCCTCAATTTTGCAGAATGCTATATATAGGGTAAATATAGCTAGGTAAATACAATACGAAGCTGATGAGCTGATGACGGAGACGAGATGGTTCCACTACAGGAACACTGGTAAGGCTGGTTCCCTATTTAATAAATAACAAGCGCTATAAACATTTGTCGATAGGTTAAAGGCAAGCCGTGAAGTTTATACTTGAGGAGAAGGGAGTGTAATATTAGCACAACTTTCAGAAATGATGGATGAGATGGGGGAGTGACCAGGAGAGCGGAAGGAGAGGAGAGGAGAGAGAAAAAGAACAGAGCTGTGTGGCTTAGTTGGTAGGTTGTTGGTGATTCGAATCCCAACTGGGCCACCCATTCGAAAATGTATGCGTGCACTACCGTTAAATTGCTTTGGATAAAAGCGCCTGCTAAAAGGCATAGTTATAGTAGGAATCTTGATAAAAGAGAAGATCTGATTAGTGACCTAAGACTCCTAAGATCAGTGTCTGACCTGTAAAGAGAGATGGACCTTGGCTCACTGGTAGGAGAAAGAAATCTGGTGGGCCATACAGAGAACTTTTCCTCACCCCTTATTCGCACCCCTTTTCATGCAATTTTGCTATGGGGGAATCAGTCAATCTCTCCGGGTACTCATCGACTGTGGCTGAGAGCTTTATGGATGCTACCTTGGCTTCTGAGCTGAACATCCCTACAGCCCCTCTCCATTCCCATGGACGTTAGAGCACTGGACGGGCGCTCTATATGCCGGGTCACCCACAATACCACCCCCATCAACCTACGTGTGTCAGGGAACCACAGCGAGACAATCCAATTCCTGCTTGTTAAACTTCTTATGGCTGCAGGGGCAGTATTGAGTAGGTTGGATGAAAGGTGCCCAGAGGTGCCCAGAGTAAACTGCCTGCTCCTCAGTCCCAGTTGCTAATATATGCATATTATTATTAGTATTGGATAGAAAACACTCTGAAGTTTCTAAAACTGTTTGAATGATGTCTGTGAGCATAACAGAACTCATATGGCAGGCAAAAACCCGAGAAGAAATCCAAGCAGGAAGTGGGAAATCTGAGGTTGGTCGATTTTCAACTCATCACCTATCCAATACACAGTGGGATATGGATCAGTTTGCACTTCCTACGGATTCCACTAGATGTCAACAGTCTGTAGAACCTTGTCTGATGCTTCTACTGTGAGGTGGGGCCGGGCCGAAGGAGACAGGAATGAGTCAGGTCTACCATGAGCTGACCATGCTCTGACCATGCGCGTTCACATGAGAGGGAGCTCTGTTCCATCGCACATCTGAAGTCAATGGAATTCTCCGGTTGGAACGTTATTGAAGATTTATGTTAAAAACATACTAAAGATTGATTCAATACATCATTTGACATGTTTCTACTGACTGTTACGGAACCTTTTGACATTTCGTCTGCTTTTAGTGAACGCGCTTCCTGACTTTGGATTTGCTTACCAAACACGCTAACAAAAATAGCTATTTGGACATAAATGATGGACATTACCGAACAAAACAAACATTTCTTGTGGAAGTGGGAGTCCTGGGAGTGCATTCCGACGAAGATCAGCAAAGGTAAGTGAAGATTTATAATGTTATTTATGAGTTTTGTTGACTGCACAATTTGGCGGGTAACTGAATGGCTTCCTTTTGTGGCTGAACYCTGTTCTCAGATTATTGAATATTGTGCTTTTGCCGTAAAGCTTTTTGAAATCTGACACAGCTGTTGCATTAATTTAATTCTATGTAAAACATGTATCTTTCATCAAAGCTTATGATGAGTATTTATGTTATTTGACGTGGCTCTGCAATTTCTCCGGATATTGGAGGCATTTCTGAACATGGCACCAATGTTAACTGAGGTTTTTGGATATAAATATGAACTTCATCGAACAAAACATATATGTATTGTTTAACATGAAGTCCTATGAGTGTCATCTGATGAAGATCATCAAAGGTTAGTGATTCATTTTATCTCTATTTCTGCTTTTTGTGACTCCTGTCTTTGGCTGGAAAAATGGCTGTGTTTTTCTGTGATTTGGCGGTGACCTAACATAATCGTTTGTGGTGCTTTCGCTGTAAAGCCTTTTTGACATCGGACACTGTGGTGGGATTAACAAGAAGTGTATCTTTAAAATGGTGTGAAATACTTGTATGCTTGAGGAATTTTAATTATGAGATTTCTGTTGTTTGAATTTGGCGCCCTGCACTTTCACTGACTGTTGTCATATCGATCCCGTTAACGGGATTGCAGCCATAAGAACTTAAGTCTCCTCAGGTTCCCGTGGTATTGGGATTCTCCCGGCTCCAGCGACACAATCCCCTCATTGACTGGTCTGTTGGTGCCATCATGGGCTGGAGCCCGTTCTGCCACGCCCATTGCCTGAAGTCAGCGCAAGGGGCTCGGAAGTTGCCCCGGACCTCTCCGCCATTCCTGAGTGTACCAAGACCTCTGGGAGGTCTTCAGTAAGGCCCAAGCCACTTCGCTTACGCCGCACTGACACTATGACTGGGGATCGACCTTCTCCCAGGCACCACTCCGCCCCGGGGACTACTGTACTCTGTCAGGTCCGGAGACCAAGGTTATGGCGATCTACATTGAGGACTCCCTAGCTGCAGTGTACCTCCGTCCTTCTGCTTCCCCCTGCCGACGCAGTGTTCTTTGTGGAGAAGGACAAAACCCTGCGCCCATGCATTGACTACCAAGGTCTCAACAAAACGGTGAAGACCCGCTACCCCCTAATCCTCATCTCCTCAGCCTTCGAGTCGCTCCAGTGTTCTCCAAGCTGGACCTACGGAACACCTACCACCTGGTGCGGCTACGGGAAGGGGACGAGTGGAAGACTGCCTTCAACGCGGTCACTATGAGTATCTGTTCATACCATTTGGCCTTACCAACGCCCCTGCTCTGATCCAGGCTCTGGTTAATGATGTTATCCGTGACATGTTTAACCGGTTAGTCTTCGTCGACCTTGATGGTATCCTCGTCTTCTCCCGCTTCGCCAAAGAACACGTGCTCCACGTCCGACAGGTTCTCCAACACCTCCTGGAGAACTAGCTTTTTGTGAAAGCAGGGAAGTGCGAATTCCAGTGCTCCACCATCCCCTTTCTGAGTTACATCATCGCTGCAGGGAGTGTACAGATGGTTCCTGGAATGGTGAGAGCGGTGGTGGATTGGCCCCGGCCTACCATCCAGAGTGCAGCTGCAATGTTTCCTGGGATTCACCATCTTTTATCCGGGGTACAGCACCCTGGCTTCCCGCCTGTCTGCACTCACCTCTCCCAAGGTTCTGTTCTGTTCACTTCAGATCTCAGCTGCTGACCGGGCATTCCGGGATCTCAAACACTGCTTCACCACAGCTCCCATCTTAGTTCATCCTGACCTGACCCGCCAGTTGTGGTGGAGGCCGATTGTTTCGGGTGGCGGCAGTCCTGTCCCAACGTTCTGCCCTGGACCTCAAGTTGCATCCCTACGTCTTCTCCCACCGCGTCAATGCCACAGAGAGGAACTACAAAGTGGGGAATCGTGAGCTTCTCACGGTGAAGATGGCGTTGGCGTGGAGGCACTGGTTGGAGGGGGCGGAACATCTGTTCATTGTGTGGAAGAACCTGTAAATGTAGATCTTGACATATCTTCACACCGCCAAGCGCCTCAATTCCAGGCAAGCGAGGTGGGTCCTGCTGTTCACCCGGTTCAACTTCTCCCTCTTATACCGGCCGGGATCCCAGAATGTCAGGATNAGGTTAGTGATTAATTTTATCTCTATTTCTGCTTTTTGTGACTCCTGTCTTTGGCTGGAAAAATGGCTGTGTTTTTCTGTGATTTGGTGGTGACCTAACTTAAGTCTCCTCAGGTTCCCGTGGTATTGGGATTCTCCCGGCTCCAGCAACACAATCCCCTCATTGACTGGTCTGCTGGTGCCATCATGGGCTGGAGCCCGTTCTGCCACGCACATTGCCTGAAGTCAGCGCAACCTGCCCCAGGACATCTTCCTGGGGGCTCGGAAATTGCCCCGGACCTCTCCGCCATTCCTGAGTGTACCTCTTCCTGATAAGACCTCTGGGAGGTCTTCAGTAAGGCCCAGGCCACGTCGCTTACGCCACACTGACCCTATGACTGTGGGATCGACCTTCTCCCAGGCACCACTCTGCCCCGGGGACTACTGTACTCTGTCAGGTCCGGAGACCAAGGTTATGGCGATCTACATTGAGGACTCCCTAGCTGCAGTGTTCCTCTGTCCTTCTGCCTCCCCCTGCCGACAAAACCCTGCGCCCATGCATCGACTACCAAGTTCTCAACAAAACGATGAAGAGCCGCTACCCCCTAACCCTCATCTCCTCGGCCTTCGAGTCGCTCCAGTGTTCTCCAAGCTGGACCTATGGAACGCCTACCACCTGGTGCGGCTACGGGAAGGGGATGAGTGGAAGACTGCCTTCAACGCAGTCACTATGAGTATCTGTTCATACCATTTGGCCTTACAAACGCCCCTGCTCTGTTCCAGGCTCTGGTTAATGATGTTATCCGTGACATGTTGAACCGGTTAGTCTTTGTCGACCTTGATGACATCCTCGTCTTCTCCCGTTTCGCCAAAGAACACGTGCTCCACGTCAAACAGGTTCTCCAACACCTCCTGGAGAACTAGCTTTTTGTGAAAGCAGGGAAGTGCGAATTCCAGTGCTCCACCATCCCCTTTCTGAATTACATCATCGCTGCAGGGAGTGTACAGATGGTTCCTGGAAAGGTGAGAGTGGTGGTGGATTGGCCCCGGCCTACCATTCAGGGTGCAGCTGCAATGTTTCCTGGGATTCGCCATATTTTATCCGGGGTACAGCACCCTGGCTTCCCGCCTGTCTGCACTCACCTCTCCCAAGGTTTCGTTCCCTTGGTCCCCAGCTGCTGACCGGGCATTCCGGGATCTCAAACACCGCTTCACCACAGCGCCCATCTTGGTTCATCCTGACCTGACCCGCCAGTTGTGGTGGAGGCCGATTGTTTCGGGTGGCGGCTGTCCTGTGCCAGCGTTCTGCCCTGGACCTCAAGTTGCATCCCTACGTCTTCTCCCACTGCCTCAATGCCACAGAGAGGAACTACAAAGTGGGGAATTGTGAGCTTCTCACGGTGAAGATGGCGTTGGCGTGGAGGCACTGGTTGGAGGGGGCGGAACATCCGTTCATTGTGTGGAAGAACCTGTAAATGTAGATCTTGACATATCTTCACACCGCCAAGCGCCTCAATTCCAGGCAAGCTAGGTGGGTCCTGCTGTTCACCCGGTTCAACTTCTCCCTCTTATACCGGCCGGGATCCCAGAATGTCAGGATGCGCTGTCACGCCGATGTATCACACTTGTAAATGTAGATCCTTCAAACACCCCCAAACAGGGAAACAGATCCCAATCAAAGGTGTTATCACGTGCTCCACTAAGGCAGTTATTTATCTTATAACTTGTGTTAAACTTGTGTCTCCTTGTGGTAAAAATGATGTGGGTAAAACAAAGCGCGAATTAAAAGTACGTATCTCGGAGCATCGTAGCACCATTAGGTGCAAGAACTCGACTTACCCAGTTGCGGCCCACTTTTTGGAAGAAAACCACTCGATTTCGTCTCTAAGTTATATTGGCATCGAACATGTCACCCTCCCTAGGAGAGGGGGTGACCTCGACAATTTATTGTTAAAACGAGATGCTGCCTGGATCTTTAATTGAAAGACTTTGATCTGAAGCCATTCTTGGGATTATTGTGATTTTGCTATTGTAAATGTTTGCAGGCTTATGTAGCCAAATTGTATCTATGATAGTGTACTATCCATTTATGTTTTTGTATGCTATTTTAATACATGAGAATTAACCAATGATATCAGGCCACACCCGGCCATGATCACAGACACCTGTGTGTGTCTTTGGACACTATATAAATGAGTCATCCCGCAGTGTTTGTCATTATACCCTGATGAAGACAGCTTGTCTGTCGAAACATTGGACATAAATATTTTTGCATCTGAGCTCCTAGAGTGTGCAGCTCTCCTTTATTTTTCAATGAACTTCTATACCATATAAAAAATTAGAAAATGGTCTCTTGACATGTATCATGTTGATAACCATGTATTGTATTAATCAAATGATAGTAATTGATTGAAAAAGTTGATACTTACAGACAAAGCTGAGTTGAAACTCTAAGCTCAGCASTTTGTCCAGGGCGGCGTGAGTGACCACACAGCCATAGATCACATTCTGGTCGTCCACCAAAGGGATAAATTTCAAGATGTTGACCGCCCAGTAGGTCCCTTCTGGGGTGCGGTCGACCGCTGTGYCTGCTTGCTCTAGCTGGACCACCTCCCCAGCTCTGGTCCAGGAGAAGTAGATGAGTGGAGGGCTAAAACCCTCTGCAATACACTGAAGCTCACTCTTCACATCCAGTACCACCATRGTGGAGGGAATGGAGAGAGTGGGTGGAACTAAGAAATGAGAGAGATTCATTTATTTGATTTCARGGTGAAGCGTTCAGATTCACATAACCAGTTGTGTCCAATGTTTTTTACTTAACTTCCCATCATCTGTTGCCCTTACTTGTCTGAGAGAACTGGATACATGAATGTCACARGAGGGAACAACTACAAATTAGAAAKTACTTAATGGCATCCTTTCCTTTCTCCCTTTAGTGAATGTTATTGGATTGGTGAAAGCTGTGAAGAGGACCTCATGTTTTTACCTYTCCAAACATGTTAGATCATTCAATACGTCACGGAAGTGTGGAAGAGAGGTATTTTAGCAGGGCCTTAGAKCTAATTTAAAACTGAAAGGACTACGAAAGATGTCCAATGTGACATTGACATTACCTTTGATGTCCAATGTGACATTGCTGGAGTGTAGCTCGGAGACYTTGTATCTGACTTTACACTCATACACGCCCTGTTGGTCAAGAGTGGCATTAAGTACAGTCAGKGAGAAGGTCCCATTGACAAATAAACTGGTGTCCCAACTGAAGCCTTTGTCGACATGGTTGTRGTCTGTCGTCTCGAAGGAGGCTATATGAGATCCGTTGAAGGTCCAACTGATCCCCAGGAGAGAGTCGCCTACAGGAGGGACTGAGATAGAACAGGGGAGAAGGGCAGACGTATATGGCCGGACCCAAACTTCAGTTGAGGAGACTGAAAGAAAGAGTGAAAAAATTTGAAAATATCAGTGGTCTATATACATGTTCATAAAGGTTTTGTCCTTATTGACAAACAAAAGTATCATCAGAGATGGACAAAGACACATCAAAATGTATCTAGTTACAAAATACGCTTAAGACCAACGTACTAAAGTAAAATACAAAATACTGGTGCCGAAAAAATTATGTAATTAAAATWKATMTATTTTSTATTTTCTAATCCGTAAAGGGGGAAACTGTCATGCCATTTTGGGATATTACAACAAAAATTAAGTTACTTCAAACAACAAACACTGTTTTTTARCCCTCGGACATCATTGCACATGCGATYGAACACCAGAATATGTASTACAATTATTTTTACCATGCTGCTGGACGCTCCTCTCCTCTGTTTCATCAATAAAACAAAAACAATAACAAAGGTGCTGGGTCGAACAGTGGCGGTGTTTCTCCCTTGACGGATTTCAGCTATAAAATAGTTATAAATAAACTTGTGACCCTTGGCTAACACGCTATGAGCAGTACCAAAATTCCAGTTAATTGACARAGTTCACGGCYTGTTAATCTTCAGAGCTTTGTGGCACCCTTWTAGTCCAAATTCGCTGCACTGGTGTCAGAAATGAGATACCGTACCTTGCCATGGACATGATGTTATCAGAGGTGCAGGTAAAAAGGGGTTTGAAAGAAATTAGAGGCATGGCACTCATTATCCGAATGAGAGTGGGTGTAGTGATCGTGTGGCAATAACATTGTGTGTGTTCGCTTTCAAAGTTGAGTTCKCTTCCCACTTTTGGTCCAAATTCARCCCATTATCCTCACTCTGGAAGTGCATTCCTGTGCATACAAGTTTATTTCAAGGTCCTCCACTCATCCATCAACACCTCTTATGGCCTCACACYATWGTGCCATCAGACTTCTGATACCAATGCAGCAAATTTGGRGTGACGAGGGCCACAACATTTTGAAGTGCTATAAACAATGGTAGAAACGTATTTTTAGTAATTTGAAAATGCAAAATACCATTCTCTGAAGTATCTTACTACAATGACATGTTTTTTTAGGCCTTTCAAATACAAATGACCAAATACTCAAAACGAATTGAAATACATATGTCAAATACATGTAACAGAAATACTACCATCTCTGAGTATCAGCAACGTCTTAATTATGAAGATATGTGAAGTTCAACATGAAAGCTCAGTTGATGAAACATTAGTTAATTCAGTGAATTTAGAGCAGATTTACTTATCCCAGCAGACCACAATCAATCGATAAATCAATCAGATGTATTTTATAAAGCACTCTTTACATCAGCAGTTGTCACAAAGTGTTTTACAGATTCGCAGCCTAAAACCCCAAAGAGCAAGCAATGCAGAGGCAGAAGCACTGTGGCTAGGGAAAACTCCCTATAAGGCAAAAACCTAAGAAGAATCAGGCTCCAAGGGGTGGCCAGTCCTTTTCTGGCTGTACCAGGTAGAGATTTAAGACTACATGTGGCCAGATCATTTTCCAAGACATTCAAATGTTCCTATATTTAAATTTTTTTACCAGGCAAGTCAGTTAAGAACAAATTCTTGTTTTCAATGACAGCCTAGGAGCAGTGGGTTGACTGACTTGTTCAGGGGCAGAACAACAGATATTTACCTTGTCAGCTCAGGGATTTGATCTTGCAACCTTTCAGTTACTAGTCCAACGCTTTAACCACAAGGCTACTTGCTGCCTAGTAGATTACCAGCAGTGTCAAATAATAACCATGATGGCTATAGAGGGTGCAACACTTCAACGCTTCAAGATTCAGTGTCAGTTGGCTTTTCATAGTCAGGCATTCAAACCACAACGTAAGAATGGTAGCAGGTTGACGTTTATTGTCATGAATCTTGTCCTGGCGGCAGAACTGAGTGATTTCCCCTGAGATAGGCCAGCTGCAAAGTCAAAATTGGCTAGATTGTAATAATTTTTTTCAATTCATGGTTAGGCATTAGGGTTAGCAGTGTAATTAAGGTTAGGGTTAAGGTTAGAGTTAGATTTAAAATGATATTTTATGACTTTGTGGCTGTGCCAGCTACTGACCACACTGCAGAGCTGCTTCCAGAACAAGATTCATGATAAAAAATGTTAACCTGCAGAATGGTATCAGATGTATGTATCCTATGGCAAACTACATTCCTGACTGTTGCTTGTTCCACGAGTGGAATTTCTTGAGAAATACATATAACAGCCATTGTCATTAAAGCAGTCAAGAGAAACACAAACCAGAGATAAAAACMTACAACAACTTACAACAAAATGTTAGAACAGCAAATTATTGTTGTGAAAAGCATGCATTCCTATTGGCTTTGAACACATAGTAGGCCTACAGTACATGTATGCAATTTCACAACACACAAATCTAAACCATCAAGTTAAAGAGGAGGAGGGTTGGTGAAATTCCATTTCATACTTTCTTTCCAGYCTTTCTTCTCACCTCTGACCAACATCTCTCTCAAAAGGTCAAATTAGCCTCAATTTTGCAGAATGCTATATATAGGGTAAATATAGCTAGGGTAAATACAATACGAAGGCTTGGGAGACAATGTTCCACTACAGGAACACTGGTAAGGCTGGTTCCCTATATTAATAAATAACAAGCGCTATAAACATTTGTCGATAGGATTAAAGGCAAGCCGTGAAGTTTSATACTTGAGGAGAAGGRGAKGTGTTAATATTAGCACAACTTTCAYAATGATGGATGGATGATGGGTGGAGTGACCAGGAGAGCGGAAGGAGAGGAGAGGAGAGAGAAAAAGAACAGAGCTGTGTGGCTTAGTTGGTAGGGTTGTGGATTCGAATCCCACTGGGSCAACCCATTCGAAAATGTATGCGTGCACTACCGTAAATTGCTTTGGATAAAAGCGCCTGCTAAAAGGCATATGTATAGTAGGAATCTTGATAAAGAGAAAGATCTGATTAGTGGACCCTAAGACTCCTAAGATCAGTGTCTGACCTGTAAGAAGAGAGACGATAAGATAGGTAATGAGTGACAACAAACAGAATAATTGATGCATAAACTATCCCTATAAACATGGTTTTGAATGTGAATTATGAGTGAAACCTCAAGATGTGAGATATATTTGCTACATGTTTCTAAAAAGTAAAGAAGGACCTGAAAACTATTCAGAACTATTCTAATACAATACTATTCTCTAAGAAAATGTTTTTAGGGAGTTGGATAGAGCAAAACAAGATTAAATTGTGATATGACTGTTGACATTGTGCTTTTGGAGTACAGTGGCTTGCGAAGGTATTCACGCCCCTTGGAATTTTTCCTATTTTGTTGCCTTACAACTTCATAACTCTGAATATCCTTATAATTTTTGTCCAAAATGAAAAGTCATGCTGTCATACAAGGTTAATAGCTTAATTTTACGACATATAAAGTCGTAAACTCCCGTATAGCCCAGCTCATTGGCTATCTAGCTAGTTTTGTTTGACCCCGATTGGTACTTATTTGACAAAGATACAGTCGTTCCAGTGATGACCGCCCGCGTCATCGGTGTGCCATGAAGGAGTCACTCTCTGACCAAATATGGTGTCCTATAGGATATACTACACCCCTAATGATATAGTGAAGTCTTGTTACCTTCTAGGAT
>NC_036858.1:20600641-20614214 GCF_002910315.2 Salvelinus sp. IW2-2015
GATAGCCCCCTTTTTTACAATTTTCGCCTAAATGACATACCCAAATCTAACTGCCTGTAGCTCAGGCCCTGAAGCAATGATATACATATTCTTGGTACCATTTGAAAGGAAACACTTTTAAGTTTGTGGAAATGTGAATTAAATGTAGGAGAATATAACACAATAGATCTGGTAGAAGAAAATACAAAGAAAAAACCAACCGGTCTTTTTCTACCACCATCTTTGAAATGCAAGAGAAAGGACACAGTTAAAGCCATCACCCTGGTTGTAATTCTGATAGTGTCCACAAGATGGCAGAAGTGTGTGTGCAAAGTTTCAGAGGGATAACTTGAAGTATGAGTGAACTACAATACTTTTAGTGTGAAGGAGACATTCGCATTCATATAACATTTTTCTGCAAGAATATCGTCAAATCTATATACTTGGACTTTGATTTAGCTTTCCAAGTATTAGAAAGTATTATAAGTTCAACATTTGCAAAACAACCAGTTTTCATAACTTCATAACTCTGAATATCCTTATAATTTTTTGGCTATCTAGCTAGTTTTGTTTGACCCCGATTGGTATTTATTTGACAAAGATACAGTCGTTCCAGTGATGACCGCCCGCGTCATCGGCGTGCCATGAAGGAGTCACTCTCTGACCAAATATGGTGTCCTATAGGATATACTACACCCCTAATGATATAGTGAAGTCTTGTTACCTTCTAGGATCTCTGAGGAATATATACGAACGTGATTTGACTCGTTGAAATAACTTTTAGGGTMAGATTTTCACAGATTCCTTTCTTTGCAAATTGAACGAGTGGAAATACAAAATCGATCGTGCATGCTACATGGACCTTTTTAGGATATGAAAAAWTATTRTATCTAACAAAACAACACTTCATGTTATCTCTGGGACCCTTTGGATGATAAATCAGAGCAAGATTTCAGAATGTAAGTACACATTTCACCTTCAGAGGAGAACTTTTGTTGTTAGGAGCTCTCAAACAATAGCATGGCATTTTTTCGCAGTAATAGCTACTGTAAATTGGACAGTGCAGGTATATTAACAAGAATTTAAGCTTTCAGCCGATATAAGACACTTATATGTACCGACATTTGTTGTTTCTCTAAAATCTGCGATCTTGACATAACGCGCTGCATGATTTACAACTGTCCCGTTGATGGGACACCGAAAACGAGAGGAGGGTGGATGGGTGGGCGTATAATTGGACAGTGCAGGTATATTAACAAGAATTTAAGCTTTCAGCCGATATAAGACACTTATATGTACCGACATTTGTTGTTTCTCTAAAATCTGCGATCTTGACATAACGCGCTGCATGATTTACAACTGTCCCGTTGATGGGACACCGAGCCTTAGGTCATACCACAGATTCTGAACTGGATTGAGGTCTGTGCTTTGACTAGGCCATTCCAATAAATGTAAATGTTTCCCCTTAAATCACTCGAGTGTAGCTGTAGCCGTACGCTTAGGGTCATTGTCCTGCTGGAAGGTGAACCTCCTTCCCAGTCTCAAATCTCTGGAAGACTGAAAAAGATTCCCTCAAGAATTTCCCTGTATTTGTATTTCCCCATCATTTCTTCAATTCTGACCAGTTTCCCAGTTCCTGCTGATGAAAAACATCCCTACAGCATGATGCTGCCACCACAATGCTTCACTGTGGGAATGGTGTTCTCGGGGTGATGAGAGGTGTTGGGTTTGCGCCAGACATAGCATTTTCCTTGATGGCCAAAAAGCTCAATTTTAGAGTACCTTCTTCCATATGTTTGGGGAGTCTCCCACATGCCTTTTGGCAAACACAAAATGTGTTTGCTTATTTTTTTCTTTAAGCAATGGCTTTTTTCTGGCCACTCTTCCGTAAAGCCGAGCTCTGTGGAGTGTACGGCTTAAAGTGGTTCTATGGACAGACACTTCAATCCACGCTGTGGAGCTTTGTAGCTCCTTCAGGGTTATCTTTGGTCTTTTTGTTCCCTCTCTGATTAATTTAAAATAGGCAATCATGCGCTCATTTACAGTAATGTCCTGGCCTTCATATTGGCCTAATACACAACAACGCAATAAACAGTACAATAATAACTCAAACAAGATATGCAAATGTTTGATCACGGTAAGAAGTATGTCACGGTGTGCGCTACTGGTTGAAGGTAAGTCAGGTGCAGGAGAGCAGAGATGGGTGATAATAGGCGCACTTTATTCATAGCCAATGAAAATAGCCATATACGCCCAAAGTACACGAAATGGTACAAAATAACCAACACACACGGGCCAAACACAGACCCGGTGCTAACCAGCCTAATATGGGCTACACGTAACAAACAAACAAATTCACACAAAGACATGAGGGGGAACAGAGGAATAAATACATGGTGTGTGATTGGGAATGAAAACCAGGTGTGCAGGGAACAAGACAAAACAAATGGATAAATGAAAAATGGAGCGGCGATGGCTAGAAAGCTGGTGACGTCGACCACCGAACGCCGCCCGAACAAGGAGAGGAGCCGACTTCGGAGGAAGTCGTGACAAAGTGTAAGATGATGGAAGATGATCAGGCATTGCAGATAGCAAATACCAGGCAAGTACAAGASTTTCAACATGCACATTTAGTTGTGTTTTGTTGGTTGGGTGTACATTGGATTTATTCAGTTGATAATTCAATACAGTACCAGTGTACATTCAACACTGTGTGATGTTGGTTGCCCACAGGTAAGATGGAAATCCAATTAAGTTTGTTTCAGAATATTTTGCAGCTCATTCTGGCAACGTAAAACAATAGTGAGAGGCCTAATACACAGCACAAGAAGCATTCAAACAAACTATGCAGATGAATGACCATGGTAAGAAGTGGAAGACAAATGACAAGATGATAAGACATTACAAATACACTACTCGGCAAGTTCAAGAGTCTGTGATTAACCCTAAGCACTTTTGAGCATAGATGGAAACACAATTAGTTTGTTTCAGGATCTTCTGCAGCTCATTCAGTCAAAGTGAATCAARAGCGATCCAGGGCCGTAACATGTTGACTCGCCCTACTTGTAGAAAAGTGCAAATGCCATCCTCCTCTCTTTCATGTTGCCAAAATGGTCTATAACTATCATACAGTACACGGTTTTAGTTTGTTGTTCTAGTCTACCTGGCTAAAATGCTTGCTTGCTTGCCTAACTTCCTTTCTCGGGCAACGATGAACCAGCTAGTTAACATCAGCCTGCTACATCTAGCTACAGATTGAACTTCCATCCTCTCAAGCAAGGGGAACAATGTACGAATTTAAGGTTGGATCAGAATCGCCGATATATTCATTGGCCAGTACGGAGAATTAAGTAAAACCATAAGTTAAAATCCCTATCTCCATCCATGGCTAATTTAGGAAAGGGTCAATTTTAGCTAAGCTAGCTAGCTAGCTATAGCCACTGGAGGARAACAACACAACGAGATGCAACAATTCAAGTTTTTTCTCTAAATTCCGTTTGGCTTTTGGTMTGATGTGATTGGTGTGAATCCAAAGCCAGGACCATTTACAGTTGAGCTCACTCAGTTTAGCTCAACGCTGATTGGCTATTATTATATAAAAAAAATGTTTTATCAAGGGAGGCCAAATGCTGGCTTCCTTTGTATTCAATGCTATGGAGAGCAACAATATCATACTCTTTTTGACCAGACGGCATCAGGTAGATGGGCTACACATAAAGAGGCAGAGAGGCGCTGTTTTGTTCGCTCTGATGTTTTCTTCAGTGAGATACATTCAGTCTCTTGTGAATTGAAGAAAAATTATGGAGCACAAAGAGACAAAATAAAATGTACATTTTTTCCCATGAATACACGCCACTGACAATGTCTAGCTTAAACATGTTGATCTCATGGACAGTGGTTAGTCCTTGCATCATAGCTCTAATCAGAAAGTGGTTACATTTCTCCAACTCCATCCATTAGCTTTGTAGCAAACCAAGTGGCAGGACAGCCTTTTGGCTGAAAAACGTTAGATTGTGCATTTTAATTCGTTTTAAAACAACTCTTTACATGGACATGTATCACATTTAAAGAAAAATAAAATGGTTACCAACAAACCTTAATTATATATTCACATAGTAAAAGCAATAATTAATGTATTCCCTATAATGTGCAACTACGCATATTCAGTCACCACCGTACTGTAGGCCTATACTGAATCCTAGTCCGACAACTGTCAAAATTAGGTGTTGCGGAAAAAACAATCCAATGTCTGACATATAAACCTTAGAATTCTCCCTAAACAAAATTACCAACACTTAAGTTTTACCTGCATACCTGCATTAATCCAATGCTTACCAGAATAATGGTCTAACACTTACCAGAATAATGGTCTAACACTTACCAGAATAATGGTCTAACACTTACCCAATCCTCATTTCACTATTACTACTGCTATTGACACTATCAGAAAACAACATTACAGCAATCATTCAGCTATCTGATATAGTTCAACGCATACAAAGCCACACTCTCAGATTGTCACCTGGATTTAATGTGAAACCAGGGCAAACGCGCAAATCAATGTGGCTTGTTTGTTATCATGAGTGTGAGGGCAATGGCACAACACTCACCATGCTTTATGATTGTCAGGAAGTAGAGGCAGAGAAGGACTTTACACTGCATGGTCCGAGCTTGTCCCAAGACTAACTTCTTATCATCTCTCCCTCACCGGCTCTTATATGCGGGGGTGGAGGGCAGTGGGCGGGCTTTTACCCATGAGGAGACACAGGGGGATAAGACATTTTGTCCCGAAGTCCCTCAGGAGAGAAAAGAGGGGGCTTGTGCTGTAGTTGGCTAAATAACCCCCACCCCCCCCCCAGTTACACTGACAGATGGAGAGAAAGAGCAAGGGAAGACTGAGAGTAATGTGCAAAGACACACAAATGGGACAGCAATCACTTAAAATTCAGTTGGGCCTACGGCCAAGGTTTTTGGGCTACTTTACATTGGTGCTGCGTTGCGATGGCCAAATGCTGGTGGGTAACCCCACTGAGCTTATGTAGGCAAACACCCAAGGAAGGCTACCCTTGGATTTGAATGAAGGGAAAGGACTGTYTTGCCAATTTGACGGGGGAGAAAGGGAGAGCAGTGAGAGCAGTTCACACCTTTCTTTCCTGATCCGTTCCTGTTCTAGCTATAATGATCTTTCATTTTGATTGTGGTTAACCATTAGCCAGACCCACTGCTTGAATTTTTAACAATAAAGTATTTACTACCTCCCCCACCAATTATTCATTAACTTTATTAGCTGTAACTGTCAAGGTTCAGGAGAAGACCCAGATGCAGAGAGTTTCGAAGTAACAAAYGTTTATTACAAAAACAGYGGGGCAGGCAATCGACAGGTCAAGGGCAGGCAGAGGGCAGTAGTCCAGAGCAGAGTCCGAAAGGTACAGAACGGCAGGCAGGCCCAGGGTTAGGGCAGMCAGAGGTCAGTAATCRAGGGTGGTATAACAAGGTACAGAACYACAGGKAGGCTCAGGGTCAAGGCAGGCAGAATGGTCAAAAATCGGGAAGGCTAMAAAACAGGAACTAGAGACAGGAGCACAGGAAAACCGCTGGTAGCCTTGACGAAACAAAACAAACTGGCAACAGACAAACAGAGAACACAGGTATAAGTACACTGGGGATAATGGGAAGATGGGCGACACCTGGAGGGGGGTGGAGACTAGCACAAAGACAGGTGAAACAGATCAGGATGTGACAGTAACTAGACAGTCGTTATTATTACTTAACTCCAATCACACACAAAAAGTGTGTTAATCCCTGTTTGGAGATTATACGATGATCAGTCGAGCTAGTTTGTGTTTTCACAGATAGGATCTTATCCTAATTAAAAGGGCTCTACAGGCTTGCAGCGTTATTAAAACAGACAGTCAATGTTCGATAGTGATCTATCCTATACTAAAAGGGCTCATACAGAGCTAGCAGCCCGTTATAAACAACAACAGTCAATGTCTCAGCTAGTGACTCTATCCTTATAAAAGGGCTCTACAGAGCTAGCAGCGTTATTAAAACACAGTCAATGTTCAGATGTGATCTATCCTATATAAAAGGGCTCTAGCAGAGTAGCAGCGCTATTTGAAAACAAAGTCAATGTTCAGATAGTGATCTATCTACTACTAAAGGGCTTACAGAGGCTAGGCCAGCGGCTATTAAAAAACAGTCAATGTTCAGTATAGTGATTATCCTATATTAAAAGGGCTCTACAGCGCTAGCAGCGTTATTAAAACAGACAGTCAAGTGTTGAGATAGTGAATCTATCCTATATAAAAGCGGCTCTAACAGAGCTAGCAGCGTTATTAAAACAAGCAGCTCAATGTTCAGATAGTGATCTATCCTATATAAAAATGGGGGGCGGGGGGGGGGGGCTCTCACAACGAGCTAGGCAAGCGTTTTAAAACAACCAGTCAATCGTTCAGAATGTTATCGTCTCCTATCATAAAAGGGCCTCTACAGAGCTAGCAGCCCGTTATTAAAACAACAAGTCAATTTGTTCCAGATGTGATCTAACCTATATAAAGGGCTCTATCGAGCTAGCAGCGTTATTAACGACAGTCAACTGTTCAGATAGTGATTCTAATCCTATTTAAAGGGTCTACAGACCGCTAGCAGCGTTATTAAACAACTCAGTCAATGTTCAGGTATAGTGAATCTATTCTCATCACTAAAAGGGGCTTCTACAGAGGCTAGCAGCGTTATTAAAACAACAGTCACATGTTGCAAGATAGTGATCTAATCCTATATAAAAGGCTCTACAGAGCTAGCAGCGTTATTAAAAACAACCGGTCAAATGGATTTCAGATAGTGATCTAATCCTATATAAAGGGCTCACAGAGCTGCAGCGTTATTAAAACCACAGTCAATGTTCAGTATAGTGTATCTATCCTACTATAAAGGGCTCTAACAAGAGGCTAGAGCGTTATTAAAAACAACAGTCAATGTTCAGATAGTGATCTATATCCTAATATAAAAGGGCTCTACAGAGCTAGAGCGTTTATTAAAACAACAGTCATGTTTCAGATAGTGATTCTATCCTATATAAAAAGGGCTCCTAACGAGTAGCGACGTTATTAAAACACAGTCAATGTTCAGATACGTGGGATCTATCCTATTATAAAAAGGGCTCTACAGAGCTAGCAGCGTTATTAAAACAACAGTCAATGTTCAGATAGTGATCTATCCTATATTAAAGGGCTCTAACGACTAGCAGCCGTTCATTAAAACAAAGTCCCATGTTCAGGAGATAGTGGATCTATCTATATTAGAACAGGGCTCTTACAGAGCTAGCAGCGTTATTAAAACAACAGTCAATGTTCAGATAGTGATCTATCCTATATAAAAGGGTCTAACAGAGCTAGCATAGCGTTATTAAACAACAGTCATTTGTTCAGATAGTGATCTATCCTAGTAATTAAAAGGGCTCTACAGAGCCTAGCAGCGTTATTAAAACAACAGGTCAATGTTCAGATAGTGATCTATCTATATAAAGGGCTCTACGAGCTAGCAGCGTTATTAACAACAGCTCCAACTGTTCAATAGTGATCTATCCTATAATAAAGGGCTCTACAGAGCTAGCAGCGTTATTAAAACAACAGTACTGTTCAGATAGTGCTCTATCCTATATAAAAGGGGCTCTAAAGCAGAGTAGCGCGTTATTAAAAACAACAGTCAAATGTCTCCTAGCATAGTGATCTATCCTATAGATAAAAGGGCTCTCTACAGAGCTAGCAGCGTTATTAAAAAACAGTCAATTGTTCAATAGTGATCTATCCTATATAAAAGGGCTTCTATAACAGAGCTAGCAGCGTTATTTCAAACACCACCATCAATGTTCAGATAGGTGAATTATCCTAATATAACGGGCTCTACAGAGCTAGCAGCTGTTTTAAAACACCAGTCAATGTTCAGATGAAGTTGATTCTATCCTATAATAAAAGGGCTTCTAACAGAGCTAGCAGCGTTATTAAAACAACAGTCAATGTTCAGATAGTGATCTATCCTATATAAAAGGGCTCTCACTGCGCTAGCAGCGTTTTAAAACAACAAGTCAATGTTCAGATAGTGATCTATCCTATATAAAAAGGGCTCTCAGAGCTAGCAGCGTTAATTAAAACAATACAGTCAAAATGTTCCAGATAGTGATCTAATCCTAATAATAAAAGCGGCTACTAAACAGAGCTAGCAGCGTTAATTAAAACAACAGTCATGTTCAGATAGTGATCTATCCTATATAAAGGTACTAAGCAGTAGCTAGCAGCGTTATTAAAAACACAGTCAATGTTCCAGATAGTGTCTATCCCTATATATAAGGGCTCTACAGAGCTAGAGCGTTATTTAAAACAACAGTCAATGTTCAGGATAGTGATCTATCCTAGTATAAAAGGGCTCTACAGAGCTGAGCAGCGTTATTAAAACACAGTTCAATGTTCAGATAGTGAATTCTATCCTATATAAAAGGGCTCTAAACAGAGCTGCAGCGTTATTAAAACAACAGTCAATGGTTTCAGATAGTTGATCTTATTCCATATAGAAAGGGCCTCTACAGAGCTAGCAAGCGCTAATTAAAACACAACAGTCCAAATGTTTTCAGATAGTGATCTATCCTATATTAAAGGGCTCTACAGAGCTAGCAGCGCTATTGAAAACAACAGTCAATGTTCGGATAGTGATGCTAGTCCTATATAAAAGGGCTTCTAACAGAGCTAGCAGGTTATATTAAAACAACAGTCAATTGCGTTCAGATAGTTGATCTAATCTAGAATATAAAAGGGTCTTACAGAGCTAGCAGCGTTATTAAAACAACAGTCAATGTTCAGATAGTGATCTATTCCTCATAATAAAAGGGCTTCTACACGAGCTAGCAGGTTTATTAAAACAACAGTCAATGTTCAGATAGTGATCTCCTATATAAAAGGGGCTCTTAACAGAGCTAGCAGCGTTATATAACAACAGTCCAATGTTCAGATAGTGATCTATCCTATATAAAAGGGCTCTACAGAGCTAGCAGCCGTTAATTTAAAACAACAGTCAATGGTTTCAGATAGTGATCTATGCCTATATAAAAGGGGCTTCTAACAGAGCTAGCAGCGTTTATTAAAACACAGTCAATGTTTCAGTAGTGATCTATCCTATATTAAAAGGGCTTCTACAGAGAGCTAGCAGCGTATTAAAACAACAGTCCAATGTTCAGGATAGTGATCTATTCCTATATAAACAGGGCTCTACCAGAGCTAGCAGCGTTATTGCGAACAACAGTCTCAATGTTGCAGATAGTGATCTATCCTATATAATAGGGCCTCTCCAGAGGTAGCAGCGTTATTAAAACATACAACATCATGTTCAGATAGTGATCTAATCCTATATAAAAGGGCTTCTACAGAGCTAGCAGCGTTATTAAAACAACACGTGAATGTCAGATAGTGATCTATCCTATATAAGGGCTCTACAGAGCTAGGCAGCGTTTATTAAAACAACAAGTAATGTCAGGATAGTGATCTATCCTATAGTAAAGGCTCTAAGAGCCTAGAAGCGTTATTAAAACAAACAGTCAATCGTTCAGCATAGTGTATCTATCCTCCTATATAAAGGCTCTAACAGATAGCTAGCAGCGTTATTAAACACAGTCACTATGTTCAGATAGTGATCCTATCCTCTATAGAAAGGGCTGCTACAGAGCTAGCAGCGTTATTAAAACAACAGTCAATGTTCAGATGTTGATCTATCCTATCATAAAAGGGCTCTATCAGAGACATAGCAGCGTTTATTAAAAACAACAGTCACAATGTTCAGCATAGTGATCTATCCCTATATAAACAGGGCTCTACCGAGCCTAGCAGGCGTTATTAAAAAACAACGTCCCAATGTTCAGATAGTGATCTATCCTATATTATAAGGGCTCTACAGAGCTAGCACGCGCTATTGAATAACAACAGTCCAAAATGTTCCAGATAGTGATCTAATCTATATAAAAGGGCTCTAACCAGAGCTAGCAGGCGCTATTAAAACAACAGTCAATGTCTCAGATAGTGAATCCTAGTCCTAGTATAAGAGGGCTTACATGAGCTAGCAGCGTTATTAAAAACAACAGTCAAAATGGTTCAGACTAGTGATCTATCCTATATAAAGGGCTTACAAGAGCTAGCAAGCCGTGTTATTAAAAACAACAGTCAATGTTCAGATAGTTGGATCCTATGCCTATATAAAAGGCTTAAAAACAGGTAGCAGCGTTATTAAAACAAACAGTCAATGTTCAGGATTAGTGATCTATCCTATATAAGGGCTCTACAGAGGCCTACGCAGCGTTTTAAAACACAGTCCAATGGTTCGATATGATTCTATCCTAGTATAAAAGGGCTCTCGAGACAGAGCTAGCAAGCGTTAAGTTAAAACAACAGTCAATGTTCAGGATAGTGATCTATCCTATAATTTAAAAGGGCTCTACAGAGCTAGCCAGCGTTATTTATAATACAACAGTCATGTTCAGATACGATGATCTATCCATAATAAAGGGCCTCTACAGAGCTCAGCAGCGTTACTTAAAACAACAGTCAAATGTTCAGATAGTGATACTATCGCTATATAAAAGGGCTGTTCTATACAGAGGCTAGCAGCGTTATTAAAAAACAAGTCAATGTTCAGATAGTGATGCTATCCTATATAAAGGGCTCTACAGAGCTAGCCAGCTTATTAAACAACAGTCAATGTTCAGATAGTGGATCTTTCTATATACGAAGGGGCTCTACAGACAGCTATGCAGCGGTTAATTAAAACAACAGTCAATGTTCAGATAGTGATGCTAATCCTATATAAAAGGGCTCTACAGAGCTAGCCGCGTCTATTTAAAACAACACGTCGACTTGCAATGTTCAGTATAGTGATCTATCCTCTAATAAATAAGGCTCCTGAACAGAGCTAGCAAGCGTTATTAAAACGAACACGTCCATGTTCAGTAAGTGATCTATCGCTAGTTTAAAAGGGCTCGTAACCGAAAGCTAGCAGCCGTTATTAAAACCAACCGTCCAATGTTGCAAGAGTTGATAGATTGGATCTATTCCCTATATAAAGGGCTCTCGGCTAGCAGCGTTATTGAAAACCAACAGTACGAGAATGTTCAGATACGCTGATCTATCCTAATCTAAAAGGGCTCTACAGAGTAGCAGCGTTATAAAACAAACAGTCAATGTTCGAATAGCTGATCTATCCTAGTAGTAGAAAGGGCTCTACAAGAGCCTACAGCGTTATCTAAAGACAAGCAGTCAATGGTTCAGATAGGTGATCTATCCTATTATATATAAGAAAGGGCTGCTAAAGAGCTAGCAGCGTTATTAAAACACAGTCGCATGTTCAGATAGTGATCTATCCTATATAAAAGGGCTCTAAACAGAGCTAGCCAGCGTTAACTTAAAACACACAGTCATGTTCAGATAGTGATCTCATCCTAATGTTAAAGGGCTCTACCGAGCTAGGCAGCGTTATTAAAATCAACAGTCTAATCGTTCCAGGTAAGTGGATCTATCCTATATAAAAAGGGCTCTAACACAGAGCTAGTCTAGCGTTATTAGAACGAATACAGTCAACTGTATCAGGATGGTGATCTATCCTATATAAAGGGCTCTTACAGAGCTAGGCACGTTATAAAACCACAGTCAAATGTTCAGAGCATAGTGGATCTTATCCTATATAAAGGGGTTCTCTACAGAGCTAGCAGCGTTATTAAAACAACAGTCAATGTTCAGATAGTTTTGATCTACCCTATATAAAAGCGGCTTCAAGAGCTCCGCAGGCGTTATTGAAAACAAACAGCTCAGAGTTTTTCAGATAGTGATACTATCCTATAAATAAAAGGGGCTTCTACAGAGCTAGCAGCGTTATTAAAGTTACAACAGTCAATGTTCAGATAGTGATCTATCCTATTATAAAGGGGCTCTACAGAGCTAGCAGCGTTATTAAAACAACAGTCAATGTTCAGATAGTGATCTATCTATATAAACGGCTCTAACAGAGCTAGCTAGCGTTATTAAAACAACAGTCATATGTTCAGATAGTGATCTATCCTATACTAAAGGCTCTACAGAGCTAGCAGCGTTATTAAAACAACAAGTCAATGTTCAATAGTGATCTATCTAACTATTAAGGGCTCTAACGAGCTAGCAGCGTTATTAAAACAACGAGTCAATGTTCAGATAGTGATCTATCCTATTTATAAAGGGCTCTAAGCAGCGCTAGCAGCGTTATTAAAAACAACAGTACTATGTTCAGACTAGTATCTATCCTAATATAAAGGGCTCTACAGAGCTAGCAGCGTTATTAAAAACAACGTCATGTTCAGATAGTGATGCTATCCTATATAAAGGGCTCTACAGGCTAGACAGCGTTATTAAACACAGTCATGTTCAGATAGTGATCCTATCCTATATAAAAGGGCTCTACAGAGCTAGCAGCGTTATTAAAACCGAACAGTCCATGTTCAGATTAGTGATCTCGTCCTATAGTAAAAAAGGGCTCTACAGAGCTAGCAGGTTATTAAAAACCCATTACAGTCAATTGTTCAGCGCTGTGCTCTAACGAAAACCCTTTTGTAACTCTGGATCTCCAGCTTCTGTGCTGTTGGTTCAGCTGGCGATCACAGATTTGGTTTGAGTGAATAACATGGAACATTTTGTACTCAGTTGTAAAATGCAGACGAGGATCCTTTCGATGGTTTGATTCTTATTGCAATATGTAAAACACATGAATTCGTCTGTCAGAAGGTCATCGTGCTGAAGCGATTATCCATCTTTCAGTACTTTTTCGGTTTTCAAACAACTAAATTGGCCGATCGTCAAGTTCAATTATTTTATCCTGCTTTCTTAGTTTTTCTTCTTCTGTGAACTCGAATAGATAAATCCAGATCCAGCATGAACTTTGTTGTGATGATTCTCTTTGGGTCGTCGGTCTGTCTTTCTCTGTCTGTGTGTGGGGTCGCTGCGCGCTAAAGCTATCCAAATCCCCCCCTGCCCTGCGTCCTGTAGTCCACGCGCACTGTTCCTCCCATCCGTTTTCTGTGTGCTTCACCTGGTCTCTTCCTCCCTCTGACTTCCCGCGTTCCTTCTCTTACTCACTTCCCGTTCCGCCTGGCCGTCATCATCTTTCTGCTCCTCTCATTCTCGATACAGCTCTGTCGAATGCGTGCACACAGACAGTGATACACGTGCGGAGGCACTAAGAGCACGCAGAAATACGACAACAGACACTCACATGATCTGACAGCACACACACCTAAGAGCACACACCTGAGTAAGACACACACACAAAAAAACAGCACAGAAACATGGTCTCAGCTAACGTATGAACAATGTTAAGTCGTACTAATGTTTCTTTTTATGCTATGCCGTCCCAAGGTGCAAGGAATGTCCATACGCTAACCGCTTCCCACACGATCCTCCAATACCTACTCAGCGTCCACACCACACTGTTTTACTGGGGTGCCCCTTCGCTCATGCCCTACCCCCCACACGATTGCACCCGAATTTATATTGTTGGATTTTCTGGGAACCCTGTTTTTTTTGGGTACCCG
>NC_036858.1:20614239-20627413 GCF_002910315.2 Salvelinus sp. IW2-2015
ATTACTTCCCTGTCATTTACTCAATGTTTGTATTTGACACCCGTTCTTTCTTAGTTTTTGTTTCTTTTATTTAGTTTGGGTTTACAGGTAAAAACATTTTTTTAAATAAATGCAATAACAAGATAACCCTGACCCATTTCCCCCCGCAGAAGCAATCGCCCCGCCCCCCTTCCTATCCCACCCACCAACCAAGGTTACTTATCAGTCCCTCCCACCCATCCATCCCTGAGTCTCCTCTTAGAATTCCCCCAAATCCCCCCCTGCCCACCCCACAAACAACATCAGGGGACTACCAATGTTAAAGTAAACATAATGGCAAGCATGAATATTTAAATTTATGCACTTCAAAATGAATTTCGTAACTTTTCCCAGAAGCATTTAACTCAGGGCACTCCACATCATATGAAGGAATCTTCCTACTGATTTAGGGACACAGTGAACAGTGTGGAGTTGGGGCAATTTAATTGTAAAACGTTTCATTGGCGTTAAATACAGTCTGTTACAACTTAAATTGTATAATGATGGTTCGGATTACGGGATGCCAGGTCATATTTACTGACCATGATATCGGTCAGGGTACGGATTCCACATTTGGACCATTGGGAGATGCAAAAGGTGTCCCTCCAGATCAAAGGCATGCATTTTGATTCCAATTTATGTGTTTTAAACATTTTGCATAAATAGAATTGTGGTGAGCAATAATAGGACCAAAGCATAATTTACATAAATTGTTTAATAAGGGATATACAGTGGTTTCTCCTTTAAAAGTTGTGAGCTTCACACCGCGCGACTTAAGAGGTACCCAGCGCACGGCTTCATTGCTCCAGACCACACAAGGGGAGTTAGAGCACTCATTATGCATTTGTAACCCCATAGAGACTGCCAGAGGTCCTGACAACAGGCCCTCCGATTTGACACACTGAACTCTATCTGAGAAGTAGTTGGTGAACCAGGCGAGGCAGTCATTTGAGAAACCAAGGCTGTTATCTGCCGATAAGAATATGGTGATTGACAGAGTCGAAAGCCTTGGCCAGGTCGATGAAGACGGCTGCACAGTACTGTCTTTTATCGATGGCGATTATGATATCGTTTAATACCTTGAGCGTGGCTGAGGTGCACCCGTGACCAGCTTGGAAACCGGATTGCACAGCGAAGAAGGTACGGTGGGATTCGAAATGGTCAGTGATCTGTTATTATTATTTCAAAGACTTTAGAAAGGCAGGGCAGGAAGGATATAGGTCTGTAACAGTTTGGGTCTAGATTGTCACCCCATTTGAAGAGTGGGATGACCGTTGCAGCTGTCCAATCTTTAGGGATCTCAGACGATATGAAAGAGAGGTTGAACAGACTGGTAAAAGGGGTTGCGACAATGGCGGTGGATAATTTTAGAAAGAGAGGGTCCAGATTGTCTAGCCCAGCTGATTTGTACGGCTCCAGGTTTTGCAGCTCTTTCAGAACATCTGTTATCTGGATTTGGGTGAAGGAGAAGCTGGGGAGGCTTGGGCAAGTTGCTGCGGGTGGTGCAGAGCTGTTGGCTGGGGTTGGGGTAGCCATGAGGAAAGCATGGCCAGCCGTAGAGAAATGCTTATTGAAATTCTCGATTATTGTGGATTTATCGGTGGTGACAGTGTTTCCTAGCCTCAGTGCAGTGGGAAGCTGGGAGGAGGTGCTCTTATTCTCCATGGACTTTACTGTGTCCCAAAACGTTTTGGAGTTAGAGCTACAGGATGCAAATTTAGGTTTGAAAAAGCTATTCCTGACTTCCCTGAAAGGTTGCATATCGCGCGGACTATTCGATGCTAGCACAGTCCCGCAAAGGATGATTTTGTGCTGGTCGAGGGCAGTCAGGTCTGGAGTGAACCAAGGGCTATATCTGTTCTTAGTTCTACATTTTTTGAAAAGGGCATGCTTATTTAAGATGGTGAGGGAATTACTTTTAAAGAACGACCAGGCATCCTCTACCGACGGGATGAGGTCAATATCCTTCCAGGATACCCGGGCCAGGTCGATTAGAAAGGCCTGCTCGCAGAAGTGTTTTAGGGAGCGTTTGACAGTGATGAGGGGTGGCCCGTTTGACCGCGGATCCATAGCGTATGCAGGCAATGAAGGACAGTGATCGCTGAGATCCTGATTAAAACAGCCAGAGGTGTATTTGGAAGCAAGTTGGTCCAGATAATATCTTGAGGGTGCCGCATGGTTCTACGGATTTAGGGTTGTACCTAGTGAGGTTCCTTGATCATTTGTGTGAGATTGAGGGCCGCTAAAACTTAGATTGTAGGACTGCTGGGTTAAGTCATATCCAGTATAGTCACCTAACGACATAACTCTGAATGAAGAGGGGGCAATCAATTCACATATCATCTTCACATGTGGTGTCACCAGGTGTCCTAGGGGGCTAAATACAGTCCCGGTCAACATGTGAGAGACTATGGAAATTCAATTTTTAGAGAATTAGAAGCTTCGACCTGTTTGGGCATTAGATTCTGTAAAGTATGACAGAACTTTGTCAGGCTCTCGCAGTAGATTGCATATAACTGCATAATAGTGTAATGAAAACAAGCAGGGAGCAGGTTTCGAACCTCAATCATTCTAGCCGAATCCAGCACGCTATCTTTACCTGTGCCCAATGTAATTATATTGGGGTTGGGGCACAGATTGTGGCTAAAAACACTTTGTATGATTGGAATCTTGTTAACATGACTAAAGGGGGGAAAGTATATTTATGATTAGTTTTTCACAAGCGTAGCAGCGATGTGGCCTGTTAGCTGAACAAATAGACTATTCAACGCTTTACCATATAAGAATTTGTCTAATAGCTGAGCTAGGTGTGAAACCCCCCCCACCCCCCCCCCAACTCGAGCTAAGTGTGACCTCCCCAACTTGCAAACAGAATCATATTGTATCTATCTTTGCACATCTACTACACATGTATCTACCTACACATGGTTTAATGTTCTGAAAAATATATATATACGTATATCTATGGTTCGAATTCAGGCTGTAATACCATCTGACCGTGATTGAGAGTGCCATAGGGCGGCGCACGAATTGCCGGTGGTAGATCTCATTGGCCGTGGTAAGCTGGTGCTGAAAATATAGTAATCTTGTTATGCAAGTCGTTGCAAACCAACACAAATGGGGAAAACACAACAGTTGAGGCAATTCATTTCAATCATTAAATCTTTCATTGTAATTTTGATTTACACAACAACAAGGAGGGCTTATAATTTTGGAGTCTATTTAAGACCAATTTTCCAAGGACCTATATAAATAACAACTGGCTGAGGTAGACTAATGAGGCTTATTAGGCCTACTTACAATTACAACTGGTCAGAAAATGTTAGCATCCTACAGAAAAAATCATTTAAGAAAAAGTCTGCACTTTCGATACTAAACAATGTAACTAATAATTAAAAGCGCACACATTTGTAAATCCCAAATCTAAAAGTAAATGGAAAGGTAGATACAATGTGAGGTGTGACACAAATAAAGAATGTAAACAAGATTTAAACAAGAAGCTGTGTTTTTATTTTACAGTAGCTGATAGACAACTGGATGCATTTTGAAAACGAGGTTTTCAAACACTTGTTTTCACAACTGTATGCCCGTTGCATGGATAATGTGTTCTATTAGCAGGACATAATATCTTTTTATATCCGCCGGCTACACTGTTGTGAAAATCCTCAGCCTCTGGCAATGTATTCGGTGCTTAAATAGTGCTTAACTTTCTAAGCCTGCAAAAACAGCATACAAATGTTTTTATCAGCAACATCTTTTGTTGCGAGACGGTCCTACCTGTCTCAGAACCTGTCTGTTTTCAACTCACTAGAGACAGCAGGAGCGGTAGAGATACTCTGAATGATCGCTATGAAAAGCCAACTGACATTTACTCCTGAGGTGCTGACCTGTTGCACGCCCTCGACAACCACTTGTGATTATTATTATTAGACCTGCTGGCGTCATCTATGACATTTGAACATATTGGCCATGTTCTGTTATAATCTCCACCCGGCACAGCCAGAAGAGGACTGGCCACTCCTCATAGCCTGGTTCCTCTCTAGGTTTCTTCCTAGGTTCTGGCCTTTCTAGGCTGTATCACATCTGACGCCGTGAATGAGAGTGCCATAAGGGCGGCCACAATTGGCCGGGGTAGATCTGTCAATTGGCCGTGGTAAGTTGGTGCTGAAATATAAGCTACTTGTTATGCAAGTGTTGCACACCAACAAATGGGGAAAAAACGCACACCAGTTGAGGCAATTCATTTCAACATAAATCTTCAATTGTAATTTGACTTTACAAACAACAAGAGGGCTTAATTGGAGTCTATTTCAAGACCTATTTCCAAGACCTATATAAATACCAACTGCTGAGGTAGACTATGAGGCTTTATTAGGCCTACTTACAATTACAACTGGTCAGAAATGTAGCATCCTACAGAAAACATCATTTAAGAAAGAAAAAAGTCTGCACTTTCGAACTAAAACATGTAACTAATAATTAAAAGCGCACATTTGTAAATCCCAAACTCTAAAAGTAAATGGAAAGGTAGATACAATTGATGTGTGACACAAATAAAGAATGTAAACAAGATTTAACAAGAAGCTGTGTTTTTATTTACAGTAGTGTTAGACAACTGGATGCATTTTGAAAACAGGTTTTCAACACCTTGTTTTTCACAACTGTAGCCCGTCATGCAAATGTGTTCTATTAGCAGGACAATATACTTTTTATATCCCGGCTACTGTTTGTGAAATCCCTCAACTTGCAATTGTATTGGTGCTTAAAGTGTTACATTTCTAACTCAAAACAGCAGTACAATGTTTATTCAGCAAACATTCTTTATGTTGGGACGTCCTACCTGTCTCAAGACCTGCGTTTTTCAACTCACTAGAGACAGCAGGAGCGGTAGAGATACTCTGAATGATCGGCTATGAAAAGCCAACTGACAATTTACCTCCTGAGGTGCTGACCTGTTGCACCCTCGACAACCACTGTGATTATTATTATTAGACCCTGCTGGTCATCTATGAACATTTGAACATTATTGGGCCATGTTCTGTTATAATCTCCACCCGGCACAGCCAGAAAGAGGACTGGCCACTCCTCATAGCCTGGTTCTCTCTAGGTTTCTTCCTAGGTTCTGGCCTTTCTAGGGAGTTTTTCCGAGCCACCGTGCTTCTACACCTGCATTGCTTGCTGTTTGGGGTTTTTAGGTGGGTTTCCTGTACATCACTTTGTGGGCGTAAGTTGGGGTGGGCATTCTATGTTTTGTGTTTCTAATGATTTTTATTTCTATGTTTTGCCAGGTATGGTTCTCAATCAGGGACAGCTGTCGTATCGTTGTCTCTGATTGGAACCTACTTAGGTAGCTCTTTTTTTCACCTGGTTTTGTGGGAAGTTGACTTTGTTTAGCGCACATAGCCTTTTGGAGCTTCCGCGGTTTGTTTTGTATTGTTTATTGTTTTGTCGGCGTCATTTTCGAATAAATTAGAAAAGTACGCTACAATGCCTGCAGCTTGGTCCGCTCCTTTCAACAGCCGTGACAAGAAGGGCTTTATAAATACATTTGATTGATTTATGCTTTTGTTAATAAAATAAAGAAAAAAATTAATTCAAAATGGCAGATGTTTATATAAACTAGCATTTTTAGTCGCACTTCCACCCAGCTCCATGACCACAGGTAAAACCTTGCTGAGATGATCAATGTATTTGTTGTATCGTCAATTTCTCTCTGCCAAAACATCTTGATGGCCTTTGGACCAGTTCATCTTTGCTTGTCGCTTGGCAGAGTTACGGATAGAATGTTTTTCAGTTGATGCCAAACATGTTCGATCGGGTTTAAATAGGAGACCTACATGTAAAGATGAAAACAATATTTTTAAATATACTGTAGGCCTACTGAAGGTGTTGTAGGTCTTTTATTTATTTTTCATTTTTTTAAAGAATATATATTATATATAGTTAAAGTCGGAAGATTTACATACACCTGAGCCAAAATACAGTGGGGCAAAAAAGTATTTAGTCAGCCACCAATTGTGCAAGTTCTCCCAACTTAAAAAGATGAGAGAGGCCTGTAATTTTCATCATAGGTACACTTCAACTATGACAGACAAAATGAGAAAAAAAAAATCCAGAAAATCACATTGTAGGATTTTTATGAATTTATTTATGCAATATTATGGTGGAAAATAAGTATTTGGTCAATAACAAAAGTTTATCTCAATACTTTTTATATACCCTTTTGTTGGCAATGACAGATGTCAAACGTTTTCTGTAAGTCTTCACAAGGTTTTCACACATGTTGCTGTATTTTGGCCCCATTCCTCCCATGCAGATCTCCTCTAGAGCAATTGATGTTTTGGGGCTGTTGCTGGGCAACACGACTTTCAACTCCCTCCAAGATTTTCTATGGGGTTTGAGATCTGGAGACTGGCTAGGCCACTCCAGACCTTGAAATGCTTCTTACGAACCACTCCTTCGTTGCCCGGGCGCGTGTGTTTGGGATCATTGTCATGCTGAAATACCCAGCCACGTTTCATCTTCAATGCCCTTGCTGAATGAAAGGAGGTTTTCACTCAAAATCTCACGATACATGCCCCATTCATTCACTCATTTACTTTTTTTGCCCCACTGTAGATTTAAACTCTGTTTTTTACAATTCCTGACATTTAATTCTAAGAGGATCGATCCAAGGAGGATTGGGTCAAAACGTTTCTGGTAGCATTCCACAAGCTCCCACATAAGTTGGGTGACTTTTGGCCATTCCTCCTGACAGAGCTTGTGTAACTGAGTCAGGTTTGTAGGCATCCTTGCTCACACACCTTTTTAATTTCTGCCACAAAACATCACAAAGGATTGAGGTCAGGGCTTTTGGATGGCCACTCCAATACTTGACTTTGTTGTCCTTAAGCCATTTTGCCACAACTTTGGAAGTATGCTTGGGGTCATTGTCCATTTGGAAGACCCATTTGCGACCAAGCTTTAACTTCCTGACTGATGTCTTGAGATGTTGCTTCAATATATCCACATAATGTTCCTACCTCATGATGCCATCTATTTTGTGAATTGCACCAGACCCTCCTGCAGCAAAGCACTCCCACAACATGATACTGTCACCCCTGTGCTTCTTATGGCGGTTTTGGAGCAGTGGCTTCTTCCTCGCTGAGCGGCCTTTCAGGTTATGTCGATGTAGGACTCGTTTTACTGTGGATATAGATACTTTTGTATCTGTTTCCTCCAGCATCTTCACAAGGTCCTTTGCTGTTGTTCTGGGATTGATTTGCACTTTTTGCAGCAAAGTGCGTTCATCTCTAGGAGACAGAATGTGTCTAAGTCCTGAGCTGTATGACGGCTGCGTGGTCCCATGGTGTTTATACTTGCGTACTATTGTTTGTACAGTTGAACGTGGTACCTTCAGGCATTTGGAAATTGCTCCAAAGGATGAACCAGACTTGTGGAGGTCTATATTATTTTCTGAGGTCTTGGCTGATTTTTTTTTGATTTTCCCATGATGTCAAGCAAAGAGGCACTGTGTTTGATGGTAGGCCTCGAAATACATCCACAGGTACACCTCCAATTGACTCAAATGATGTCAATTAGCCTATCAGAAGCTTCTAAAGCCATGACATAATTTTCTGGAATTTTCCAAGCTGTTTAAAGGCACAGTCAACTTAGTGTATGTAAACTTCAGACCCACTGGAATTGTGATACAATGAATTATAAGTGAAATAATCTGTCTGTAAACAATTGTTGGAAAAATTACTTGTGTCATGCACAAAGTAGATGTCCTAACCGACTTGCCAAAACTATAGTTTGTTAACAAGAAATTAGTGAAATTGTTGAAAAACGATTTTTAATGACTCCAACCTTAGTGTATGTAAACTTCCGACGTCAACTGTACATCATCCAGACTGTTACAGATAAATGGGCCATTACCTGTGGAATTCAATGACTGTTTTTATTTTAACTGAAAAGATTTTATATTTTCTCATAGCTGCATGTTTCGTTCTAAGCTGCTCTGCTACTCCAGCTTGTAGTACATGTTCACAGGTACACATTAATTATGCATTTTAGGGTAACACTTTATTTGAAATGGGTTTACATAACACCTTCATGAAATCATGCATAACACCCTCATGCATGAGTGTTGCTGTGTCTTTCATAACAACACATTTATATAAAAGTCCCTTTTTAGATCCCCATTTACCCACTCTACCATGAAAAAGTGACACAGTATTCAAGCAACAGTTTGGGAGCAGTGCATGGTTAGCTTCCGAGTAGCCTAGGAGGGTGTGAATACWCTGAATATATTGTGTGTAGATTGATGAGGAAACATTTTTATTMAATACATTTTAGAATAAGGCTGTAACGTAACAAAATGTGGGAAAAGGGAAGGGTTCTGAATACTTTCCGAATGCACTGTATATATAGTACCGTCAGAAGGTATTCATAACCCTTGACTTATTCCACATTTTGTTGTGTTACAGCCTGAGTGAAACAATTGATTAAATTGCTTTTTTTTCTCTCACCCATCTACTGTACACACTATTTTTTTACCTATCTGCCAATAGGTGCCCTTCTTTCAAAGGCATTGCAAAACCTCCCTTGTCTTTGTGCTTGAATCTGTGTTTGAAATTCACTGCTCAACTGATGGACCGACAGATCATTTGTATGTGTGGTGTACAGGGATGAGTCATTCAAAAATCACTATTATTGCACACAGAATGAGTCTATGCAACATATTATGTGACTTGGTAAGCACAGTTGTACTCCTGAACTTATTTAGGCTTGCCATAACAATGGGGTTGAATACTTATTGACTCAAGACATTTCAGCTCTTCATTTTTTATATTAATTTGTAAAAAATGTCAAAAAACATTATTCCACTTTGACATTATGGGGGATTGTGTGTAGGCCAGTGAGAAAAATGTCTCAATTTCATCCATTTTAAATTCAGGCTGTAACACAATACAATGTGGAAAAAGTCAAGGGCTGTGAATACCTTCTCAAGGGACTGTACATAGTGTTCCAACACAAAATAATGACAGACTGGGCACATTCTTATAGTGTAAGAGGTCCTTAATTGACACTAAAAGGTTGTAGCCTATTCTATACCCATTTGAAGAGGAAAAATCCCCCACCACATCATTTATGACATCATCGTTCTAAATTGAGAACAAATAGCTCAACATGTAAACAGTGTGTGAGTTTAGCTATTATTTCTCCGCTTCAGATGACAGTTCCCCAACAAGCCAGTAATGCCATCGTACTGTAGGCCTATGGCTGCACTGGCGATGCATGCCATATGATAAACTGCACAATGGATTCACAGAGCTGATATACTGAGAGTGACAGTCAAATAAAACAGATTGGAGATCTTACAACTAYATAAAAAAGGAAATGGTAATTTGACAATACAACACAGAAACACAGACACATTAAAGAGAGAACCCCCCCTTCCCCTCRTTTTTGRATGATTGTGATATGRGATTAATCAACACAGACACTAGTTAATTAGTTAGTRAACTAGTTAAACAATAGTTTCACAATCAAAACAAGTTMAAACATTTCACTTCAAAGAATCATCACTTCAACATGCACAAATAAATGAACTTGTACGTACAAATTAGACATCTTAGTCTAAACAACAATAGATKATTGAGTAGAGACAAGTAGGCTATTYWTACMAAAGCATRATTTCAGGTTWAAAAAAAAACTCTGTACCAGCGGATYSAWACCTTGCTCCGCTGATCCCTGATCTACTGGGTGAGCACACTTCTATTTCAGCCCAGCAGTGGCACACTTGATTATCAATTCATTAGGTTTYATCAGTTGAATCAGGTGGGWTATTTCTYMGCTGAAACATAACCCTGCACACCCAGCAGACCTCCAGCAGGGTTGGCCTGCTCCAGTTGTAATAGGTTTATACGTTYTGTGWGATGTWTWWRTGTATTTTTGTATACAACTTRTTTTAACATAGGTAGGCCTACACACATAACCCATGCCAAATAGGATATACTCTTAGTCTTGTGGAACATTCATTGGGACCTCTCTCTCCATCTGCAAACAGGCTTTCACAGGATTCCATATCTGAGGACAGAAAACATCACAAAGAAACAGGCTTCACTATACTRGTCACGGATCCCTCCGGAACTTTCATTACGCACACCTGTCCCCTATTCCCACTGATTAGTGTGCCCTTTGGTTTCCATTGGGCTGTCCATTATTGTTACAATGTCCGTTGGTGCGTGTGAGTASCTGTGCTGTGTGTTTTGACTTTCGTGCCCTTGTGGATTGCGCAGATGATTACGGGTCTTGTCCTGTGTGTTAATCATTGTGCGTGTGRGTAATTTATTCAAGGTACTCTTCGCTCTTTTGTTTTGGGTTTCTACCCTGTGTTTTGTTACGTGTTTGTTTGGTCTTCGTCCCCGTGCCTTTACACGGCACGCCGTAATTTGGATTTAATWAAAAAATGACGCATTCCTGCGTCTGTCTCCCGAATCATTGATACCAGCYTGATAATACTCAAATTAGACAGCACTGAATATTATGCTGCTATTATCTCTCTGTCTACAAAGATTTCCTCTCTAGGGACTGGAACTGGATAATATTTTCATAATGTAACTGGCTTTATTCACCACAGTGTGGAAAGACTGATCGCCCCTCTATATGAAGTGAGCTTCTGAAACATGGAGTTCTTCTTTGCTGACGTGAAGAAGAAACTGATTGAGAGTCCAGTGAGGATACGGACAGAAAATGTTTCCCATATTTTCAAGACCTGAGCTATTTCATTTATTTGTTTTATTTATGAAATGTACTAGTTATTTAGGCAATTTAARGTATTTGTTTAGGCTTGGCCTATTTACTTGTCTATTTTGCAGTATTAAGCTATATTTGTCAGCCTAAAGCTGAGTGACTCACTCATTTGTGGCTTTGGATCKAAATAAATAAGCACCGAAATTCTTTCTGATATTCTTTAATAAATAAATGTTTTGACCCAGTTAATCTGCTCATGTTGTGTGTGTGTATGTGTTACATTTTTTGTGACATTGTGACAATGAAGAATGTAAATGAAATAAATAAATACATCCTATTCATAATTAATAATTTGATTCGTGTTCGGAGCTGTAATTTTAACAATACAAAACATGCACATGCAAACAACAACATCACACAAACATCAACTACATCACAAAATGACAACATCACACAAACATCAACTACATCACAAAATGACAACATCACACAAACATCAACTACATCATAATTGCTAAAAACCCACATGCTCACACCCAAATCTCCAGCTCCTGCATCACTCTCCACAACATGGCCTCAAACTGCACCATTTTCTTTCTCTCCATTGCCCATGGACTTTCAATATTTAGATAATTAAGCATTTTACCTTTCCATTTTGTAAATGACTGAGGATTGGTTGATTCCCAGTTTTTTAAGTATACGTTTTTAAAAAAAAGATTATTGACAAGAAAAGTATCATCCAACCCATCAGGTATCTCACTGCACCCTCATATGCCATGTCTTGAAATATGCTGACAGACAGATTAAAAGTACATTTCCATTGTAATGCTTCRGACAGCCAACTTTCTAACTCCCCCCCATAACTGTTTGACTTTATAACATTCCCAGAAGGCATGGATTATTATAACTTAACGAAAAATGAACCTGGTAATTGAATTTCATTTACTGTGGGCCAAGGACTTATGAGTTTAACCTTCTGAATGAATGATTATATTGAAAAAAGAAACAGTTCTGAGAGCCGATCCGTTACCCAACAAAATAACAAATTGATTTAGCCTAATTGTTTTTATGACTACATACAGTAGGCTATTATTCCTATTTCCCTGCATGAATTAATTGGTTTGCATGTCTATTCAACATTTGGCTAAACAGAAACCATCGCATGAATTAAGAAGGATATATTTTTTATTTTCACAATGCAATGAGGCACATTGACAACTCAAATCACTTTGAAAGAGCCTTCTAATATGAGCCAACAAATAAAGCTACTAAAACAATAATTTCAAAAACAGTCATCACTGGATTTCTTCAAATTGCTGTGCAGGTAAAGGATGTCATCCACTGTGTCTGGTCGCAGGCTCGCCGCTGGCTTCTCTCTGACAGCACAAATCCATCTGTAGGGGAGGCTTCATCCTTTGGAACCACATAATTACCAGGTGAAGAGTAGGCTGTTTGCTTGCCTCCAAGGCGAGTGTGGCCTCTGAAGCAATAGAGGAAATCAACAAGATCCACAAGTATTCTTTCACAATAGTTGGCCTTGTGTTATCTGCAGTTTGGAGCTGGGAACTGTCCCACTCTGTGGTGAATAGCACCCTCTCCATGAGCACCCGTTCTTTGTTTATGTAGTTGAGGTATAGACTAATAGCTTGGATAGTTGAGAAGAATCCCCCAATTTGTGCCACAGTTTAGACTACAGATAGATGCTGTGGTCAGTCACAGTTGAATCCTATTGTAAAGTGTAGCCTAAATGCCAAAAAGTATTAGAAAACTTGCAATGTATTAGAGGCAAAAACTTGCAATGTATTAGAGGCTTAAGTCCTTTAAAGTTGTACATTTCTAACTCAATTTCACAGGCCTGATTTTCCCTGAAGAAAAATGCATCGACCCCTAAAAATATGTAACTGTATTATACCCACATAATAATTCAAATGAAATGAGCTGTAGCGAGAGAGAGACTAAAGACGATAAGAAAGAATGTGTCTTTAACCGTGCTTTATAGTATAACTTATTTTGAATGAAAGCCACAAATGAGTGAGTCACTCAGCCAGATGCTGAAAAATATAGCTGTCCACGGTTCTGAAACAATCTTCAATGCTGAATTGTCACTGAATTGTCGCCATTCCCTATAGGTGCATAATAGCGAAAATTGAGGAAACACCAACTCAATTAGGTCTATAATCAATGGCCTAACTGATAAATGTGCCTGTCTTTCTAAATCATCCATATTATATCTACACTACAGGAATAAGACAGTTCCTTATTCTGTTGCCTGTTTGATTGTCTTAAATAGCTTCTGAGCACATGAACGAACACCCAAGCTCACGCAACTGCAAAATGTCGGATAAAGTAATTTCTCAAGATTACTCTTTTAATCTTCGCTATGCTTTAATAAAGGCTTTAAAAATGCATTAGAACAGAC
>NC_036858.1:20628552-20659042 GCF_002910315.2 Salvelinus sp. IW2-2015
GAAACGTCCTCTCACTGTCAACTGCGTTTCTTTTTCAGCAAACTTAACTGTGTAAATATTTGGTATGAACATAACAAGATTCAAACAAACTGAGACATAAACTGAACAAGTTCCACAGACATGTGACTAACATAAATTGAATAATGTGTCCCTGAAAACAAAGGGGGGGTCAAAATTCAAAAGTAAACAGTCAGTATCTGGTGTGGCCACCAGCTGCATTACGTACTGCAGTGCATCTCCTCCTCAGTGGACTGCACAGATTTGACAGTCTTGCTGTGAGTTGGTTACCCCACTCTTCCACCAAGGCACCTGCAGTTCCCAGACATTTCTGGGGGGAATGACCCTATCCCTCACCCTCCGCATCCAACAGGTCCCAGACGTGCTTCAATGGGATTGAGATCCGGCTCTTCGCTGGCCAAGGCAGAACACTGCCATTCCTGACTTGCAGGAATTCACGCACAGAATGATCTGTATGGCTGGTGCATTGTCATGCTGGAGGGTCATGTCAGGATGAGCCGCAGGAGGGTAGACCACATGAGGAGGAGGATGTCTTCCCTATAACGCACAGCGTTGAGATTGCTGCAATGACAACAAGCTCAGTCTTGATGATGCTGTGACACACCGCCCCAGACCATGACGGATCCTCCACCTCCAATCGATCCGCTCCAGAATACAGGCCTCAGTTTAACTCTCATTCCTTGACGATAAAAGCAAATCCGACCCATCACCCCTGGTGAGACAAAACCGCGACTCGTCAGTGAAGAGCACTTTTTTGCCAGTCCTGTCTGGTCCAGCAACAAGTTGGTTTGTGCCCATAGGTGACGTTGTTTGCCGGTGATGTCTGGCTGAAGCCTCTCTCAGTCTATTGCGTGACTCAGTCTGAGCACGATTGAGGATTGTAGATTCCGTGTTAACTCGGGCAGTTGTGTTGCCCTCCTGTAACTGTTCCGCAGGTGTGTGATGTTGGATGTACCCATCCTGATGTAGTGTGTTAACACGTGATCTGCCACTGCGAGGACGATCAGCTGTCCTCTTCCTGAACGCTTGGCGTCTCACAGTATGGACATTGCCATGTATTGCCCTGGCCACATCTGCAGTCCTCCTGCCTCCTTGAGCATGCTAAGGCACATTCAACGCAGATGAGCAGGGACCCTGGCATCTTTATTTCAGTGTTTTTAACAGTCAGTAGAAAGGCCTTTAGTGTCCTAAGTTTTCATAACTGTGACCTTATTTGCCTACTGTCGTAGCTGTAGTGTCTTAATGACCTGTTCCACAGGTGCATGTTCATTAATTGTTTGCGGTTCTTGAACAAGCATGGGGAAACAGTGTTTAAACCCTTTTACACAATGAATATCGTGTGAAGCTATTTGGTTTTTACGAATTATCTTTGAACAGACAGGGTCCTGAAACAAGGGACATTTCTTTTTGCTGAGTTTAGTAGTAGGCCTTGTTGAACCATCATTGAGCTGTAGGCCTAAGAGAGCATCCTGTTTAGTCTTAATACCGTAACTTGCTATGTGTGAAGCTTTGCAATCATAAGAGTTCCAAGTTGACAGTTATTTAGGAGACCCATAAATAATCTAGACCTACATGCAACAATATCTCTTCCGCTTTTGACAATGATTTGACATGGCCTAATTCAAATGATATGGCTAAAATACACTACATGACCCAAAGTATGTGGACACATGCTCTTCGAACATCTCATTCCAYAATCATGGGCATTAATATGGAGTTGGTSRCCCCTTTGCTGCTATAACAGCCTCCACTCTTCTGGGAAGGCTTTCCACTAGATGTTTMAACATTGTTGCGGGGACTGGTTCCATTCAGCCACAAGAGCATTATTCAGGTCGGGCACTGATGTTGGGCAATTAGGCCTGGCTCGCAGTCGGTGTTCCAATTCATCTCAAAGGTTTTCGATGGGGTTGAGGTCTCTCTACAGGCCAGTCAAGTTCTTCCACACCAATCTCGACAAACCATTTCAGTATGGACTTCGCTTTGTGCAGTGGGGCATTGTCATGCTGAAACAGGAAAGGGCCTTTCCCAAACTGTTGCCACAAAGTTGGAAGCACAGAATCATCTAGAATGTCGTTGTATGCTTTAGTGCTAAGATTTCCCTTCACTGGAACTAAGGGGCCTAGCCCGGACCATGAAAAACAGCATCAGACCATTATGCCTCTTCCACCAAACTTTACAGTTGGCACTATGCATTGGGGCAGGTAGCGTTCTTCTGTAATGCGCCAAACCCAGATTCGTCCGTCGGACTGTCAGATGGTGATGTGTGATTCCTCACTCTAGAGAACACGTTTCCACTGCTACAGAGTGAAATGGCAGTGTTACGCTCATCGTTGAATGAATGAGACCAAAGCGCAGCGTGGAAAGTGTTCATGATCATTTAATACTGAAACACAGACAAAACAACAAATATAAACAAACGTAAAGTTCTGCAGGGCTATGCAGCAACTGTGCAAAAACAAGATCCCACAAACTAGYGTGGAAAACAGGCTGCCTAAGTATGATTCCCAATCAGAGACAACGATAGACAGCTGCCTTTGATTGGGAACCATACCCGGCCAACAAAGAAATAGAAAACTAGAATGCTCGCCCAAATCACACCCTGACCTAACCAAATAGAGAAATAAAAAGGCTCTCTAAGGTCAGGGCGTGGCAGGCAGCGAGCTTTATACCACTTCAGCTGACGCTTGGCATTGCGCATGGTGATTTTAGGCTTGTGTGTGGCTGCTCAGCCATGGAATCCCATTTCATGAAGCTCTAGACAAACAGTTATTGTGCTGAAGTTGCTTACAGAGGTAGTTTGGAACTCGATAATTCGTGTTGCAACCAAGGACAGACCATTTTTATGTGCTGCACGCTTCAACACTCGGCGGTCCCGTTCTGTAAGCTTATGTGGCCTACCACTGATCTGTTGTTGCTCCTAGACGTTTCCACTTCACAATGCCAGCCCTTACAGTTGACCGGGGCCGCTCTATAGCAGGGCAGAAATTTGATGTACTGACTTGTTGGAAAGGTGGCATCCTATGCGACATTGAAAGTCACTGAGCGATTCAGTAAGGCCATTCATTATACGGTCAATGTTTGTCTATAGAGATTGCATGGCTGTGTGCTCGATTTTATACACCTGTTAGCAATGGGTGTGGCTGAAATAGCCGAATCCACTAATTTGATGGGCGTGTCCACATACTTTTGTGTATATATAGTGTATATTAACTGATGTTAACCCAAGTAAATTCAAATATCCTAGTGAATTGCACCGGGACAGGTTTATGAGAGCAGCAGACTAATGTGATGAGCTGTGGCAACATCTCCTCCACTGAGAACATCTGCACTGGAGCGATGAACCTAGAGCAGGTAACAAGGGCTACAGCAAGGGCTACTTCAGTTAAAGCATCCAGGTATAATGCAGCATGATGCAGTTATAATGCATTGTAAGACTTGTCATGTATGATCCCTGAATAATGCATGATAAAGATCTCTTAATGAGCGGGATAAAATAACATCCAGTTTGAGACAGATGCCAATTTTATGCATAGAGAGGCATTACATGCTGTATATTATAAGCCTTGTTATAAGACATTATAAAGGCTCACAAATGGATACTTTAAGTGTTACCCATACGTTTCATGTTTGTTTCCTCAAAAAAGTATGTACAAGTTATAAAGCAATATTCATAGGTAGCATCTCCGTCACTCGGCCGCGTCATGCCATTGTTATGAAGCTACCCTCCGCCATATTGGAGCACAAAKYTCGTGATAAACCCAGTCATTCTGAACACAGGCTAATTTACACTACAGTGACCTGAAAACAGGTGTCAGGTTGGTAGGCCAGCTAAAGAACAAAATATTTAAAGACGGCTTCAAAAAAGTAGAGTAAAATCATTCAAATCCCTATTAGAGTGCAATGGCTGTTTAACGCATTGATTGGCTGGCTTTAGGACCGTGTGGAGTATCCCTCGGAGAGAAGCTGCCACCCAGCGCCAGCTTTCTCTTACCTTAGGGAAGCAGAGAGCAGAGACCGTGCAACAGTTTGCTTTGGCCAGTCAGCGTTTAGACAGTGCGCCGATTGCTTGAATTTGATGTAGGCTTGTAAGCCTAGCAACAGCTGTTGGCGTGCCAAACAGGCTAGGAAAAGATAAGCTTTCCCTAAAGAATTGAATTACATTTGCCAAAATGAGCTATATAATACTCGTGCCTATACAGAAATAGATAACAATTATTCAAAATAGTAACCAGAGGCATGAATCGTTGGCTTATTTTGATTTAAGTGCAGATTTGGGCAGCGTGTGCAGCAAATAGCCTATAAATAGCTGATTGTTGCAGCAGCCGCTGAAAAGCAGTTAAATAGGCTATCAAATATTCAAAACACAATCGTGGGAAAAACATAGTTTAGAAAGAAAATGCTATATTGCGAAAATAGAAGACAAAGAAAAGACTGTAATCTGTCTCTGGTATCAAAATTCTTACTCCCAATTGAGCGAACAATAGCTACTGTATCTTATTGGCACATGTGGAGCGCATCGACTATGTCCTGTGGTAGTGTGAGATATTCACTGTCTTTATCATTGGATCAGTGCACTGAAACATTTTTGGGGGAGAATTAGTTCCTCTCCAAGCTAGATTGACTCATATTGTAAATTGTGTCTCCCTTTTCGTAGGCAGTAGATGTTCAAGGCAACATCATTTTTACTAATCTGTTTTTTCAGTGTCAGCAGAGTAGGCTTGTAACAATGTACGGCTGAAGTCGGGAAGCAAGTTCAGGAGTGATAATTTCATAAATAAAAGAACAAAACAAGAAACACAAACAGCGCACTGACATGAAACAGCACAATGACGACTGGGTATAGAAACCAAAGGGAGTGACATATAAAGGGCAGGTAAACAGGAGGTGATGGAGTCAGGTGAGTGTCATTATGCGCGTATGCTGGTGACAGGTGTGCGCCCTGACGAGCAGCCTGGTGACCTGGAGGCGGAGACGGACAAGCTACTATTTCTGTCATATAAAAAATATGTTGCCTCATGTTCCAGTCTATAAAGCGTAGTAGCTTGTATGAATGTGTTTATAAAAGGCGACATGTTTTCCACATAGCATTTTTGAGTATTGAATTGTGTAGAAATGCAGTAAATGAGCTTTTAATAATTCCTTCCACCCTCCCACCAAACTTTGCCATACCCTAGGTTTAGCTGAACTGATGCCACTCCTGGAATACGATGACATTGTAAATAGCCAAATATTAGTAGGATACGACTAAAGTTTCTCAAAAATTGCTAGCAACTAAACTCGGTGATATCCCTCAATCTTAGCTAGCTAGCTAATGTTAATGCCACTTTAATAATGTTCACATATCTTGCATTACATCTCATATGTATATATGTATTCTATACTATCTATTGCATCTTAGCTATGCTGCTCTGTAATTGGATTACTGTACGGAACCAAACCTGGTAGGAAAACGACAAGGCAATGTGATGCTTGGAACTGGGAACAGATACCGGTATTGGAAGGTAGGAGGTCTTTGCCGTTGCCCAAAAAAAAACTCTGCCCGGAAGCAAGTGGACCCGCATCTAAACAATTTACAACGAAACAGCCCTACAACTAGCCCAAACAACTTTCTAGGAGGAAGATAACTCAAGAGAGACCAATTTAAGAAAGTACTCAAGAGAGACCATTTTAAAATGTACCAAGCAGCAGTCTCACTGTCCTTATTGTGGGCTCATCATGATCCAACATTTTCTATTAGGAAAGCAGAGACCATCCGGGACATTGACTGTATGGTACCGCTACTCAGTAGTGAACACCTGACTGCCTCAGCTATCACTCTCCATGTAGGGTCAAATGATATTAAACTACAGCAATCTGAGCAACTTAAAATGGACTTTAAATCACTGATTCATACTCTACTTCATTCAAGTAATGCATTATTTCAGGTCCACGGACCTCTGACGAAGGCAGTGTGGCCGATACATAAGCTTATTAAATATCGGTGATACTATCAAGAGCAGTGTGCGGTTTCCTTTTTCCTTCATCAGGTCCACTCCTGTCTCCATGCTCTACGGATAATAATTTCAGTCGTATACGTCAGCTACACATCTGGCTTAAAGGTTATTGTTGTTCAATAAGCATACAGTATGTGGACAATTTTACAGCTTTCCTACATCGACCAAATGTATTTCTCTGGGATGGATTACATCTGAACAGGTATGGTACAAGCATTCTCTCCTCAAACCTGGCTCTCACTATAGTCTCATACAGAGCATGTGAGAACTGACAATATATAGCCATGGGGGTTGATGCATGGAATTGGTCGATTCCCCATCAGACTATACTCATTGCTCCCCTTCCAGCTTTAAATCGCTCTACAGGTGCTGCTAACATTTATGAAACATTTGATGGACTTTATGTCATTGTTAGACTATTGTCAAGGTACCGTGTTGCCACTTCCTCGCACAGGCAGAGGGGTATTAAAGAAGCAATCTCGTCTCCATCCAACTCAGGCCTGTCAGTAGCTACACGAGGAAGCGTCGCTCATCTAATATTACCTTGAACGCTCCATCTGATATGAGCTCTCGAAACAGTGGCCTTGGAATGATTCATTTGAGTGCTAGAAGCTTGATCCAAAAGTTAGATGTTATTGAAATARTGGTCTCACAATCACATGCTGACAAATGTATTATATCTGAATCCTGGCTCTGTGTCTCTGTTCCAGACTCAGATGTTCTGTTAGCTGGGTACAAAATATCTACAGAGCAGACAGAGTGGGTAGAGGTGGAGGTATTGCCATATATGTTATTTTCATAAATGTTTACCTCCATGGCTGATAAACACGCCCCATTAAAACGACTTAGGGTAAAAAATCGAACTAATCCTTGGTTCTCCTCTGATTTGAAAACCCTTTTCCTGCAAAAGAATCAAGCTTGGCGAGGAAAACTGGTGAAACAGCTGATTGGCTGCMTTTTAYGCAATTGAGAAATAAATGGACCGGAGGAATAAAAAAGGCAAAATCTAGGTATTTTCTTAGTYCTATGACAGAGTCTTCTGGTGATCCCTCTAAATTCTGGAAAACCGTTAACTCACTTAAACGAGGAAACTCCTCGACGTCCCTGTCCAAAGCAAATTACATCGGAATCTGGGATCGTCAGTGACCGAACTGAAATTTGTGATGTTTTTAATAAGTACTTTATTTCTGCTGGTTTTCTTTTTGAAAGAAAAAATGGCCAACATGATCCTGACCGGTCTATTGTTTCAGCCCCTCGGCCCCCAGCTGATGTGGAAAACAATAAGACGGTTTTTCATTTCCAAAAAGTCACAGAAGATGAGGTCTTATCTGCACTATCTGCTATAGATTCAAATAAATCGTTAGGCGCTGACAATCTGGATCCATATTTACRCAAGTGTGCGGCACCTATCATTGCTAGTGCAGTGATGCACATCTTCAATCAAACATTAGTCGTAGGAAAGATTCCTAAAGCTTGGAAAACATATTTTGTTTTACCACTCTACAAGGGAGGTGATGGTAGTGAATTGGATAATTATTGTCCCATCTCTAAGCTGTCCTGTTTGGCAAAAAATTCTGTATTGACTTATGGTGAATAGGAACTACATCATTTTTAAATGTTAACATACTCTTTCTAGCAATCAATCGGCTTACAAGTACCACTACGGCCATTACGTGTTGTAAATGATATTGCTAATCCCTAGATAATTGAAAGTACTGTGCCCTTTGTTCATATAGGTTGTCTAAAGCTTTTGACACTGTAGACTATGCAATATTGCGTAAGCTGTCGTCATAGACTGGGAATCGATGCCTTGTCGTGGTTCTCTATGGATATAAAGTCAGTGTTAGAGTCACGGCATCTAGTCAGAGCCATTGGAGGCTGTTAAAAGGTCCCACAAGTTTCTATACTTGCTTCATTACTGTTTCACTCTCACAAAAACAATATCGGTGATGAGGTAATGAAAGTATAAATTAATCTATTTTGCTGATGACACTGTCATGTACAGTTGAAGTTGGAAGTTTAGTCATTAAACTCATTTCTACACTCCACAAATTTTCTTGTTAACAAACTATAGTTTGGGCAAGTCGGTTAGACAACTACTGTGTGCATGACACAAGTAATTTTTTCCACAATTGTTTACTGACAGATTATTTCACTTATAATTCACTGTATCACAATTCCAGTGGGTCAGAAGTTTACATCACTAAGTTGATGTGCCTTTAAAACAGCTTTGGAAATTCAGAAATGATTGTATGGCTTAGAAGCTCTCTGTAGGCTAATTGCATAAATTTGAGTCAATTGATGGTGTTATTCAAGGCCTACCTTCAACTCAGGTCCTCTTGCTTGACATCATGGGAAAATCAAAAGAAATCAGCCAAGACCTCAGATTTTTTTTGTAGACCCTCCACAAGTCTGGTTCATTTTGGAGCAATTTCAAATGCTTGAAGGTACCCACGTATATCTGTACAAACAATAGTACGCAAGTATAAACACATGGGATCACGCAGCCGTCCATACGCTCAGAAAGCTGACGTGTTTTGTCTCCTATAGAATGAAACTACTTTGTTGCGAATAAGTGCAGATCAATGCCGAAACAATAGCAAAGGACCTTGTGAAGATGTGCAGAGGACACAGGTACAAAAGTATTCTATATCCACAATAAAACAAGTCCTATATTGACATAACCTGAAGGCCGCTCAGCAAGGAAAGAAGCCACTGCTCCAAAACTACCATACAAAGCCAGACTTCGGTTGCAGCTGCACATGGGGACAAAGATCGACTTTTGGAGAAATGTCCTCTGGTCTGATGAAACAAAATAACTGTTTGGCCATATGCCATTGTTATTTGGTTGGAAAAGGGGATTCGATGATGCAAGCTGAGACACCATCCCAACCGTGAAGCACAGGGTGGCAGCATCATGTTGTGGGGGTGCTTTGCTGCAGGAGGGTCTGGTGCACTTCACAAAATAGATGGCATCATGAGGCAGGAAAATGATGTGGATATATTGAAGCAACATCTTCAGACATCAGTCAAAAGTTAAAGCTTGTTCGCAAATGGGTCTTCCATATGGACAATGATCAAGCATACTTCAAATTGTTGGCAATGCTCTAAGATGTACATAGAAGTCAACAAAGGACCAAGCGAAGGGTGGCCATCCAAAGCCCTGACCTTAATCCTATAGAAATTGTTGGCAGACTGAAAAGCGTGTGCGAGCAAGGAGGCCTACAAACCTGACTCAGTTACACCAGCTCCTGTCAGGAGGAATGGGCCAAAAATCAGCCAACTTATTGTGGGAGAGTTGTGGAAGGCTACCGAAACATTTGACCCAAGTTAACAATTTAAAGAAGAATGCTACCAAATACTTATTGAGTGTATGAAACTTCTGACCCACTGGGAATGTGATGAAAGAAATACAAGCTGAAATAAATCATTCTCTCTACTTATTCTAACATTTTATTCTTAAAATAAAGTGGTGATCCTAACTGACCTAAGACAGGGAATTTTTACTCTGATTAAATTTCAGGAATTGTGAAAACTGAGTTGAAATGTATTTGGCTAAAGTGTATGTAAACAACTTACATTACTCTATTGCTTCAATGGATGACAAGCTTTTATCGTAGCTGGAGACATATTTTTAAGATATTACAAGGGTCTTTTTTTACAGTTGAAACTTGTTTTAAATGCAAAGAAAACACATTTTATGTTTTTATATAGGTCCAAAAGTTGGTTAAATACACTTGCACTACATTACGATGTTTCAGATTTCGCTCCGCAATTAAATCAGGAGGTCTCTGCATGTAGTAAACTCTTAGGGTTATGGCTGGATGATAATCTGTCTTTTAAAATGCATGTTTAGGAACTTTGTAAATGGCTAAAAATCWAGCTAGGRTACCTCTATAGAAACAGGATATGTTTGTCCTCCACAAATAGAAGACAAATTGTGCAAGCTACTTTTATGTCTGTTATAGATTATGGGGATATTATTTACATGCGTGCTACGGCATACACACTTAAACTGCTGGATTCTACTTATCATTGCGCACTTAAGTTTATTACGGGTGCTAGCTACAGAACTCACCACTGTGTTTCATATCAAAATGTGAGTTGGACTTCGCTGTCCATGAGACGAGAACAACATGCTTTTGTGTTTGTCTCTAAAGCACTTCTGAATAAACTACCTTCTTATTTATCATCACTTATCAACATTAGAATTATAATTATGGATTGCACTGGAGGCCCCTGCGATCTCCACAGAGTTGGGTATGGCTGCCTTTTCCTGTTTCCCTCCTTGCTTATGGAATAGCCTGCAGACCAAACTTTAACTTGAGACTCTTGTCCCCTTTGCCCATTTTAAACATTTATTGGAGGATTTTTATTTTAGTATTGCTTGTAACTGCTTCGGGTAATGCAAGTTCTTGTGCTATTAGGGGAATAACCTGTGTGTAAATGTAACAYTCTGCTGTTGTATTTTTTGATTGTTTTGTTTGTCTTGTGTAATTTCTTAATCATTGTACCTAAACTGTATGTGTAAACATGTATACGCAGGGCCCAGCTGTAAAAGAGACATTGGTCTCAGTCTGTGTTCCTTGTTGAAATAAAGGTATAATAATAATATTTATATATTATTACTCCATTCCTTTACTTAGATTTGTGTGTATTAGGTATTTGTTGTAGAATTGTTAGATATTACTTAATAGATATTGCTGAACTGTTGGAACTACAAGCACAAGCATTCCACTACACTCGCAATAACATCTGCTTACCATGTGTGTATGTGACCAATAAAATTTGATTTGATTTATACTGCATCTAAACTAAATTTGGCAACATAAAAATGATGACAAAAGGTTTTCCGTATAAATTATTTTCCAAGGCACTGTAATGCAAATCTTCATCAGGGCTRATTGACAATGGTAGAATGCTCTGTCGGGCATCAATCCTAAAARGAATGTTGCGACTAAACATGCAACCCATGATTACCGAGATGCTTTAAGTGAGGTGTTACCCATACGTTCTTATTTTGGTTTCTGAGTGCTAGTCATTGCTGTGTGGTGTTGTAGGCTGTGAATGTGGGTGCAGGTCAGGAATATTCTCTCRCTGTTTAAGTGATTCTCATTTAATGTTTGCTCTACAGGAAGATGTAGGTGGCCCCCTGTTGTGTAAGTCCAGCCAAGCATGGTTCAAGACTGGAGTGATAACAATGAATGAGCATGCAAATGGTACCAATTCTTGAGCGAACCGAGATTCATGTTTTTGCCAAAACTTCCAGATTCGGGTGCTTTTTTAATAAGATGGCTTATTGACTTATTGACTTATTGCTCATTGACTTCCCCTTCCCGGCAAAAACCACTGCCCCTAACATCAACACAGGTAATGTCTTCCCCAGCTCCCTCTCTCTTTTGCTCTTCTTTTCTCTTTTTCTCCCCATTTTTCTCCATGTTCTTGCTGTCAGGCTGGTAGTTCCTACAATCTCTCTGTTTGGCAGTGTCAAGAAACTTGATTAACGCACTTAAAGCGAACAAGGTTATTCTTTATTTTATTTAACCTTTATTTATACAGGTTTTTCTCATTGAGATAACATCTCTTTTCCAAGAGAGACCTGGTCCAATAGCAGCAGGTGGAACAATGTTTCAGACAAAACAACTTACGTACACTAACACAACATTAATCAAAACTATAAACACACATACAGTACAACAATTACARATTACATTACAAAACACGAAAGTCTTGACTAAAAAACAGCTGTCCTAAAGACAATTACACTCTTCTATGATATATACAGTATATAACATCACTATGTAGCGTGAACCGTGAAAACATAACTTTCCGCTCCACAACCAGGGTAATGAAACTTAATTTTTACATTTGTGGTACCAAAGAAACAAACTAGCAATTTCACAAAAGCGTGAATGTCAGGAATAATCCTTTTTTTAGGTACTTTTCCCCCCCAATTTTATGATAGCCAATTGGTAGTGACAGTCTTGTCTKATCGCTGCAACTCCCCTACAGACTCGGGATGTCGAGAGCCATGCGTTCTTCAAAATAAAAAAATACAAACCAAATCCMCACTGCTTCTTGACATACTGCTCGTTTAACCCAGAAGCCAGCCACACCAATGCATCYGAGGAAACACCGTCCAGCTGGCAACCATTTTCAGCTTGCAGAAGCCTGGCTCACCACAAGGTGTCGCTAGAGAGCAATTGGACTAGAATATCACGGGTGGCCAAACCCTCCCCTAACCCGGACGACGCTGTACAATTGTGCGCTGCCTCATGGGTCTCCCGGTCACGGCCAGCTGTGACACAGCTTGGGATTGAACCAGGGGCTGTAGTGACGCCTCAGGCACTGCACTCGGGAGAGGAATAATAATTCTATGAAACTAATGAAGAAAACATTTTATGAATCAGTAATACATTGTTATAACTAGGGCTGTGGCGGTCACTAAATTTCATCAGCCGGGGATTATCAAGCAAATAACTATCGGTCTCACGGTAATTGACCGTTAATTAACATAAACACATTTAACATCTCCTGGTTTACACACATAGCCTACAAGCTATATGTGTCATTTTCAAAAGTCGAATAAATCCATGTAATATAGCCTACTCCTTCACAATAAATCCATTATTTGTTTRAGACAGGTCTAAAGAAGCATGATATGAAGAAAATGTAGTCTATTTCAGCAGAAGCTGTCCTTATGTTAGGTCCTGATGTGGCTATGCCAAATGGCTGTGGGCTACACTAGTTKATTTAGCAGACAATATTTGCTTATAATTCCGTGAAATTATTTTATATTATGAAGAATACAATTGAACATAAAATATACATATTTTCTCCAGACGATTTGAGGGAGTGCGCACATGCAGCTATTCTGTGTTGAGCGGTTACCAAAGAAATGGGTACTCCTATATGCRTACTTTAGAGTTATTCATGTAACTTTATTTGTTCTACAAACGTTGGGCTGTATGATGAGACTCCAATGATGATTTGAAAAAAGTTGCTTGAAAGGCATGAGCTCTGCTTTGCTTTTTTGCACAGGCTGTACACACTCCAATAGTCTCACATTCACAATTTGACAAGCACTTGATAATGCCTAGAATTTCACGGCGGCATCCTCTTTGTGGCCATAATGCACCCTAAAAAGATCCATGCCTTTTGCGGCCAGGAGTGCTGCGTTGTGCCCTTCTCCCTGAGTGACCTGCACAATCAGAAGCGCCTCTCACTCACATGGCTTTCGGTCACGTGATCTGGTCTTTTTCATAGGCTACAAGTGGAGACAGACAAATCGGGGATGTAACTGCGTTTTTCCTTATCCAATTACGAGGTGCATTTTGAAGATATTGGAAGAACTGTCCACCTTAACTTTTCGTCAGCCAACAAGATGAGTATGCCTAACGAACAGCAAAAGCACTAGCCTATGTCAATCTACTATCCCCCATAGTACAAAAGTCGACCTATTCTATTCTGTGCGAGAAATACATATTCCAAACATAGTCTGGGACAGTTGTGGGATGCGATATATCCCAAATTTYTACAACCATTAGTATCAAAAAACATTTTTATGCAATGTGGCTGACACAACAGATCAGAACATTTAGCTTAAAATGTTGATCAACTACTAGGCTATTTCTTCATTATAAGCGCACCAATGCGCACATGGTAGTAGGCTATAAGCGCGACTGTTACATTAGCAGAAAACACCATTATCAAAAGTGACAGCAAATGCAATTATGCATGTAATGCTTTTATTATAAAAAGGTGCATTTTTATGGTGAAAATTATCTTCCCCAAACTTGAAACTCACACGCTGCTTATAATTTATATGCCAGCTAGGCTCTACACCTCTTGTAAAGCGGATTAATGTGCTTTATTTCAAGAGGTTATTTGGCCAATTTAGTTGGAATACAAACCTTATTAAAACATATAGGCCTATGGGCTAGGCTACATGATTGTGTGCAACTATGATTAGAAAAAGTCGCAAAATGTTTTTTTTCTTCTTCTTATGCTGGGCATCATTCACAAGTGATAATATATCACTCACAAGTGATAGGTTAATATTGTCACCCATCAGATTATTCTTGATTTAATCTTGTCTTTACATATACTAAATAATATGTGTGACATTTGTTTTGATTTAGAATGGACCATTATCATGCACCTGTATCGAAACAGGGGCAGCGGGAAGAAATACATGTCATCTCAAATCAAATCAAATCAAAATGTATTGGTCACATACACATGGTTAGCAGACGTTAATGCGAGTGTAGCGAAATGCTTGTGCTTCTAGTTCTGACAGTGCAGTAATATCTAACAAGTGGGCTACACTATGCACTTAAATAGTGAATGGAGGACGCTTTTCCCCGTGGTTAATTTTCATGCCAGCCAGGTAGTCTATACTCCTGTTGAGCAATGTGCTTAATATTAGGAAAGATATATAGTAGGCCTAGCCTATAGAAAGCTGATGGGATCCTCGTCTTTTTATTTGCGGCCAATGACCCAACACACCTCCAGGCTACGTAAGGGCTATTTGACTAAGAAGGAGAGTGCTGCATCAGATGACCTGGCCTCCACAATCACCTGACCTCAACCAAATTGAGATGAGTTGGACCACAYAGTGAAGGAAAAGCAGCCAACAAGTGCTAAGCATGTGTAGGAACTCCTTCAAGACTGTTGAAAAAGCATTCCAGGTGAAGGTGGTTGAGAGAATTTGAAGAACAATTTGAAGAATCTCAAATATAAATTATATTTCGATTCGTTAAACACTTTTTTGGTTACTACATGATTACTACATGATACATGATGTGTTATTTCATAGTTTTGATGTCTTCACTATTATTCTACAATGTAGAAAATAGTAAAAATAAAGAAAAGCCTTTGAATGAGTAGGTATGTCCAAACTTTTGACTGGTACTGTATGTAAATGTGATATTTCATTTTTTTTAATTTTAAACATTTGATAAAATTTCCCAAAAAATGTTTTTGCTTCATCATGGTGGTTATCGTGTGTAGAGTTATGAGGGGGAAAAGTATGTAACACATTTTAGAYCAAAGCTGTAACGTAACAAAATATGAAAAAAGTAAAAGGGTCTGAATGCTTTCCAAATGCACTGTATACTTTTAATTAATGAAGCCATGTTTAGCATCAGTTGTACAGCTGTAAAGTACACAACGAACATAAGCTACCATACATTCTATTKTTTAACTGATGTTGTCTGTTAAATATAATAATTGTATATTGTTAAATCAAACTAAATGTGAAAATGATTATTTATCATAAATGCAAGAAATGTTTAGCTTTTTTTGGCAGTTAGTTCATTTTGTAGAAATATTTACATTTATTTTCATGTTTGGTATGTTTCAATAAACTAAACTAACTCATGACATGTACTGTAAGCTCTAAGCTATTGCGAATTCATCCCCTATCATTGTGCAAATTGGAAACCAAAGATCATGTCCATAATTCCCTCCAAAAATGAATCCAATCTTCCATTAGATGGATATCTTGCTAGTTGGAAGATTGGATTCATTCATTTTTGGAGGGAATTATGAACATGATCATTGGTTTCCCAGTAGCACAAGGATAGGGGATGAATTTAAAGCAAGCTATCTAGTTACTGTGTCTATTAAATGTGAAGAACAATAAAACAAACATTTACTATGTAGCACAATGTCTGTGCCATACAAATACCAGAAGTTTTAATAAGAAATTTTWAAATTAAATTAAAGCTGCAAGATTCCTAATTTAAAACTGCAATATGTAACTTTTTGGGCGACCTGACCAAATTCACATAGAAATGTGAGTTATAGATCTGTCATTATCATTGAAAGCAAGTCTAAGAAGTGGTATATGTGTTCTATGTGCGCTATTTCTATGCTTCCCGTTCTTATGTGTCGTTTTTGCATCTTTTACTTTCAGTTTTGTAAACAAGCTTCAAACATCTMAAATTACAATATTTTTTATATGTTTTTTACACCTGAATTAAGATGTTATTGCTGTAAAATGCCATTTGGGATTCAACCTCTACTGGGATTTGAACTTACAACCTTCTGGTTGCCAGTGACCTGAAATGTTCTGCTTTTTGGSCATGGCAGTGATTGAATACATTTCTGCATTTGCTAAAGGTTTCTCAGACTGTTGTAAATAATCTATGATTATTATATATTACAGTAAACACTTGCTACTGAGTAGCAGTAAAAATAGAGTAAATATACAATTTTCATACATATTTTTCCATACATACTAAAATGTGAATGAAATTGTTTCTTTCAAATGGTACCACAAACATGGTTCCAGGTCCARCCATCAAAGAATGTTGACTTGAATGGGAATATCCATTATTCTAAATTCTGTTGTCAATCTTCCATAGGAAACCTATTGAAATCACAGAAATATAGATAATAGAATAGACATTCCCATTTAAGTTAACATTCAACAGGGGTGGACCAGTGGCCATCTTTTTGGTAATAATTGGAAGTTAAAATGTTAATTCAATTAAAATGTCAATGGTGTACCAGCTTAAATGCAGTGGTCAAAAGGCATAGGCCCATTCTATGAATACTATGTATATGATTGAAATGAAACCCACACTGTATTCAACAGTATGCTGTGTCTCAACTGATGGTGGGCACAATTTAAACACCTCAGATTATGTTTTATGTACAATAGGTTCTAAGCTGCAAATTATGTGAGAAAAACATTTTAGTTTAAGGATTTTTTTTATAGTTGACAAATACTTTTTTTCTAGAAATTATAAAATAGTTTGATAACCCTGTTAATATGTTCCCAAATTATATCAAACTCAAACMTTTATATTTTTCAGTGATGAAGATATGGATGTCTCATTGTAGGCTGGGGTATGAAAAATGGATCAACTTTGAGCACCTCCAGAATGTTTTTCAATTCAGYTCCAAAAAGTAGTTTCTGACCACTTATATGATGGGCAAACATGTATGGAACATTTTGTTCAAATCAAAAGGGGTGCAGTCAAAAAGTGACTGAATTCACGTGGGTCAACCCTACTGTCAACCCATAAATTATGTTGTAATCAGATTGATTCTGTGAAACTACAGTAACCTAAAAACACACACTACAAACTTCAGCTAACTTTAGCCACTGTTAGCTAACAATCAATGGAAGTGATAGGGGCAATTGTGCAAATGATTTATAATGGCCAAATCACCCTTTACTGCATGCATTATTATAGAACCATGCCCCCTACCACTTCAATTTTTTTATCACTTCAAATGGCCTCAAATAAACAAATGTAGAACAATGTTTGAACAATGTTTGAGTTTTATTTAAATGTATGTTGCCATATGGAAACACTGTGCGACAACGGTAATACTCTGCAACTACTAATATCATGAATAATTGGGTTTTCTAATAAAAATGAGGTGTTTGAATTATAATTGTATTGTTTTATTCCTTCACACTTTCTGAAAATATGTTTTCTTTAAAAAAGTATTCAATCTAGCCCTATTATATATTTATGTAATGGATATTATAATATTATACATATAAAAATAATTGTATTAGCCATGCATATGTAAATAAAGTTGTATGTTAACTTGGCCATATGTTATCTTTTTGGGMGGAGGGGGGAGATGTAAAGATGATTGTTTTATGAGAATCATTTATGGAGCAAACTAATAACTAGCTCTTAGCTAGTTATGTGTGTGGTAGCTAGTTATTATCTAGTTAAAAGGCCATGGGGTGTTTTTTCATTTAGGGAAGTACGGGGGTAAAGAGAAATTATATGTTGCCACATGGTAACATTATGCGGTAAAGGTTTATTAACTAACGAAAAAACAACTATGAAGTTGATTTGGCCTAAATTGCACGATTGCATCTATCACTAGCATAGTTTTTTTGTTAGCAGTGGCTCAAGTTAGCTGAAGATTTTAGTAGATTTAAAGAAAACCGAACCATGGATTACTGTTTTTCCTGACCCATAGATTACTTTTTCGGTGAGGAACCATCTAACATCAAGTTGTAAAATCTTGAACTTCCCCTTCAATAATTGTACACACTCAGTGAGCAAGTCCAATTGTTTGCTGTTATTCAGGCGGGGCAGCTTCTCCATCAGCCCCTGGTCCATCTTCTGATGTATTCTGCATCATCTGCTTCAACTGGCTTTTGAAAAACCCAGCCTGAGAGAAAGAGACATGTGTAGAGAGAGATTATTACGTTCTTTAACAGTTTTTTGGCAAATGTATTGCATAGTAAGAGTATAAGAATGTGTACTACATATTAGATTCCTGCATCGGGCCAGGTACCCACTGTTCCCTTGCAGTAGGGCACTGTCTATTATTGGTGCTGAAACYTTCTAATTTGTACACGTGCAGAGGCGTTCACAACTGAACCTTTCATTCACCATACGCTGGCCATATAATTTGCGTTTGACTGGTGTGGCTGGCAAAGTTTACAAGATTTTTGCAGGCTATATTCAATTCTGGCAATGCTTTATTTAAGTTTCAATGAAACAATTTGATAACCATAACCATTTTGCCTGCAAAGGTTTTGAGTTGTTATAAATTAAGAAACGGTATTCTTCCCGCAAGTGATCGTCTTTTTCAACTAAATAAATAACATAAACATAGTAGGTTAGTAGACCTAGCTACTAGGCTGAACTTGGTTACACAACTAACAGAGGGACGACGATAACCCYACATAACAACAAAAACATGTTGCTGGCTGGCCCGTGTCTCGGATATTTGATGAGGAGGAGAGGAGATATGCTGGARAGAGCAGATGAGCCTTTTACTATATAACCAGGCTATTTTTCAAAGCGATTGAGATATCAATGTGCCACATTGTGAAAATAAAAATAGATAATTTGTATGGTTTCCTTTATCCAACGGTTAAATAGACATGCAGACAAATTAGGAAAATCAATAGGCTTACTGACGAGTAAAAAAATTGATTAAAAAAATGAATGCAATTTGGCAGGTTCACAGATAATCTCGCAGAACAATTCTTTGTAGGTGGGTCGATTCGTGGAGAACAATCTGTCCTGGTATCGGGTGGGTATCGGAGTTGTGGCAGGCGTGGGGCGGGTTTGGCTCCAAAAAGCGGACCCATGCAGAACTCTACTGTATACAGTGCCTTCAGAAAGTATTCACACCCACTGACTTTTTCCACATTTTGTTGTGTTACAGCCTAAAATGTATTACATTGTCACTGGCCTACACATAATACCCCATAATGTCAAAGTGGAATCATGTTTTTCAAAAATTTTACAAGCTGAAATGTTTTCAGTCAATAAGTATTTAACCCCTCTGCTATGGCAGGCCTAATTAAGTTCAGGAGTACACATTTGCTTCAGAAGTCACATACTAAGTTGCATGGACTTATGTGTGCAATAGCAGTGTCTAACATGATTTTTGAGGTAGTCATTTTTGAATGACTCTCATCTCTGTACCCCACACATACAATTATCTGTAAGGTCCCTCAGTCGAGCATTGAATTTCAAGCACAAAGACCAGGGAGGTTTTCCAATGCCTTGCAAAGAAGGGCACCTATCGGTAGAGGGGTAAACATAAAAAATCTGACATTGAATATTCTTTTGAGCATGGTGAAGTTATTAATTACACTTTGGATGGTGTATCAATACACCCAGGAATGTAGAAAACCGCTCAGGGATTTCACCATGAGGCCAATGGTGACTTTAAAACAGTTACAGAGTTTAATGGCTGTGATAGGAGAAAACTGAGGATGGGTCAACAACATTGTAGTTACTACACAATACGAACCTAAAGGACAGAGGGAAAAGAAGGAAGCCTGTACATAATACAAATATTCCAAAGCATGCATCCTGTTTGCAACAAGGCACTAAAGTAAAACTGCAAAATAATTTGGCAAAGCAATTAACTTTTTGTCCTGAATACAAAGTGTTATGTTTGGGGAAAATCCAATACAACACATTACTGAGTGAGTACCACTCTCCATATTTTCATGCATAGTGGTGGCTGCATCATGTTATGGGTATGCTTGTAATCATTAAGGACTGGGTATCTTTTCAGGATAAAAAATAAACGTAATGGAGCTAAGCACAAGCAAAATCCTAGTGGAGACCTGGTTCAAGCTGCTTTCCACCAGACACTGGGAGATTAATTCCCCTTTCAGCAGGACAATAACCTAAAACACAAYGCCAAATCTACACGAGTTGCTTAGTAAGAAGACAGTGAATATTCCTGATTGGCAGAGTTTCAGTTTTGACTTAAATCTACTTGAAAATCTATGGCAAGACCTCCAAATGGGTGTCTAGCAATGATCAACAACCAATTTGACAGAGCTTGAAGAATTTTTAAAATAATAATGGGCAAAGGTTGCACAATCCAGGTGTGGAAAACTCTTAGAAACGTACTGTAATGTCTTCTTCCAACTCATACTCTCAAACACGTAGATCCCCTGAACGCAGCTCACTTTCCAGCCCACTTGAATAGCCCCCGCGATATGCAACTTTTCAGCGAAGTCAGGAACCAATATACTCAGTCAGTTAGGAAAGCTAAGGCTAGCTTTTGCAAACAGAAATTTGATTCCTGTAGCACTAATTCCAAAAGGTTTTGGGACACTGTAAAGTCCATGGAGAATAAGAGCACCTCCTCCCAGCTGCCCACTGCACTGAGAATAGGAAAAACTGTCACCACTGATAAATCTACGATAATCMATAATTTTAATAAACATTTTTCCACGGCTGGCCATACTTTCCACCTGGCTACCCCTACCATGGCCAACATCTCAGCAACCCCTGCAGCAACTTGAGAATTCAGTGTGTCAAATCGGAGGGCCTGTTGTCCGGACCTCTGGCTGTCTCTATGGGGGTGCCACAGGGTTCAATTATCGGGCCGACTCTTTTCTCTGTARATATCAATCATGTCACTCTTGCTGCTGGTGATTCTCTGATCCACCTCTACYCAGACGACACCATTCTGTATACWTCTGGCRCRTCTTTGGACACTGTGRTAACWAACCTCCAAACGAGCTTCAATGTCCTACAACAATCCTTCCGTGGCCTCCAACTGCTTTTAAATCCTAGTAAAACTAAGTGTATGCTCTTCAACCGATTGCTGCCCGCACCCTCCCGCCCGACTAGCATCACTACTCTGGACGGTTCTGACCTAGAATATGTGGACAACTACAAATACCTAGGTGTCTGGCTAGACTGTAAACTCTCCTTCCAGACTCACATTAAGCGTCTCCAATCCAAAATTAATCTAGAATCGGCTTGCTATTTCGCAACAAAGCCTCCTTCACTCATGCCGCCAAACATACCCTCATAAAACTGACTATCCTACCGATCCTTGACTTCGGCGATGTAATTTACAAAATAGCCTCCAACACTCTACTCAGCAAACTGAATGTAGTCTATCACAGTGCCATCAGTTTTATCACCAAAGCCCCATATACTACCCACCACTGCGACCTGTATGCTCTCGTTGGCTGGTCCTCACTACATATCCGTCGGCAAGCTCACTGGCTCCAGGTAACCTATAAGTCTTTGCTAGGTAAAGCCCCGCCTTATCTCAGCTCACTGGTCACCATAGCAACACCCACCCGTAGCACACGTTCCAGCATGTATTTTGCACTGGTCATCCCCAAAGCCAACACTTTCTTTGGCCGCCTTTCCTTCCAGTTCTCTGCTGCCAATGACTAGAACGAAATGCAAAAATGTCTGAAGCTGGAGTCTTATATCTCCCTCCCTAACTTTAAGCATCAACTGTCTGAGCAGCTTACCGATCACCGTACCTGTACACAGCCAATCTGTAAATAGCACACCCGTCTACCTTATCCCCATGATATTACTTACCCGCTTGCTCTTTGCACCCCAGTATCTCTACACATTCATCATCTGCACATCTATCACTCGAGTACTAATGTTACATTGTAATTATTTTAACTCTGTGTTGTTGTTTTTGTCGCACTGCTTTCCATTATCTTGGTCAGGTCGCAGAGAACTTGTTCTCAACTGGCCTACCTGGTTAAATAAAGGTGAAATAAAAAAATAAAAAAACTTTCCAGCTCATACTCTCAAACACATAGATCCCCTGAACGCAGCTCACTCTCCTGATCCCAATCACCTGAATTCTGATCACCTGTTCACACACCTGTATGTCCTTATCACACACTATTTAGTTCAGTTCTTCGCACCCCATCATTGTGAGGTATTGTTTGTTTTGTTTGTTTCGGAGCTCTTTTTTTCCCTTAATTGAAATCCTCCCGTGTATGATAGTGAGGCAGGCAAAAAKTAACGACGCCTTTTGCCTATTCCCTGCCTGTACTTTCGGATTTCTTGTTATCAACCTATTGTCTGATCTCCCGGACGACTTTACTAGCCTTTTCCCTGCCTGCACTGTTGCCTTTTTGGACCCCCTGTGTATGACCTTCTGCCTGCCCCTGGACCCAGCTACCTGCCACCTGTGGTCCTTTACAAATAAACACCTGCTGCGCCCTGCGCTTGAAACCAGCTCTCTGTCTCCCATCGTGTTCATTACACATACCCAGAACGATTCACAGCTGTAATTGCTACCAAAGGTGCTTCCACAAAGTATTGACTCAGGGGTGTGAATACTTAACTAAATTATATATTTCTCTATTTCATTTACAATYCATTTGCAAACAAATCTAAAAACATATTTGCACTTATGGGGTATTGTGTGTAGATGGGTGAGATATTTTTTCATTTAATAAATGTTTGAATTCAGGCTGTAACACAACAAAATGTGGAATGAGTTGAGGGGTATGAATACTTCCTGAAGGCATTGTATGCTGTACATGGCACATTACATGGATATGAAAACGACCCTGGTTTTAGAACTACTTAATATAAAATGGTGATGTACATTAAAACCTTTGACTATACTGTAGATATTCAACATATGTGAGTGAAATTGATAATACCAAATATGTAATGAATATTACCTTATAAAGCCCAGCTGTGATCAAAGCTAACAGCAGCAGACCTCCCACAACACCCCCAATGACCGCCTTTGTGAAGTCAACCTCAGGATACACCTCCACCTGAGTTTCAATCTGAGGATGACAAATGCATGTATTTTCAACTGAAGCTAAATTAAGTTATCAATCTTACTGGGCGGCAGGGTTGGAGTCAATTTCAAATTGAAGGCAGTCAATTCAGGAAGTAAACTGAAATTCCAATTCAATAAGTAAAACATTTGAATATGATTTTTTATAACTTTGCAATAAGCTGAAAAGGAGAAGCTGGTTATGCCAAACGTTTTCACATTTGGATTTTATATTCAATTCACTCCCTGAATTGACTGATTTCAATTCGAATCAACCCCAACCCTGATTTGAGGAGATAACATCTAAAAGGCTACCTTTTGTATAGGTGGGTTATTTTTGGAGTCCGAAGAATAATAGATGTATTGGTTTCTGTCATAATCTACAGTGGCACTGCTGACCAAGTTGAACTGGGCAGACTCAAGACCAATCTGAGAGCAGAGAGAAAGAGCGAGGAATGTTAGTAAGGAGATATGTACTGTAAATTAGCACAGCTAGCATTGGGGGAAAATACTGTATACAATTATCCATACCTCCATCCTTTCATTTATTACCTGTTCTATCCATCCAGAGCTGAGGTTACCAGTGATGTTGTAAGAGTTACGATCCAAATTTCTAATGAAGCTTTTGCACATGAACACCCCACACTTTGCGACAGAGCAGTCCTGTAGGATAGGGGGAAGATAAAATGATTGTGATCACTTTTGAACTAATGACAATCTAACACATGAATATAATAGAATACATTATTTACTATTAACCCATGAATAAGCATTACAACTATTTATAAATGCATTATAGTTGTTAAGCATTTACAACATTCCTTATCATTTATAAAGCATTCATACTCCTTTATGAACAATTTACAATGGGTTATTCATGAGTTATAAAGTGTAACACAAATTAAACATGTTAAAAGTCACATTTTAAGAGGTTGTGAATACCTTTTCTTAATTAAGTTTGCCTTCATACAGAATCAGGCAACTACCTAAATGTAATTCTGTTTACATTTAACAGCATTTCTAGACACAGCAAATCTGTAACACCTGTAACAACACTTGGCTTTAACATCTAAAAAATTCTAGGATATATGTTTTGCCATAAGATTATGTGTCAAGACATGTAATTAAATAAACAATCTATTTGCAGAAAACCTGTCATTACTACTGTTCGTGACACTCAATGCAAGTTGGTGTTAGGTGTGWCCGTTAGCTGGCCTCTTAAAATTGCAATACCAGGAAGTTGAGAAATATTATTTCAAATAGAAGTGGATGGCATTATAAAACAGAAATGGGCTAGCACTATTCACCACAGCGTGATTTTTCTGCAGCTTGTCCACAAACTCTGTGGCAGTAGGTTCTTCATCCTTGTMTCTTTGACAACCTTGAATCTGAAACAAAAGTTTCCTGTCAATTCCAGTCATCACAAAACTGAAATAAAACTRGCAATAGCCACTTTCTTGGCCCCATTTCTTTGGATTGAACATAGTGCTTACTTTACATTTGTACTATTTGTGCATGTATCAATACTAATGTATTTATACACTGAACAAAAATATAAACACAATATGTCAAGTGTTGGTCCAATGTTTCATGAGCTGAAATAAAATATCCCAGAAATGTTACAAAAAGCAAAAAGTGTGCTCTTCACGGATGAATTCCGGTTTCAACTGTACCGGGCAGATGGCAGACAGAGTGTATTGCGTTGTGTGGGCGAGKGGTTTGCTGATGTCAATGTTGTGAACAGTGGGGTTATGGTATGGGCAGCCATAAGKTACAGACAACGAACACAATTGCATTTTATCAATGTCAATTTGAATGCCGAGATACTGTGACGAGATCCTGAGGCCCATTGTCGTGCTATTCATCTGCTGCCATTACCTCYTGTTTCAGCATGATAATGCARGGCCCCATGTTGCAAGAATCTGTACACAATTCCTGGAAGCTCAAAATTTCCCAGTTCTTCCATGGCCTGCATACTCACCAGACATGTCACCCATTGAGCATGTTAGGGATGCTCTGGATCGACGTGTATGACAGCGTGTTCCAGTTCCCGCCAATATCCTGCAACTTCACAGCCATTGAAGAGGATTGGGACAACATTCCACAGGCCACAATCAACAGCCTGATCACCTCTATATYAAGGAGATCTGTCGCTCTGCATGAGGCTAATGGTGGTCACACCAGATACTGACTGGTGTGAGCACCACGCCCATAGGATTTTTTAAAAGGTATTTGTGACCAAGAGATGCATATCTGTATTCCCAGTCATGTGAAATACATAGATTAGGGCCTAATGAATTGATTTTAATTGACCAATTTCCTTATATGAGCTGTAAATCTGTAAAATCGTAGTTATTGTTGCATATTGCATTTATATTTTTGTTTAAAGTATATTTTAATTCCCCGTCATTAAGACACAGGATGCCCAACTGTTCCTCTACCCACYAGCAAGCATACAAGGCATTAACTCATTCCCCATTTGGCAAATCAGCTCATGACTCTGTACTCCTTCTTGTTTACAAGCAGAAGCTCAAACAAGAAGTACCTGTGACTCGCTCTGTTGAGAAATGGTCATCAGAATCAGGGATTACGCTCCAGGACTGCTTTGTTAGCACTGCTTGCTTGGGATATGTTCCGAGAGTCCGCCGATAACTTCGATGAGCTAACCACCTCAACCTCAACCACCGCGTCGAATGGCAACAGCACCAACAGCACCATTGTAGAATAATAATGAAGACATCAGCACTTTGAAATAACACATATTTATTTTTACCTTTATTTAACTAGGCAAGTCAGTTAAGAACAAATTCTTATTTTCAATGACAGCCTAGGAACAGTGGGTTAACTGCCTTGTTCAGGGGCAGAACGACAGATTTGTACCTTGTCAATTCGGGGATTCAAACTTGCAACCTTTCGGTTACTAGTCCAACGCTCTAACCACTAGGCTACCCTGTCGCCCCATATGGAATCATGTAGTAACAATTAAAAATATATATTTTATATATTTAAGATTCTTCATATTTAAGATTCTTCAAAGTAACCACCCTTTGCCTTGATGACAGCTTTGCACACTCTTGGAATTCTCTCAAACAGCTTCAAGATGACATTTTCCAACGGTCCTGAAAGAGTTCCCACATATGCTAAGCACTTGTTAGCTGCTTTTCCTTCCTCTGCGGTCCAACTCATCTCAAACCATCTCAATTGGGTTGAGGTCAAGTGATTGTGGAGGCCAAGTCATCTGATGCAGCACTCATCACTCATCACTCACCCTTGGTCAAATAGTCCTTACACAACCTGGAGGTGTGTTTTGGGTCATTGTCCTATTGAAAAACGAATGATAGTCCCACTAAGCCCAAACCAGATTGCTGTGGTAGCCATGCTGGTCAAGTCTGCCTTGAATTCTAAGTAAATCACAGACAGTGTCACCAGAAAAGCACCCCCACACTATCACACCTCCTCCTCCATGCTTCACGGTGGGAYRCACACATGCYGAGATCATCCATTCACCTACTCTGCGTTTTACAAAGACACYGCGGTTGGAACCAAACATCTCAGATTTGGACACATCAGACCAAAGGACAAATTTCCACCMGTCTAATGTCCATTGCTCATGTTTCTTAGCCCAAGCAAGTCTCTTCTTATTATTGGTGTCCTTTAGCAGTGTTTCCTTTGCAGAAATTCGACCATGAAGGCCTGATTCACCCAGTCTCCTCTGAACAGTTGATGTTGAGATGTGTCTGTTACTTGAACTCTGTGAAGCATGTATTTGGGCTGCAACCTGAGGTGCAGTTAACTTTAATGAACTTATTCTCTGCAGCAGAGGTAACTCTGGGTCTTTGTTTCCCGTGGCGGTCCTCATGAGAGCAAGTTTCATCTTAGCGCTTGATGGTTTTTGCGACTGCACTAGAAGAAACTTTAAAAGTTCTTGAAATTGTCCGCATTGACTGACCTTCATGTCTTTAAGTAATGATGGACTGTCGTTTCTCTTTGCTTATTTGAGATGTTCTTGCCATATGGACTTGGTCTTTTACCAAATAGGGCTAGCTTCTGTATACTACCCCTATCTTGTCACAACACAACTGATTGGCTGAAATGCATTAAGAAGGAAACAAGGCACACCTGTTAATTGAAATGCATTCTAGGTGACTACCTCATGAAGCTGGTTGAGAGAATGTAAAGAGTGTGCAAAGCTGTCATCAAGGCAAATATAAAATACATTTGATATCTTCACTATTATTCTACAATGTAGAAAACACAACAAATAAAGAAAAACCCTGGAATGAGTAGGTGTGTCCAAACTTTTGACTGGTACTGTTAATATACATTTGAAGTCGGAAGTTTACATACACCTTAGCAAATTACATTTAAACAAATTTTCACAATTCCTGACATGTAATCCTAGTAAAAATTCCCTGTCTTAGATCAGTTAGGATCACCACTTTATTTTAAGAATGTGAAATGTCAGAATAATAGTAGAGATATTATTTTATTTCTTTCATCACATTCCCAGTGGGTCAGAAGTTTACACACACTCAATTAGTATTTGTAGCATTGCTTTAATTGTTGAACTTGTAACTTTTCAGGTAGCCTTCACAAACTTCCCACAATAAGTTGGGTGAATTTTGGCCCATTCCTCCTGACAGAGCTGATGTAACTGAGTCAGGTTTGTAGGCCTCCTTGCTCGCACACGCTTTTCAGTTCTGCCCACAAATTTTCAAAAGGGTTGAGTCAGGGCTTTGTGATGGCCACTCCAATACCTTGACTTTGTTGTCCTTGCCATTTTGCCAAACTTTGGAAGTATGCTTGGGGTCATTGTCCATTTGGAAGACCCATTTGCGACCAAGCTTTAACTTCCTGACTGATGTCTTGAGATGTTGCTTCAATATATCCGCATAATTTTCCTTACCTCATGATGCCATCTATTTTGTGAAGTGCACCAGTCCCTCCTGCAGCAAAGCACCCCCACAACATGATGCTGCCACCCCGTTCTTCACGGTTAGGATGGTGTTCTTCGGCTTGCAAGCATCCCCCTTTTTCCTCCAAACATAACGATAGTCAATATGGCCAAACAGTTATATTTTTGTTTCATCAGACCAGATGACATTTCTCCAAAGAGTACGAGCTTTGTCCCCATATGCCGTTGCAAACCGTAGTCTGGCTTTTTTATGGCGGTTTTGGAGCAGTGGCGTCTTCTTTGCTGAGCGGCCTTTCAGGTTGTCGATATAGGACTCGTTTTACTGTGGATATAGATACGTTTGTACCTGTTTCCTCCAGCATCTTCAAAGGTCTTTTGCTGTTGTTCTGGGATTGATTTGCACTTTTTGCACCAAAGTACGTTCATCTCTAGGAGACTGAGCGGTATGACGGCCGCGTGGTCCCATGCTGTTTATACTTGRGTACTATTGTTTGTACAGATGAACGTGGGACCTTCAGGCGTTTGGAAATTGCTCCCAAGGATGAACCAGACTTGTGGAGGTCTACAATTGTTTTCTGATTGATTTCTTTTGATTTTTCCCATGATGTCAAGCAAAGAGGGACTGAGTTTGAAGGTAGGCCTTGAAATACATCTACAGGTACACCTCCAATTGACTCAAATTATTTCACTTAGCCTATCAGAAGCTTCTAAAGCCATGACATAATTTTCTGGAATTTTCCAAGCTGTTTAAAGGCACAGTCAACGTAGTGTATGTAAACTTCTGACCCACTGAAATTGTGATACAGTGAATTAATTATAAGTGAAATAATCTGTCTGTAAACAATTGTTGGAAAAATTACTTTTGTCATGCACATAGATGTCCTAACCGACTTGCCAAAACTATAGTTTGTTAACAAGACATTTGTGGAGTGGTTGAAAAACGAATTTTAATGACTCCAACCTAAGTGTATGTAATCTTCCGACTTCAACTGTATATATATATACTGTATATATATATATATATATACACACTACCGTTTAGAAGTTTGGGGTCACTCCTTGTTTTGAAAGAAAAGCACATTTTTTGTCCATTAAAATAACATAAAATTGATCAGAAATAGAGTGTAGAGATTGTTAATGTTGTAAATGACTATTGTAGCTGGAAATGGCAGATTTATTATGGACTATCTACATAGGCGTACGAGGCCCATTATCAGCAACCATCACTTCTGTGTTCCAATGGCACGTTGTGTTAGCTAATTCAAATGTATCATTTTTAAAGGCTAACTGATCATTAGAAAACCCTTTTGCAATTATGTTAGCACAGCTGATAACGTTTGTCCTGATTAAAGAAGCAATAAAACTGGCCTTCTTCAGACTAGTTGAGTATCTGGAGCATCAGCATTTCTGGGTTCGATTACAGGCTCAAAATGGCTAAAAACAAATAAATTTCTTCTGAATCTTGTCCCCCAAGAGACGCAGATGTGTGACTCACTCCCTTCACAGAACAGCACAAGCAGGCCCTAACCAGAATAGAAGGAGTGGGAGACGCCGGTGCGTGTGAGCATCTAGTTTGAGAAACAGATGCCTCACAAGTCCTCAACGGGCAGCTTCATTAAGTAGTACCTGCAAAACCACAGTCTCAACATCAACGGTGTAGAGGCGACTCCGGGATGCTGGCCTTCTAGGCAGAGTTCCTCTGTCCAGTGTCTGTGTTCTTTTGCCCATCTCAATCTTATCGTTTTATTGGCCAGTCTGAGATATGGCTTTTTCTTTGCAACTTTGCCTAGAAGGCCAGCATCCCGGAGTCGCCTCTTCAATGCTGATGTTGAGACTGGTGTTTTGCGGGTACTATTTACACACATACCCCGTAATGACAAAGTGAAAACAGGTTTTAAGAAATGTTTGCAAATGTATAAAAAAACAGAAATACTTTATTTACATAAGTATTCATACCCTTGTGCTATGAGACTTGAAATTATCTCAGGTGCATCCTGTTTCCATTGATCATGCTTGAGATGCTTCTACAACTTGATTGCAATCCACCTGTGGTAAATTCAATTGATTGGACATGATTTGGAAAGGCACCACTGTTGACAATGTATGTCAGAGCAAAAACCAAGCCGTTTTTCGGTCGAAGAATTGTCTGTAGCGCTCCGAGACAGGATTGTGTCGAGGTGCAGATCTTGTGAAGGGTACCCAAAAAATTTCTGCAGCATTGAAGGTCCCCAACTTCACAGTGGCTTCCATCATTCTTAAATGGAAGAAATTTGTCACCACCAACACTCTTGCAAGAGCAATCGGGGAGAAGGGCCTTGGTCAGGGAGGTGACTAGAGAACCCGATGGTCACTCTGACAGAGCTTTAGAGTTCCTATGTGGAGATGGGAGAACCTTCCAGAATGACAACCATCTCTGCAGCACGACCAATCAGGCCTTTATGGTGGAGCTGCTCGATGGAAGCCACTCCTCAGTAAAATGCACATGAGTCATCTTGGAGTTTGCCAAAAGGCACCTAAAGGACTCTCAGCCGCATGA
>NC_036858.1:20659067-20679214 GCF_002910315.2 Salvelinus sp. IW2-2015
TGTTTTGAGAAATGAAGGCTATTTCATGCGAGAAATTGCCAATAAAACAAAATCTCGTACAATGCTGTGTACTACTCCTTCCAGAACAGCACAAGCAGGCCTAACAGAATAGAAGGAGTGGGAGACGCCGGTGCGTGTGAGGCATCTAGTTTGAGAAACAGATGCCTCACAAGTCCTCAACGGGCAGCTTCATTAAGTAGTACCTGCAAAACACCAGTCTCAACATCAACGGTGTAGAGGCGACTCCGGGATGCTGGCCTTCTAGGCAGAGTTCCTCTGTCCAGTGTCTGTGTTCTTTTGCCATCTCAATCTTATCGTTTTATTGGCCAGTCTGAGATATGGCTTTTTTCTTGCAACTTTGCCTAGAAGGCCAGCATCCCGGAGTCGCCTCTTCAATGCTGATGTTGAGACTGGTGTTTTGCGGGTATCTTTACACACAATACCCCGTAATGACAAAGTGAAAACAGGTTTTAGAAATGTTTGCAAATGTATAAAAAAACAGAAATACTTTATTTACATAAGTATTCATACCCTTTGCTATGAGACTTGAAATTGATCTCAGGTGCATCCTGTTTCCATTGATCATGCTTGAGATGCTTCTACAACTTGATTGCAATCCACCTGTGGTAAATTCAATTGATTGGACATGATTTGGAAAGGCACCACTGTTGAAATGTATGTCAGAGCAAAAACCAAGCCGTTTTTCGGTCGAAGGAATTGTCTGTAGCGCTCCGAGACAGGATTGTGTCGAGGTGCAGATCTTGTGAAGGGTACCCAAAAATTTCTGCAGCATTGAAGGTCCCCAACTTCACAGTGGCTTCCATCATTCTTAAATGGAAGAAATTTTGTCACCACCAACACTCTTGCAAGAGCAATCGGGGAGAAGGGCCTTGGTCAGGGAGGTGACTAAGAACCCGATGGTCACTCTGACAGAGCTTTAGAGTTCCTATGTGGAGATGGGAGAACTTCCAGAATGACAACCATCTCTGCAGCACGACCAATCAGGCCTTTATGGTGGAGCTGCTCGATGGAAGCCACTCCTCAGTAAAATGCACATGAGTCATCTTGGAGTTTGCCAAAAGGCACCTAAAGGACTCTCAGACCATGAGAGACAAAATTATCTGGTCTTATGAAACCAAGATTGAACTCTTTGCTGAATGCCAAGCGTCACATCTGGAGGAAACCTGATACCGTCCCTAGGGTTAAGCATGGTGGTGGCAGCATCATGCTGTGGGGAAGTTTTTCCCCACAGGTGCGCCAAGCTTGTAGCATCATACGAAGAAGACTCGAGGCTGTAATCGCTGCCAAAGGTGCTTCAACAAAGTACTGAGTGAAGGCTCTGAATACTTATGTAAATGTTATATTTCAGTTTCTTTTTATTATACATTTACAAAAAAAAAAACTGTTTTTGCTTGTGATTATGGGGTATTGTATGTAGATTGATGAGGAAAAAAATGATTTAATACATTTTAGAATAAAGTTTGCCTTGTTATTTGTAAGAGGGAGAGTGTAGGACATAGTTGTGGCTGATGTGCAAGGGGAGTGCTGAATTACGCTAGCCTTGGTTGGGTATTCTATGAGCGCTCGTTCTTACTACCTCTAAGGCACGGTCTCATACTTCTCACGCACTCAATAGTTACTGGACGACACTTGGAGACAGATCGGAGAAGGCAGGACTTACTCATGTAAGGAGCCCACACCTCAGACGCACAAAATCTCCGGGGACGTATTGTTATACTAAACCATATGTTTTTTTTTTTGTATCAAGCTATATTAAAAAAAAAATTTTGCTTTGCACATTGTAATTTGCTTAAATCAGAAAAGTACATATAGTGTCAAATGTCTCTTCATTATCATACTTTGTTTTACTGACATTCATCTTATTACTTTCGATTAATACATACAGCTAACCTCACTACTTTTTATGCAAACCACGGGTAGCTTTACTTATTGCGCTATCCAATCTTTGGATTTATAGTATTATTCAGACAACGTCTTTTCTTTAATCCTTCTAATAATTCAACTCTCTCAAGAAATATAGACATTCACAAATCTAGTCAATCTATTCCTCATATTTACTCAGGAGTGAGGGCAGAGATTCACACAGGAAGGCGATCGTCATGCGAGCCAACGCCCGGCGCTCGGTATTGCAGCTGAACCTCTCCTAGAAGAAATGAGACTATCCGATGTAATCTCCTCTCTGCTTCATTCTCACGAAAAACTAGCATGTACTTGTATGGGCTGAGGTCACACCCTTTGGATCAGCGGCCCAGATGTCGCTTGTTGTCGCCAAGCTTCACTGGCCGTGTTGGATTATCACATGTAATAATTGAAGTCTCTTTATAATTTTCTAAAGCTCATGAAGAAGAAGGGGGTACATTATTAATTATATCGCCCTATACGATTTACAGACATATTCAAGAGTAAATTGGTCACAAATGACTATCGCTCGACTCTGATGTCTCATTTATCCTAGTACATCCCCTCCTTTTGCCAAGGATTGTTTCACAGATGTTCTGCTAACTCACTTTATCTGTTTTATCATAACCTCTCAGAGCGCCTTGTCGTGAAGCTAACTACTAACCACTCGTTGAATCTTCTTTCTGAACATAATATATGGTGGCCGTTGTGGGGAGAGACGATAGTGTAGTTTTCTCGGATGGTTCACAGAATGCTCTCGAGTGAACTGTCTGTGGTCGAGAGAAATTTGAGAAAAGGCGCGTCTGGAGTCTAATAGCTTTAGCATACGCGGAACTGGGACTGGTCAAAGAATCCCATGTAACATAGCACATATCTACCTGTAGCGCAGTTATTTATCTTTATTTCTCTTTGTGCATAAAATTTTTTTCTACGACATTGTCGTATCATAATAGACTGAAAAGGTACATCAAATCCTTATGTAAATAACTAGCTTCACCTATGGAACTCATGTGTTAAAACGTGCATTTCCATAAAACATAGATCAGTAATAGTAACGCAAAAAAATGGATAGTTAAAATTCAGCATGTCTCATGTTATTGTGAAGATTCCTGTTTTACCCGAAATACTCGCCGTACTCGATTTCACTTGTTGCACTGAAATATATAAGGTTGACCAAGAGCTAAATTTGCGACTCACATCTTGGTCATATTCTTAACCACCAGAAAATTCACTGATAATATGATATCTCTCACATCCTAGAGAATTGTCATTGCTGTATGCACTACCAAGGTTTGTGTGTCTTATCATTAAATACACACGTTGTGTAAGTGATGTACAGTGGGTGTAACTTCTCCTCCTTTCGTCCCTTCTTAATATGTTGTCATTGAAGCCCAAAAGTATGAACTAGCATTTGCCTCGATTGTGAACAAGGTAAGTGGGAGAGAGTATACGGTGGTGGGAGCATAATTTGCCCTATATTTTGGTGAAGAACTGATATAAACTAGGCATGATCATCTATACACAGCAGTTAAGCTTAATGTGCTTAGATGCGCGTCGTGCGCATAGACAATATAGAGAAAGGATAGAGACACGAAAATACACTCTATTCTAACATAATGTGTTAGTAGTGTTATCAGTGTACAGAGATCACTCATAGTACCACACAAATGGCCCGGAACATTGATCTGATATAAGCAATGTATATAAGGAGGGATGCCAGATCCACAAAAACATTGCGGTTGCTCATAAATGATAATATCTGGCTATGCTCGAACTTGAAGGCCAGAGAATGATCCAACAGCAGAAATAGGGAGTGTCTCCGCGGCACGGTTAAGATAATTAATACGTGTTATCTTGCCTTGGCTACTCGAGTGTCTCCAAGTTTAATGCACTGCCGATCAGATATCGTCCGCCTCTGCAGTATATTAATTGGCAGCAGAGACCTTTGGCATGAATTAGGGCGTTTAAACTGGCCTCACAATCGTACGCAGAGATTTCTCAATAACTCGTGATAACAATCCTCACATTTCCACCTGTCGACGCAGCAGGAGGACTCTCGCGTGGAATCCATACGCGCCAATTCTCACTGGGGTCCGATATTTATCATCGCCTGGCACGGGATCGATATAGGGACAGCATGCAGCACGGACACCAATTGGCCAGTCTAGTATGGAAAAGTGATGTAACTGAGGTCTATTTGGTTCCTGAGGTCTAATAAAAGTCCATTTCGCGATTGTGGCTAAAAATGAGACCATATTTATATATGGTTCGGCTGATGGCCGTCTGGGGCTCCAAGTGGTTGGAGGAATCGCCCTGATCCTTTGTGTTCTCGCGAACCGCTCTGAAACTGCTTGCAGCACCACTTATTTGGTTGCCTCATCGCGCGGCATGTCTTTTTGGGTGAGCATGCTTAAGTCCGTGATGAAATTCACATTAGCACTTCGAGGGGTGTTTGGAAAATTGGATAATCTCACTTAACCATTTCAATTGATCTGTAGTTATTTTGTCCCCCATTCTGTTGAGGACATGGAGGGAGGCGGTGTTATGTGGTGGGGGTGCTTTGAACCTCTGGGTAAGTACACAGCTGTTCCACTAGTATAGATTTTATTGTTATTGCATATAGAATGGCTTAGCGCGTTTTTATAAACTCTGGTGCTCATGTGTGCTCAACGCTAATACAGAATGCCATTTTCAGTGTCGTATCGCTCATCCGCATCTGGTTTTGATTACGTGGGATAATTTGGTTTTCAAACATCGACAAATGACGAACCTGTAAGCCAATCATAACCAACATACTGATAACCTCAAGGACTAGAGATAGAGATATGAAGTGTAGTGAATGTATTATCACAAGTAGAGATAGAGTGATGGATCCATGATAGGTGGCTCGCCATCTAGAATGCAATCGTTGCACTCCACAATGCGCCTCAGACCCAGATTGAACGTTCAAAAATATGTGTGAGCTATGGGGTATTGGATGTAGGGTCGGACGCACAGAGTTGAAGGGTGATTTGCATGTGTTGTGGAAATAACTTAGAAGATCTGCTGGATGAAACGGCCTTCCGGTAAAATTGGTGGTTATGCACGAGAATAGCAAAGATGTGGTGCTCTGTTCTATTTGTCTTGTTTCTCTCGCAGAAATGAGAGACGTTCATTTCCATATATCGAGAAATTTGCCAGAAACTGAAGATCTCGTACAATTGCTGTGGTACTTAGTGCGTCCATTTACATCTCATTGTAATGTATATGGCGTGCGATACACTTGGCTCGGAAACTGCAGGGAAAATACAGAAAACGTAGTGTTGAAGCGCGCCGGTTAGCACAATGTTGAAGCAGGAGGACATAGGGTAATAGACATTAGTGATCTTAGGTGTTTTCTAGGAGGAAACGTACTCACCTATAAACAAGTCTCAAACTGGCAGCTTCATACCTAAATTAGTACCGAGTTAACAATTGAAGGAATCTTGGGTAGGCAAAACAAGTCGCCACGTTAGGTTTTGATGTGTTAGGTTGGGTTTCCAAATGCGCAGCATTAGTGGCCTATCACCACAGGGCAAACACGTGTATCCTCAGATCTCAACATCCCGTAGTTGGCCTCTACCTGCTATATTGATTACGTATCTTCAAGTTGGAGCAATATGGGATATACATTGCCATTTTCAATAATACGTAATTGTTCTGCAGGATTTTTTTGATAAATTGAGATATATTGAATCTACCACTTATGAAGATAGAGAAAATTGCTCACTCAATAATTAATTGTGTAGATTGTATTACAAGATATGCTCAAAGTGTCACGTCTTTTTCTTGATTTACTTGCAGAGTCCCATGTTCAGAACAAAATTATATATTTACGAATGAGGCCCTAGAAGCGGGTCCATAAAGCACCAGTATCGAAATGACATTTCGTAGAGACTCGAACTTTCCTTTGGAATGATGCCAATTGTTTTTGGCTCGATGCCTATCTGGGGAATACTCATGTCTAGACTGGACTGAAATTTTGTCGCAAATAGTCGAGAAGTTTGACGATGGACACTGAGGGATTAGTCTCTGTGTGATAGAACGACAGTAGTTTTACGTTGAACTCAACAACTTGAAACTTGCACCAGTGCCTTAGACGCTTGTGCCACTTCTGGGAGGTCCACCCAGATATGCACGTATTGTGTGATGCTGCGCATTTGTATCTGCGTCGCCTCGCACTTGATCAGTAGGGGACAATCGCCTCAAATAGTAACATTTCATATAGAACTGGCAATATACTCTTATAAGACTAAAGAGGGAGGTTCTTGGAATGCTCAGAGCATGGACACGTACAGACGACTGAGCATAGTCCGCACGGTGCAAAAACCCTTGATAATTTATCATTTGTTGTGACAGTAGCGTTGTTTGAGTACATTAATTATGGTGATATAGCCTTATTATCGCATCCCACACGAACCTATGTCAGACTATTGCATCTTGGAATACTGTGACAGCACCGATATTGCTTAGGTGAAGTCTAGGTGCGTATTGTAATTGGCAAGGTGTCCCAGCATTATACGAGGTAGTAGTCTATTTTAGCACACGTAGTGAAAAATAGAATTATAGTTTAGATATCAAGTGGTGTAGAGATCAAAATGCGTATTAATTCTATGGGACAGAATTGCGACGTTTCTCAGCAAATTGTTGAATATTTTTCACATGTTTCAGACCTTTAATAACAATTTTGATGAAAATTTCTGCCCTGATCTTTTGTCGGTAAATAAGCTATACCCATTATGTTCTATAAATGTATAATTGTATGCACTTCTGTTTGTGTTTGCAAAAAGAGACACCACCGAAACACGCTCCAGAACAAAGGAGCTTTCACTGTGATCTAGTGATACTATAGAGATTGGACTTGTGTAGATAATAATGAGCGGTTGCTTGCATACACAATGCTGAGGGTAGTACAAATGTAGGGTAGTTTGCTTGTGTATTTTTGCGTTGCTGCCATACTTTTATCAGATATTCCTAGTTATTTTTTGAGCACTGGTTCATGCATTGCTGTTTTGAGCTAATTTCCTTGTCGAATGCACTTTTTTTATGTATTACGTGTACGTAGGTACTGGGGTGCTGGCATCAGTGTTGCTCTTCCATACTTTCTGGAGGATCAATCGCTATTTTGAAAATCAAGTGTTGAATTGAGAGTATGATAGCTAAGAGATAGATGAAAACACATGTCGTCCGGTTTACTCTTCCACAGATCAATTAAAGAGTGGTGAAGCCATCATGATTTTACTCGCTGAAAAATTTGTAGTTGGATCAAGGGAAGAACACGTTCCTTCTAATCACTCATGCCTCTCTCTATTATTATTGATGTATAGGATGCAGGGTCGATAGGTCCTCTAGCAGCTCTTTCTAGTGCTCGTTGCTGAAAATTTTCAGCTGTTAGATGAAAGAGTAGCTACATATCTATATCTTCTCGCCAGCACAGGCTGCGATTGGTTATCAAAGTGCTTAGGATGTTGCGATGATAAAAATTGAAACGCTCACCACGTGCGGCACGTTAGCTTGGCTGGTTTTTGTGGTTCTGACTGTCCTACGATATGACTGTATAATTACATGATATCTGATTTTCCGAAGCACGACACGGTTTGCACTTTCCTGCTTGAGTACGCCCTGCATGGACTCTTGCCCTATAAGAGTCTAAACCATTAGCAAGCTGGGTTGGTTTAGCTCCCAGCACTTATTAAATCCGCACTTCATCAGGTCGATTGTACATCCGAAAACAATGTTATGGATCGATTCTTTAGCTTGATTGTGTGTTCATTGGTTTGTTTAAACTCTGTCGGACTAAATGTATCATTTCTGTGACGGCGTCGTGTGTCGACATTTGCTTCGATCATCTTTGTTCTTCATAGGAGCACTTCCAGACTCGAGGTTTACTGACTTTGATTTGTAAGCTCCGTGGGACTGATGTCTTGTAGAGCTGGGCACAGTCGCGTATCCACACTAGCTTCAGCGTTGAATCAGCTTGCGCTTCGCTGTGCTGTCCTTAGTGAAGGACGTAGGCCGTCATAATATACCGCTGGTAGAATTGAGACATGATTGTTTGCCGGCGGCGTGGCCCCAAGCTGGATCAGAGAAGGAAGTGGTACCGTAGGGGCCTGACTATCTTGGGATGGGTGGTTAGCCTCACTGTCAGAGACACGCCTCCATTTCTGCATGCCGGGGATCAAAACTACAAAGTAGTGTCGCGGTGAGAGGTCTGACTACGGGTGGGCCATGCTGCAGGGGCCCACGGTCCGATAGGTCCGAGGGAGCTCGTGGAGGAGAGAGACGGGAGAATTGTAGAGGGTTAGAGGACATGGGACCACACGACATTAAGTAGCTGTGTATATGTTTGAACACTTCCTGTTCATAATGCTGGGAGAATTGGTGTCATTATTTGATAGTGTCAATAATCCAACGGTATTAGATCGTTGGTTTGGTCACCTACTAGATAGAACCCCTCCATAAACATTACACACTAAGCAGTAGCCGATATTTCACGTACGCAAATAGATTGATGGTAATATTAATTTCGGAAGTATATCTTTATATAAGTCGCATATAGCTCATATGTCAATAGCGCCAGATTACTTCTCTCTGCACGACGATATGGGTTTCTGTAAAATCAATGCAGATGTATGATTAACCATTCATATGGCTGTTATGCTTTCGTGTAGCGGTGCTGCTGGGTTGTATGCAATGTAAAAACCTTTTGTAAACCAAATGTAAAATGTTGCTAACATAAAACCAAATCCCAGTGTTTGATTTCCCCTAATATTAAGTCTGGGTCTCATAAAGTAATAGAACTGTCAACGTTTTGTTAGCGAGATGCGGAATAGTCAGCCAGTTAATGACACTAAAGAGGTGAGTTTGGCCTTGTGTTTTTCGCATTCCGCTTCACAGGTGCTGTATGAGTCTGACTTGCATTATCTTGGTTGGCTGAGACATGCCAAATGTGGACAGTTTTCCATTATCTTCATTTTGTCACTCGAATTGGATCAGGACACTAAACAGTTGGGCGTCCCCGAATGTGTTTTGTTTACTTGCAGCCTTGTTTTTTTTAGGGTGGCATTAGGCCAACTACAAGTGGGATGCGGGTCCAGGGAATTTTTGAGGGTTATTAAGTGCTTGTTCAAATTGTGAATGGAGACTTGATGAAGTGTAGAGTCCGCACAAAAAAATGAAGGATCCATTGCCTTTCAAGCACTTTTCAAATCATCATTAGAGTAGCGAGACAAAATTATCTGGTCTTATGAAACCAAGATTGAACTCTTTGGCCTGAATGCCAAGCGTCACATCTGGAGGAAACCTGATACCGTCCCTACGGTTAAGCATGGTGGTGGCAGCATCATGCTGTGGGGAAGTTTTTCCCCACAGGTYCGCCAAGCTTGTAGCATCATACCSAAGAAGACTCGAGGCTGTAATCGCTGCCAAAGGTGCTTCAACAAAGTACTGAGTGAAGGCTCTGAATACTTATGTAAATGTTATATTTCAGTTTCTTTTTATTATACATTTYCAAAAAAKAWAWAWKTYTTTTTGCTTAGTGATTATGGGGTATTGTATGTAGATTGATGAGGAAAAAAARGATTTAATACATTTTAGAATAAGGCTGTAATGTAACTGAATGTGGAAAAAGTCAAGGGATCTGAATACTTRCCGAATAGACTGTATCTACRAATCCGAGACATTTTCAAAGTTTGAGACACTGAAAAGACAACCTAGAGCCAAACTAGAACACCGGGCAGCTAAACCAAATGTTTTTTTTTCTGTACAAGCTATAAAAAAAAAAAATTTGCTTTCACATTGTAATTTGCTAAATMAAGTACTGCAAATGTCTCTTCATTATCACTGTTCACCACTTACTCCCATTTTAACAGGGTGTAATTCGCTCAATATTGAGAGATTAGACAAAGTTTACAATTCCAGAAAGCTTCAATTCTCCTATTTTTTAATCAGTAGCATAGGGTAGGGGTGTTGTGATTAAAAAAATACTTTCCACTCTTCTCACCTGTATACCCTTTGGATCAGCCCAGATGTCTTTGTCACCAAGCTTCARTGGCACCTTGATTATCACAGTAATATTGAAGCCTCTTTCATAATTTTCAACCTGAGAAAGAAGGGGGTATTTTAATTTATGCTATACATTTCAGACATATTAAGTAAATGGCACAAATACTATGTATTAGTATATTATCCTTACCTCAAAGGATTGTTTCACATGTTTCTGCAAATCATTTTTCCCGGCAGTGAAATTAACATAACTCGTTGAATCTTCATTTCTAAATAAATGGGGGGAAGATTTAGTGGAGACAAATATTCCAAACAGCTGGGCTAGATTAAGCCTGAGTCATACAGTACCGGTCAAAAGTTTAAGAACACCTACTCATTCAAGGGCTTTTCTTTATTTTTACTATTTTCTACATTGTCGAATAATAGTGAAGACATCAAAACTATGAAATAACACATATGGAATCATGTAGTAACCAAAAAAGTGTTAAACGAATCGAAATATAATTTATATTTGAGATTCTTCAAATGGTCACCCTTTGCCTTGATGACAGCTTTGCACACTCTTGGCATTATCTCAACCAGCTTCATGAAATAGTCAACTGGAATGCATTTCGATTAACAGGTGTGCCTTCTTAAAAGTGAATTTGTGNTTTTCTTTATTTTTACTATTTTCTACATTGTCGAATAATAGTGAAGACATCAAAACTATGAAATAACACATATGGAATCATGTAGTAACCAAAAAAGTGTTAAACGAATCGAAATATAATTTATATTTGAGATTCTTCAAATGGTCACCCTTTGCCTTGATGACAGCTTTGCACACTCTTGGCATTATCTCAACCAGCTTCATGAAATAGTCAACTGGAATGCATTTCGATTAACAGGTGTGCCTTCTTAAAAGTGAATTTGTGGAATTTCTTTCCTTCTTAATGTGTTTGAGCCCATCAGTTGTGTTGTGACAAGGTAGGGGGGTATACAGAAGATTGCCCTATTTGGTAAAATACCATATTATGGCAAGAACAGCTCAAATAAGGAAGGTGAAACGACAATCCATCATTACTTTAAGACATGAAGGTRAGTCAATACGGAACATTTCAAGAAAGTGCAGTCACAAAAACATTGAGCTCTATAATGAAACTGGCTCTCATGAAGACCACCACAGGAATGGAAGACCCAGAGTTACCTCTGCTGCAGAGGATAAGTTCATGAGAGTTATCAGCTTCAGAAATTGCAGCCCAAATAAATGCTTCGCAGAGTTCAAATAACAGACACATCTCAACATCAACTGTTCAGAGGAGACTGCGTGAATCAGGCATTCATGGTCGAATTGCTGCAAAGAAAGCACTGCTAACGGACACCAATATGAAGAAGAGAATGGCTTTGGCCAAGAAACAGGAGCAATGGACATTAGATCGGTGGAAATGTGTCCTTTGGTCTGGAGTCTGAATTTGAGATTTTGGGTTCCAACCGCCATGTCTTTGTGAGACACGGTGTTAGTGAATGGATAATCTCCACATGTGTATTTCCCACTGTGAAGCATGGAGGAGGAGGTGTTATGGTGTGGGGGTGCTTTGCTGGTGACACTGTCTGTGATTTATTTAGAATTGAAGGCACACTTAAACTGCATGGCTACCACAGCATTCTTCAGCGATACGCCATCCCATCTGGTTTTGGACTTAGTGGGAAATTTGTTTTCAACATGACAATGACCCGACACACCTCCAGGCTGTGTAAGGTCTATTTTACCAAGAAGAAGAGTGATGGATCAGATGTGCTGCATCAGATGACCTTGCCTCCACAATCCCCCGACCTCAACCAAATTGAGATGGTTTGGGATGAGTCGGACCGCAAAGTGAAGGAAATGCATGTGGGAACTCCTTCAAGACTGRTGGAAAAGCATTCCAGGTAAAGCTGGTTCAGAGAATGCCAAGAGTGTGTCAGTCTAGTCTTGTTCTGAGAAATGAAGGCTATTCCATACGAGAAATTGCCAAGAAACTGAAGATCTCGTACAATGCTGTGTACTACTCCCTTCACAGAWCAGCGCAAACTGGCTCTAACCAGAATAGAAAGAGTGGGAGGCCCCYGTGCACAGTTGAGCAAGAGGACAAGTACATTAGAGTGTCTAGTTTGAGAAACAGACYCCTCACAAGTCCTCAACTGGCAGCTTCATTAAATAGTACCCGCAAAACACCAGTCTCAACATCCCGTAGTTGCCTCTTCACTGTAGACGTTGAGACTGGTGTTTACATGCATAATCACATTTGCGGTCACTTTTGATAATGGTATTTTCCTGATAATGGAACATTTGCTCATTTAATTATATATACAGTATAATTTATTTTTTTTACTTGGCAAGTCATTTAAGAACAAATTCTTATTTATAATGACGGCCGTTTGTGATACAGTCAGGATTCGAACCAGGGTGTCTGTTATGACACCTCAAAAACTGAGATGCAGTGCCTTAGACTGCTGTGCCACTTGGGAGCACATAGCCTACTGKCATGTGCGCATCGCTCCGCTTATAATGTGAAGAAATAGCCTAATAGTTTCTCAACATTTTAAGCTAAAGGGGTCTGATCTRTGCGTCAGCCACATCGCGTAAAAAACGTTTTTTTGATGCTAGTGGTTGTATTAATTTGTGATCTATCGCATCCCACGACTGTCCCAGACTATGTTTGGAATATGTGACCCGATTCAGGAAACTAGGCGTATGTCGCAAGTCACGACTTCACAGGAGAGCCATTTGAACGTAAAAAATATCTTTTTTAATCAAAATGCGTTTTTTMGGGCAGAATTGCCTTCTCGAACATTTGAACTTTCATATGCCTTAATAACAATATTGTATGCCATCTGTAAATACGAATACAATTGTTAAATTACGAGCCTTGTTGGTTAAGCCACAGAAAAAGTCAGCAGCCTTCCTACTAGCCATGATTGGCTGAGATAATGAGCGGGCTGAACATGCTGATAGAGGAGTTCGGATTGGTCTGCCATATAGAAGTCTTCTGTCTATTTGAGCTGGTCAGTCTGTGTTGGTAATCCTGTCGAATGCAACTTTTTTTATGTATTGTGTAGTGGAGCTGCATAAGTGTTGCTCTCCACTTTCTGGAGGATCAAGTTTTGAAATCAGTGGAATTAGAGTATGATAGCTAAAGAGATAGAGAAAACACATGTGTCCGGATTACATCTTCAAACAAAGGGCAACCATGTCATGGAAATAGTGACAGGGAGACACGTTCATCATGCTTTATGATGTATACAGGTAAGATAGTCTAGCTTTAGCTAGCTACATTTTCAGATATTAAACGATTCTAATTTTGACAGAAAGTGGTTTATTTAAAGCTAAATAAATAAACCAACGTTAGCTGGCTGGCTCCCTAGCTGACGTTATTATTCATATCCCAGAGCCGTTTGCTTTTCTAGTTAGAGCCTAATGTTAGCTTAGCTAACATTGAACCTGGTTGGTTAGCTCCCAGCATATTACCAGCATATAGTCATGACATGATTTGGCACTGTGTTCATTGTTGTTTAACTGGCTAATGTTATGTGACATGTGTGATCTTACACTTTGTTTACCTAACTAGGTTCATTGTTTACCTAGCTAGCTAGCTACATGTCTTAAGCTAAAGTGTACAACACTCGTTGAATATGGCCGTTGTCAGTAAACGTAGACAAAAAAGTGTAATGAAATTGTTGCCAGCAGAGCTGGTGAGGCTGTTTTCATGTTATCCAGAGGTAAACAAAGTGTGCGCTCTGAACGCTCCGACAGCGAAACGAGATGGGTGGGCATAAAGCTTAAGAGGGTGTGAACAATGCTGAATGGGTGTAGACAAAGAAGATCTCTTCACTAGATACCAAAACATTCAAAGGCCATTTTCTCAAAAGTGAATTTACAACTTTATCAACTTTCAAAGCAGAATTACTTTCCCATTGTTCCTGAAAAATGCAGTGTATGATATACCATTTTGTAGCTCGGASTCTCTGCTTTTATCCAATGTAAAACACTTTTGTAAACAACAATGTAAAATGTTGCTACATAAAACCYAATCCAYGTGTTGAGTCCCATATTAATTTCTCACAGAATAGAATGTCAACTTTTGTACTATGCGGAATAGTAGATTGACATAGGCTAGTGCTTTTGCTGTTCGTTAGGCCTACTCATCTTGTTGGCTGACGAAATGCAAATGTGGACAGTTCTTCCAATATCTTCAATTTGCACCTCGGAATTGGATAAGGACACAAACAGTTGCGTCCCRGATGTGTCTGTCTTCACTTGCAGCCTGTTTTTTTTAGGGTGCATTACGGCCACACAAAGGGGATGCCGCCAGGGAATTTGAGGCGTTATCAAGTGCTTGTCAAATTGTGAATGAGAGACTGAAGTGTAGAGTCCGCACAAAAAAAAGAAGGATCTCATGCCTTTCAAGCAACTTTTTTCAAATCATCATTAGAGTAGCATCATGCAGCCTTACAATGTATTAAAAATCAAAACATATAGCTCAACGTTTGTAGAACAACTAAAGATACATTAAAACTAGGGGGCGGTATTTTCACGTCCGGATGAAAAGCGTGCCCAAAGTAAACTGCCTGCTACTCAGTCCCAGAAGCTAGGATATGCATATTATTAGTAGATTTGGATAGAAAACCCTCTGACGTTTCTAAAACTGTTTGAATGATGTCTGTGAGTATAACAGAACTTATTTGGCAGGCGAAACTCCGAGGACAAACCATCCAGGATATGTTTTTTTGAGGTCACTCTCTTTTCAATGGGTTTTCTATGGGCATCTGGATTTGTAAGGCACTTGCTTGCAGTTCCTATCGCTTCCACTGGATGTCAACAGTCTGTAGAAATTGGTTGATGTTTTTCCTTTGTGTAATGAAGAAGTAGCCCTGTTCAGAACGAGGGTCGAGTGAAGTGTACTGTTTGAGAGAGGCGCGTGACCTGAAAAGCTCGCTCCACTTTGTTTTCCTCCGGTGTTGAACACAGTTTATCCCATCTTAAATTGTATTGATTATTTACGTAAAAAAATACCTAAAGTTGTATTAGGAAAGTTGTTTGAAGTGTTTGGACAAAGATTACAGATAACTTATGAGATATTTTGTAGTCATGTTGCGCGAGTTGGAACCGGTGTTTTTCTGGATCAAACGCGCCAAATAAATGGACATTTTGGATATATAACGACGGAATTAATCGAACAAAAGGACCAATTTGATTTGAATTTGGCGCTCTGCCATTTCACCGGATGTTGTCAAATCGATCCCGCTAAAGCGATTTGATCCCTAAGAAGTTGTAATAACTCTAAATAAATTAAGGATATAGTATAACCTATTTATTTGTTACTGCTCAACACAGGATAGCGGCATGTGTCTCAAATTGTTTGGAGAAAATATCCTTTCTATTTTATTCAGCTATTCTCAATTGTATTCTTCATACTATAAAATAATATAAAATAATGTCACAGAATTCTAAGCAAATCCTGTCCGCTGAATGAAGTAGTGAAGACCACAGGGGCGTCCCCAAGGACAATTTTAGGATGTTCTATAACATTGTGTCATGCTCCTTGTAGGTTTTGTCTAGTTTCCCGGCTTGTTCCCGGGGGATGCTCCCTAAATACGTGTTTTAGGACATTTTCTCAAGATATCATTTTTCCTGCATTCGGGACATGTGTGATGGTTCACAAAAGGAATGTTCCTCTCGCGAGACTTTCTGTCTAGTTCCCTCCATGTTTCCTGGGATCGTCAGATTCATTCCTCGGTTTAGGATGTGTCCGGTGTGGCCCAGTGGATAGAGCATGGGCGCTTGCAACGCCAGGGGTGTGGGTTCATTCCCCACGGGGACCAGGGATGAATTATGTATGAACTTTCCAATTTTGTAAGTCGCTCTGATTAAGAGCGCAGCTAAATGACTTTAAATGTAAATGTAGGAATGATCTTTAGGACGTTCTCAGGACATTCAGTTGTATTAGTCATCAGGACGTCGTCGCCTGATAGTCCCCCCCCCAAAAAAAAACATTATAACCCCCCTACCTGGGGTTCACACTCTCATTTCATTACACATCACCCCTAGTTACTGTTGCCGAGCCATCAAGCCCCTGTTTGTGAACTACTGATCTATTCACAGCTCTTTGTCTGTTGGTAACCTACACACAAACAGTGGCTTTTAACATACAGTGTTTTCAACATATTTTACACACTTTGACATACATGAATGCATTGTACTTTCATTTTTACAGTTAGTATTATTCAACATGTCCTCACTGGGATTTGAACTCACAACCTCTTGGTTCACCGCATTCCGATTGTCCTGCTATGCCACCACTGTCTGTGTCAATGCCTGACTGTATTGCCTACAGTTTGCACTTCTAAGTAAATGAAGCTTGTTAAAAAATACACTCAAGAAAACGATTTATTTATCATAGTGATTCAGGGTACATTAAAACAGCAGTATATGCCCCACTAACATTAGACAACTATACAGAAAAGCCACAAATTGCAGAAAAGGTCAATCAAATCGATTAGAGAATAATCAGATTTAACTGATAACTGAAATACCAGTGCCAATTGGCACTCTTTTGCTAAGTTGCAGAGATGTGTTATAGGCAATACATGTATAGGGGATTTCTGAGAATGCTACAGATCTTGTGGTTGCACAGAAAGATCAGTATATTCCAAAATCGTGGTCACGTTCCTACTTGTTTCTTGTTTTGTATTTATTTAGTATGCGTCAGGGGCGTGAGTTGGGTGGTTGTCTATGTGTGTTTTCTATGTTGGGGTTTTGTGCTGTTCGGCCCTGGTTATATCTCAATCAGACGGCAAGGCTGTCAATCGTTGTCCCTGATTGAGATCATTACTTAGGCAGCCGGGTGTTTCACGTGGGTGTTTGTGTCTATTCGTTTTAGTATTCGTTTGCCACACGGACTGTTTTCGGTTGGATATCTCTATTTGTGTTAATTTTGTTCATTGAGTGGTTCAAGTTAATTTTAATTAAAATTATGGACATTTCCACTCTGCGTCTTGGTTTCGCGATTCCCTACACCTCCTCTTCAGACAAGAAGGAGGAAATCTGCCGTTACAAAAATCCGAAGGTTGATGAGTTTCAAATCTCAAAAGGGGTCATATTGAATGTAAGTACTGTTAAAAGTGATCCATGTTATATAGTTCATCTTATTTTGTCATTTACAGATATTTAGCTGAACAGTGTCCCACTTAACTTCAAACCCCCTCTTCCTTTCATTACTTACTTATAAAACAACATGTTCCTGAGGATAGTCTTGAAGAGATATCCTATATTGTCTCAACAAATGTCCTGGTAACTTAGAGGGAACTAGACAAGGTCCCCCAGAGAAAGTTCCCTTGGGACCATCACACAAAGTCATAATGATTAGTTTAAATGTAATGTCCTGAGAATGTAAAAAAAACTAAGTCCTGACATGTCCTCAGTGACGTACTGGTACTGTACCGTTACAGGGATCTAGACAAAGGTCCCCCAGAGACCATTCCTTTTGGGACCAAATCAACGTCCTAATGACAGGAAAAAATGCATGTCTTGGGAACATAAAAAAACATCAGAACAAGCCATGAACTAGACAAAAACCTACAGGGGAACCATGACAGTACATTCTAAGAGCATCCTTTAACCATCTTTGGGGACGTCTCCGGAACAAAACCAGGTATTAGACCAAAAAAAACAGGACCATGACAGAACGTTTTAAGAATGTCCTAAAACGTCCTTGGGGACATCCCCGAACAAACTGGGAACTAGACAACACATCACAGGACCATGCCTGTCACGTTCCTGACCTATTTCTGTTAGTTGTTGTATGTGTTAGTTGGTCAGGACGTGAGTTTGGGTGGGCATTCTATGTTGTCTGTTTCTATGTTGGTTTAAGGGTGCCTGGTATGGCTCTCAATTAGAAGCAGGTGTTTGGCGTTCCTCTAATTGAGAGTCATATTATAGTAGGTTGTTTCACAGTGTTCGTTGTGGGTGGTTGTCTCCTGTGTCAGTGTTTGTCGCACCATACGGGACTGTTCGGTTTGTTTGTAAGTTCGGTCTTTTGTGTTTAGTCATTTTCCTGTTCTGAGTTCTGCGTTTTATGTAAGTTCGCATGTCCAGTTTTGTCTACTCCGTTTTGTTGTTTTGTTAGTTTATAGTCAAGTTCGTGTTTTCGTCTTTTCTGTAAATAAATATGTCATCACAACCCGCTGCGCCTTGGTTCAATCACTACTCCTCCTCTTCGGTTGAAGAGAGGAGGAGCTACCGTTACAATGCCCACAACATCCTTTTCTTCATTTTGTGACATTCTTGGGAAATTCCTAACGCTAATTATTGTTGGAAGGCCAGGACCTGCCTGAAACGTCTCCTTGCGATCATTGACATTGAACGCCCCAAGGATAACGTCCTTTCAGAAACAAATAGAACCTATTTGTAAAGTTCCCTAGTCGTCACCAAAATACCTTTTTTAGAACGTTATACTGTGACCAAACAGGGATCTTTACTGAACATCCCTTATGGTCCCAAATGATAACGTAATGTTTTTAAAGTCCATAGAACGTTCTCAGAAGGTCAGTGGATAACGTCTCACTGAAACCCTACAAAGGGAATTTATGGAATGTCGCCTAATGTCCGTATGACATACTTTTTTGCTGGGCTTCTACAGGAGTCTAAAGTCATATTTTAAAAAACATTGTATTCTCCTTCCCTTCATCTCAGGCTCTTCTTGTCATTTCCTATGGGATTGATAGAAACACAAAATTTGGCCAAATGATAGAATTCCACTGCTAATGCCTCAAGGTATGTGCGGTACACACTCAGATAAAGTTATCATGTCTTATGATGTTTTGTTAGCAATATTTTGTAGTAACTGCATTACCCCGTCTCATCCTGTTTAGTGGAAATACACACTCGCGAGCGAGTGAACTTTTCAAAGTGAAGAGATTGGTGTGAAATACAGCATTTATGTTGTGATTAAAAGGTATGTGCTATTTATTTTTCATACCATATTTTCCATTATCATGCTTCTAGCTCGTTCTACAAATATATGGCCTTTTATGTCCCTCAGACATTATTTGTGTAAAAAATGTTTAAACAACATTTTGCAGTTGGATCACATACATCAATGCTCTAACTCAGGTGTGTAAAACTCAGTTTGCCCTGGTGGCTGCACAAGGTCCGGAGGGTCGCACTGAAAATGTGTATATGTCTCACTGTCAAAATTTGCAAAAGATAGTCTTTAACCATCGTTTTTGGAATTTCCAATATTCCCTGACTGTCTAGCTTTAATTTCGAGATGGATAAATAAACGAGATGGATAAAGTCAATAAACTGTATAAATCAAAGAAGATTGGTGGCACCTTAATTGGTGAGGACGGGCTCGTAGTAATGGCTTGAGCAGAATGAGTGGAATGGTTTCTATGTGTTTAATGCCATTCCAATCGCTCCATTCAGCCATTATTATGAGCCGTCCTCCCTTCAGCAGCCTCCACTGGTATAAATATAGGTTGAAGTCTGGGCTCTGGGTGGGCCACTCAAGGACATTCAGAGACTTGTCCCGAAGCCACTCCTGCATTGTCTTGGCTGTGTGCTTAGGGTCGTTGTTCTGTTGGAATGTAACCTTCGCCCCAGTCTGAGGTCCTGAGCGCTCTGGAGTAGGTTTTCATCACGGATCTCTCTGTACTTTGCTCTGTTCATCTTTCCGTCTATCCTGACTAGTCTCCCAGTCCCAGCCGCTGGAAAACATCCCCACAGCATTATGCTGCTACCACCATGCTTCACTGTAGGGATGGTGCCAGGTTTCCTCCAGAGTGATGCTTGCATTCAAGCCAAAGAGTTCGATCTGAGTTTCATCAGACATAGGGCTGTGGCGGTCACGTTTTTTGGCCACCAGTGATTGTCAAGCAAATAACTGTCAGTTTCAGGTAATTGACAGTTAAATAACATAAACACATTTAGCATCTCCTTTACTTCCAGACATAGCCTACAAGCCACTGAAGCAGACGTTTGGAACATCTACATTTAAAAGTCTAATAAATCCATGTAATATAGCCTACACCTTCACAATAAATCCATTCTTTACTTTAGACAGGTCTAAAGAAACATAATATGAAGAAAATGTAGTCTACTTCAGATGAACAAAATCCGTGCAGGATTTCGCCACAAGCATACTCTGAGTTGTCCTGATGTTAGGTCCTGATATGGCTTGCAATGC
>NC_036858.1:20680017-20681607 GCF_002910315.2 Salvelinus sp. IW2-2015
TCTCAATTGTATTCTTCATACTATAAAATAATATAAAATAATGTCACAGAATTCTAAGCAAATCCTGTCCGCTGAATGAAGTAGTGAAGACCACAGCCATTTGGCATAGCCATATCAGGACCTAACATCAGGACAACTCAGAGTATGCTTGTGGCGAAATCCTGCACGGATTTGTTCATCTGAAGTAGACTACATTTTCTTCATATTATGTTTCTTTAGACCTGTCTAAAGTAAAGAATGGATTTATTGTGAAGGTGTAGGCTATATTACATGGATTTATTAGACTTTTTCAAATGTAGATGTTCCAAACGTCTGCTTCAGTGGCTTGTAGGCTATGTCTGGAAGTAAAGGAGATGCTAAATGTGTTTATGTTATTTAACTGTCAATTACCGTGAAACTGACAGTTATTTGCTTGACAATCACTGGTGGCCAAAAAATCGTGACCGCCACAGCCCTATGTCTGATGAAACTCAGATCGAACTCTTTGGCTTGAATGCCAAGCATCACGTCTGGAGGAAACCTGGCACCATCCCTACAGTGAAGCATGGTGGTAGCAGCATCATGCTGTGGGGATGTTTTCCAGCGGCTGGGACTGGGAGACTAGTCAGGATAGACGGAAAGATGAACAGAGCAAAGTACAGAGAGATCCGTGATGAAAACCTACTCCAGAGCGCTCAGGACCTCAGACTGGGGCGAAGGTTCACATTCCAACAGAACAACGACCCTAAGCACACAGCCAAGACAATGCAGGAGTGGCTTCGGGACAAGTCTCTGAATGTCCTTGAGTGGCCCACCCAGAGCCCAGACTTCAACCTATATTTATACCAGTGGAGGCTGCTGAAGGGAGGACGGCTCATAATAATGGCTGGAATGGAGCGATTGGAATGGCATTAAACACATAGAAACCATTCCACTCATTCTGCTCCAGCCATTACTACGAGCCCGTCCTCACCAATTAAGGTGCCACCAATCTTCTTTGATTTATACAGTTTATTGACTTTATCCATCTCGTTTATTTATCCATCTCGAAATTAAAGCTAGACAGTCAGGGAATATTGGAAATTCCAAAAACGATGGTTAAAGGACTATCTTTTGCAAATTTTGACAGTGAGGACATATAACACATTTTCAGTGCGACCCTCCGGACCTTGTGCAGCCACCAGGGCAAACTGAGTTTTACACACCTGAGTTAGAGCATTGATGTATGTGATCCAACTGCAAAATGTTGTTTAAACATTTTTTACACAAATAATGTCTGAGGGCGCTCTTCTGGAAAGTTCTATGGACTTTAAAACATTACGTTATCATTGGGACCATAAAGGGATGTTCAGTAAAGATCCCTGTTTGGTCACAGTATAACGTTCTAAAAAAGGTATTTTGGTGACGACTAGGGAACTTTACAAATAGGTTCCTATTTGTTTCTGAAAGGACGTTATCCTTGGGGCGTTCAATGTCAATGATCGCAAGGAGACGTTTCAGGCAGGTCCTGGCCTTCCAACAATAATTAGTCGTTAGGAATTTCCCAGAATGTCACAAAATGAAGAAAAGGATGTTGTGGCATGGTCCTGTGGATGTGTTGTTAGTTCGCAA
>NC_036858.1:20687005-20702809 GCF_002910315.2 Salvelinus sp. IW2-2015
AGGGACATAAAAGGCCATATATTTGTAGAACGAGCTAGAAGCAGATATAGGAAAATATGGTATGAAAAATAAATAGCACACACCTTTTAATCACAACATAAATGCTGTATTCACACCAATCTCTTCACTTGAAAAGTTCACTCCTCGCGAGTGTGTGTATTTCCACTAAACAGGATGAGACGGGGTAATGCAGTTACTACAAATATTGCTAAACAAAACATCATAAGACATGATAACTTTATCTGAGTGTGTACCGCACATACCTTGAGGGCATTAGCAGTGAATTCTATCATTTGGCCAAATTTTGTGTTTCTATCAATCCCATAGGAAATGGACAAAGAGAGCCTTGAGATGAAGGAAGGAGAATACAATGTTTATTTAAATATGACTTTAGACTCCTGTAGAAGCCCAGCAAAAAAAAGTATGTCATAGCGACATTAGGCGACATTCCCATAAATTCCCTTTTAGGGTTTCAGTGAGACCTTATCCACTTGACCTTCTGAGAACGTTCTATGGACTTTAAAACATTACGTTATCATTGGGACCATAAAGGGATGTTCAGTAAAGATCCCTGTTTGGTCACAGTATAACGTTCTAAAAAAGGTTATTTTGGTGACGACTAGGGAACTTTACAAATAGGTTTCTATTTGTTTCTGAAAGGACGTTATCCTTGGGGCGTTCAATGTCAATGATCGCAAGGAGACGTTTCAGGCAGGTCCTGGCCTTTCAACAATAATTAGTCGTTAGGAATTTCCCAGAATGTCACAAAATGAAGAAAAGGATGTTGTGGGGCATTGTAACGGTAGTCCTCCTCCTCTTCAACCGAAGAGGAGGAGTATGATTGAACCAAGGCGCAGCGGGTTGTGATGACATATTTATTTACAAAAAGACGAAAACACGAACTTGACTATAAACTAACAAAACAACAAAACGGAGTAGACAAACTGGACATGCGAACTTACATAAAACGCAGAACTCAGAACAGGAAAATGACTACAACACAAAGACCGAACTTACAAACAAACCGAACAGTCCCGTATGGTGCGACAAACACTGACACACAGGAGACAACCACCCACAACGAACACTGTGAAACAAAAACCTACCTAAATATGACTCTCAATTAGAGGAACGCCAAACACCTGCTTCTAATTGAGAGCCATACCAGGGCAATTCTTCCTCCTTTTGTTCTGGGGATGTCCCCAAGGACGATTTTAGGACATTCTTAAAACGTTCTGTCATGGTCCCCTGTTTTTTTTGGTCTAATACCTGGTTTGTTCCGGAGACGTCCCCAAKGATGGTTAAAGGATGCTCTTAGAATGTACTGTCATGGTTCCCTGTAGGTTTTTGTCTAGTTCARGGCTTGTTCTGATGTTTTTAGTATGTTCCCAAGACATGCATTTTTTCCTGTCATTAGGACGTTGTTTGATGGTCCCAAAGGAATGTTCTCTGGGGGACCTTTGTCTAGATCCCTGTAAGGTACAGTACCAGTACGTCACTGAGGACCATGTCAGGACTTAGTTTTTTTACATTCTCAGGACATACATTTTACTAATCATTATGACTTTGTGTGATGGTCCSAAGGGAACGTTCTCTGGGGGACCTTTGTCTAGTTCCCTCTAAGTTACCAGGACATTGTTGAGGACAATATAAGGATATCTTCAAGACATCCTCAGGACATTTGTTTTATAAGTAAAGTAATGAAATTGGAAGAAGGGGGTTTGAGCTAAGTGGGACACTGTTCAGCTAAAATATGTAAATGACAATAAGATGACATATAACATGATCACTTTTACAGTACTTACATTTCAATATGACCCCTTTTGAGATTTGAACTCACAACCTTCTGGATTTTGTAACGGCAGAATTTCCTCCTTCTTTGTCTAAGAAGGGAGGTGTAGGGATGGAAACCAAGACGTGCAGAGTGGCAAAGTGTCCATACATTCTATTATAAAAATTAATCTGAAACACTACAATGACAAAATTATAACAATAGAAATCCAAACCGAAAACAATGTCCCGTGTGGCACGAATACTAACACGAAAGAACAAACACCCACGTGAACCCCGGCTGCCTAAGTAATGATCTCAATCAGGGACAACGATTGACAGCTGCCTCGATTGAGAATCATACCAGGCGAAACGCACAAAAACCCCCAACAAGAAAACAACACATAGACAACCACCCAACTCACGCCCCTGACCATACTAAAATAAATACAAAACAAGAGAAAACAGGTCAGGAACGTGAACGATTTGGAAATATACTGATCTTTCTGCTGCACCACAAGATTGTAGCATTCTCAGAAATCCCTATACATTATTGCCTATAACACATCTCTGCACTTAGCAAAAGAGTGCCATTGGCACTGGTATTTCAGTTATCAGTTAATCTGATTATTCTCTAATCGATTTGATTGACTTTTCCTGCAATTTGTGGCTTTTCTGTATAGTTGTCTAATGTTAGTGGGGCATATTACTCTGTTTTAATGTAACTCCTGAATCACTATGATAAATAAAATCGTTTTTTTGAGTGTATTTTTAACAAAGCTTCATTTACTTAGAAGTGCAAACTGTAGCAATACAGGTGGAATCAGGCATTGACACAGACATGGTGGCATAGCAGGACAATCGGAATGCGGTGAACCAAGAGGTTGTGAGTTCAAATCCCAGGTGAGGACATGTTGAATAATACTTACTGTAAAAATGAAGTACAATGCATTCATGTATGTCAAAGTGTGTAAAATATGTTGAAAACACTGTATGTTAAAAGCACTGTTTGTGTGTAGGTTACCAACAGACAAAGAGCTGTGAATAGATCAGTAGTTCACCAAACAGGGGCTTGATGGGCTCGGCAACAGTAACTAGGGGTGATGTGTAATGAAATGAGAGTGTGAATCCCCAGGTAGGTGGGTATAATGTTTTTTTTTGGGGGGGGGGACTATCAGGCGACGACGTCCTGATGACTAATACACTGAATGTCCTGAGAACGTCCTAAGATCATCCTACATTTACATTTAAGTCATTTAGCTGACGCTCTTATCCAGAGCGACTTACAAATTGGAAAGTTCATACATATTCATCCTGGTCCCCCCGTGGGGAATGAACCCACAACCCTGGCGTTGCAAGCGCCATGCTCTACCAACTGAGCCACACGGGACCACATCCTAACCTGAGGAATGATCTGACATCCCAGGAACATGGAGGGAACTAGACAAAAGTCTCCGAGAGAACATTCCTTTGTGACCATCACACAATGTCCCYATGACAGGAAAAAATGATATCTTGAGAATGTCCTAAAAACGTATTTAGGGACATCCCCGGGAACAAGCCGGGAACTAGACAAAACCTACACAGGACCATGACACAATGTCTACAGTACATCCTAAAATTGTCCTTGGGGACGGCCCCGGAACAAACAGGGAACTAGACAAAATCTCCACAGGACCATGACACAATTTCCTGACAACTTTCGGTAACCATTTCCTGACTTTCTGTGGACGTCCTAATGACATTTTTTTTTTGCAGGGAGTACAGATTGCTTCTACAGTTCAATAGGATGTTTTATTTAGTAAGTAATAGGGATGTTATTACAATACAATCTCGTATTACTGTTATTGTAATGATGAACATATGTTGTAAGTGAGACAGACCTTAGAATTGCTTTTGAAGATTGGCTTGTCAATGGTGCAGTCACTTTGTCCCCACATTACATTTCCCACACTGTCTGATGAGTTACACTCCACTCTTCCCTGGAGAGCAATGATAGGACAATGACAATTTATGTCAACTTCAGGCAATAGTTCACTGAAATTACCAATGAAACACTGGAAATGTACATACTGGACCTACAGAAATGACTAAACTATCACTTAAACAATATAAATCCTTCCTGCCCCTCAAACACTGAGTCTATAGCTACTCACTCCCTCTCCTTCCTTGTATGTACTCTTACCTGGAGTATTGTGAACTTCCTGAATGAAAGTCCTGCAGGGTATGTGAGAATAACGTGGCTGTTGTAAGAGTTCTCTTCCCTGCTCTCGACTGACACTGTCACATTTATCACCTCATCTATGCCAACCCTCACCTCTGAAGACCTGAGAGAAGTGAGACAGAGAGAGCAAAAGTTATAAAAAGAAATGATTCTCATTGTCATTACATCATGCTTGTTTGCCTCAACCTTTGACTATCATTGACATCATCATCCTATCCATCTTCATCATCATTTTCATCTTCATCCATTTTACTCGTCAGCTGCTGCAACGCTCTAATCAACATTCTAATCATCATACTTCTTTAATCAAATGTTTAATCTTACCTAGTAGAAAAACAGAAAGGCTCTGAGTCAATGCTAGTGATCTTACCTAGTGAAATTAAAATCCACTTTCAGGTTGTCAATGCAGTTGTTATCAGCGCCACAGTTGATCTCAAAACCTAACTGTGGGATGAAGAAAGATGTTCACTAAGTTCACTTAACACGTTACCTTCTTCACAGTGACTAAGATATAGATTTATCTTTACCCCCCCCTCCACACACACACACACACACACACACACACACNNNCACACACACACACACACACACACACACACACACACACACACAAAGGCCTTTTTCAGGGGATTTCAAATCAACTTTGACACAGCTTTTATTGTCAAAAGTTAAGAGAAGAAACATACAGGATGATATGTTGTAGTCGGAGACTGCGGGGAAAGGATAGGGCTGAGGCCACCAGGAGATGTTGGCAACCCTTCAAATGTGAAGTCAAGTTCATTGGACAGTTCATTGAGGGAGTCCTCTGGGCAAGCCTATAAAAAATAGAATCTTCAGAGACATTTTTCATCATTCAAACTCCTCTAAAAAGAGGTTTACTGTGATATTGTTAACATTGACATGTCAAGGCTCTATGGCTGTATCCGTTAGAGTGTATAGTAATGACAGAGGGGAGAAACCAATGAGCATACACTTTTGACGTTGTCGACGTGACAGCCATAAAGCCCAGACTTAAAAGCTGATACAATTTGATGTGTACTCCACATAATAGGTGCAGTATGTCATTCCAAAGTTTCAGCTGCTATTCTCTCATTGGATCCCGAAAAATACTTTTGACTGCTTAGAGCACTAAGACTCTAAGCCTGAAAAACGCACATCATTCAACTTTTATGGTGACAATTGTTTGCTGTATACTTTGGAAGAATTGGAATTAAGACAAGGCAGTTGGTGAACTTCATGAAATATCTCTGGCAGAATGTTTTAAACGTCTACAGTGACTTTTGCTGTGTCTGACAGTTTCTGGAAGAAAAAAACTATTGCAAACATATCATTTGAATTKAATAATGTTTGGCATGAACTTTTCCCCCAACCTAAATATGCTACACTGCCCGTGAATTTTGAAACATTGTCTAGTCTACTCCAAAACATTTTTTAACTGTAGACTGGTAGACTACACACTTAAAATCAAAATTCTACTGCATTTTATAAACCATGCTCCCTTTTCAGATGCATAGAACAAAATACTTGAAATAATAGCCTATCTAATAGGCCCAATTAAATGAGAGAAGTGCTTGGTAATTTGTTGTAGGCTAAAGCTTCTTCGGCATATGCACCTATCATGGACAGAAAAGGTGGCCAGGAATTTATTCTGCAATGGTTATGAAACTATATATTATGTTTTATGTTTATAAATTAAATATAGTTTACTTGAGACATTTGAAATTACAGTAGACTATTCAGACGTATACACAGTAGCCTAAAAGAAATGGAAATGGAAAAGGTGAACCGTCTGTTCTGCCATTAAACTGTGCTCTGGATAGTTTCTCGTTACTACTGTAAAGTGGGTCCAATTCAATGAGAGATGGGACGTTGTAGGCCTATAGGCTACTTTGCGAGTATGAAACCATAACCGTCAGAAAAGGAACAATTSTGTTTCCTAGTTTTCCCGGTTCTGACTATTCTGCCTGCTCTGACTCCAAGCCTGCCTGCCGTCCTGTACCTGCCTGACTCTGACCTGATTACGAASATCTGCCTGCRCTGACTCCGAACCTGCCTGCCGTCCTTTACCTGCCTGACTCTGACCTGATCACGAACCCTTGTCTGTCCTCGACCTGCCCTTTGCCTGTCCTTTGCCTGCCCCGTGTTTACAATAAATAATCTGAGAACTGTACTATCCGCCTCCTGTGTCTGCATCTGGGTCATATCRTGAGTCGTGGTAGTCACCAAGTGCCTTCAGAAAGTATTCACACCATTTGACTTTATCCACATTTTGTTGTTACAACCTGAATTTTAATTGAATTCAATTTAGATTTGTTTTGTCACTGGCCTGGCCAAAAAATAAAAGTGGAGTTATGTTTTTCAATTATTATTTTTTTTACAAATTCCTAAAAAATGAAAAGCTGAAATGTCTTGAGTCAATAAGTAAAAAAAAAAAAGAACTTGTTATGTCAAGCCTAAATAAGTTCAGGAGTAAAATGTGCATAACAAGTCACATAATAAGTTGCATGGACGCACTCTCTGTACCCCACACATAAAATGATCTGTAAGGTCCCTCAGTCGAGCAGTGAATTTCAAGCACAGATTCAACCACAAAGACCAGGGAGCTTTTCCAATGCCTCACAAAGAAGGGCTCCTATTGCTAGATGAATAAAAAAAGCAGACATTGAATATCCCTTTAAAAATTGTGAAGTTATTAATTACATTCTGGATGGTGTATCAATCCACCTAGTCACTAAAAAGATTCAGGCGTCCTTCCTAACTTAGTTACCGTAGAGGAAGGAAACCACTCAGGGATTTCACCATGAGGCCAATGGTGACTTTTAAACAGTTAAGGAGTTTAATGACTGTGATAGGAGAAAACTAAGGATGAGTCAACAACATTGTAGTTACTCTCCTCATGGCCCACTAGATATCATCAGAATGAGATAAAATAGATAATCTGTAGATTTTCCTGCCTATGCATTTATTTCTGATTGGGAGCCAAGCTCAAATAATGACAAATTAAAAATACTTTACTGACTAAGTTCACTCACCTGAATGCCAGATTCGAGTTTTTGSTATACCAAGTTTATGAACGCTGTGTCGTTGGGCATGAGGTTATACTAATACTGGCCATTTGCGTCATTGATAACTTTTTGGCAAAACCAAATGGAGGGCTAAGTTTCAAACCTACCTCAATAYAGAAMGWWTGAGAGAAGCATMSCTCTTGAAGTCTTAATGRAATAGTTTTCGTTTCCTCCCGTATCTTTGGACGGATATAAGCACGATAGTTTGGAGCTTGYCGGGTCACATCCAGAGTTAAAGTATAGTTAATCTTTGCTTGAAGATCTGGAGCAAAAGAGATTGCATTTAATGAAAAGGATAAGCTACTCGCATGCAAATGTACAGTGCCTTCGGAAAGTATTCAGACCACTTGACTTTTGCCACATTTTTTTTACATTACAGCCTTATTCTAAAATTGATRAAATAAAACATGTTCCTCAGCAATCTACAAACAATACCCCATAATGACAAAGAAAAAACWGGTTTTTAGAATGTTTAGCAAATGTATTAAAAATAAAAAACAGAAATACCATATTTACATAAGTATTCAGACCCTTTGCTATGAGACTTGAAATTGAGCTCAGGTGCATTKTGTTTCCATTGATCATCCTTGAGATATTTCTACAACTTGATTGGAGTCCACCTGTGGTAAATAAAATTGATTGGACATGATTTAGAAAGAAACACACCTGTCTATATAAGGTCCCACAGTTTACTGTGCATGTCAGAGCAAAAACCAAGCCATGAGGTCGAAGGAATTGTCCGTAGAGCGCCGAGACAGGATTGTGTTGAGGCACAGATCAGGGGGAAGGGTACAAAAAAATGTCTGCAGCATTGAAGGTCCCCAAGAACACAGTGGCCTCCATCATTCTTAAATGGAAGAAGTTTGAAACCACCAAGACTCTTCCTAGAACTGGCCGCCCAGCCAAACGAGCAATTGGGGGAGAAGGGGGTGACAAAGAACCCGATGGTCACTCTGACAGAGCTCTGGAGTTCCTCTGTGGAGATGGGAGAACCTTCCAGAAGGATAACCATCTTTGCAGCACTCTTCCCATCAGGCCTTTAAGGTAGAGTGGCCAGACGGAAGCCATTCCTCAGTAAAAGCCACATGACAGCCGGCTTGGAGTTAACCCCAAAAGGACCTAAAGACTTTCAGACCATGAGAAACAAAACTCTCTGGTCTGATGAAACCAAGATAGAACTCATTGGCCTAAATGCCAAATGTCATGTCTGGAGGAAACCTAGCACCGTCCCTACGGTGAAGCATGGTGGTGGCAGCATCATGCTGTGGGGATGTTTTTCAGTGGCAGGGACTGAGAGACTAAACAGGATCGAGGGAAGATGAACGGAGCAAAGTACAGAGAGCCCTTGATGAAAACCTGCTCCAGAGCGCTCAGGACCTCAGACTGGGACGAAGGTTCACCTTCCAACAAGAAAACGACCCTAAGTACACAGCCAAGACAACGCAGGAGTGGCTTCGGGACAAGTCTCTGAATGTCCTTGAGTGCCCAGCCAGAGCCTGGACTTGAACCCGATCGAGCATCTCTGGAGAGACCTGAAAATAGCTGTGCAGCAATGCTCCCCATCAAACCTGACAGAGCTTTATGATCTGCAGAGAAGAATGGGAGAAACTCTCCAAATACAGGTGTACCAAGCTTGTTGTGTCATACCCAAGAAGACTCGAGGGTGTAATCGTCGCCAAAAGTGCTTCAACAAAGAACTGAGTAAAGGGTCTGAATACTTATGTAGATGTGATATTTCAGTTTAAATTTTAATACATTTGCAAGCATTTCTAAAACCCTGTTTTTGCTTTGTCATTGTGGGGCATTGTGTATAGATTGATGAGGAAAAAAACATATTATTAATAAATTTTAGAATAAGGCTACAATGTTACAAAATGTTGAAAAAGTCAAGTATTCCGAATGCACTGTAGATAAGAACAATGTTGAGGTCAGAAACCTTTTGTGTCTGTTGTTTGTCTGGTCATGGTGAAACAGACTTTAGCATGTTGCTCAGGGGTGTACTGCAGTCCGACTGGATGGTGGGATTTTGGCTGGGTTGAAGGAAACTTGTGCCGTCAATGTTACTATAGGCCTGGACCTGGAAGAAAGAAAACATAAAGTATCAGTTCGATGCTCAAAGTATACGTACATTCCACAATGAAGGGTGAGTTTGGCCTCTAAAGCCTAATTTCCATTGACACCTTAATTAGGGTGTCAATTCGAGCTGGCTCGATTTTCAAATTTGAGCTGGTTCAGGGAGTCCCGCTAACACAGCCAGATTCACCGCTGGTGCTGGGCTGGATTAGGTTCAGGCTGGTGACGCCATTACAATGCAACCACCAGCTACGCTGATCACTCACTCAATGCTGATACATTTGGCTTGGATTTGTTGCTGCTAGCTAGCTGAGCTACTGCAATAAGTCAGACATGACAGTCCACTTAAGTATGATATGTTACATTCTTATGGTATTTGTTAATTTGTGGATTCCCATCATCCATTTCATTTTGGATTTTACAAATTACCATTCATGTGATATGTTACGTACAAAGTGTTACAAGTTTGCCAAACGTTCAATAGTTCCGAATTTGCAAAATGTATGAAATGTTACAATTCCAATTTTTTTGTTGATAATGTTAAATAGTGGCTAACATTAGCTGGGTTCGGGAAGTTTAGGATAGGTTAAAGGTGAGGTTAAGGTTAGGGTAGCTAAAGGGTTAGGGTTTAGTAAAAGGGTTAAGGTTAAGGTTAGCTAACATGCTAAGTAGTTGCAAAGTTGCTACCTTTGGGTTGCTACACATTTGCGTAATAAGCCCACCCTCCTTGCATTTTTGCCTTCAGCAACTTCTGTCTCTCTGCAACGATTCCAAATGTAAGATATCATACTAATTTGAGTGTCCTGGATTTACATTCACTATGACACCAGGCCTGCTGAACAATAATCTTTTGTTAGAACAGTGTTGTTTTTGGTTAGCAGCTAGCTAATGTTAGCTTGAAATGACCCTGCAAAAAAAAATGAGTCATCAATGAGTCATGTCGTGGTCCTGTGGAGGTTTTGACTAGTTCCCAGCTTGTTCCGGGGACGTCCCCTTTGATGATTTGAGGACGTTGTGTCTTGTCTTGTGTAGGTTTTTGTCTAGTTCCTGGTTTATTCGGGGGACATCCCGAAGGATGTTTTTAAGACCCTCTTAGAATGTTTTGTCATGGTTCCCTGGAAGTTTTTGTCTAGTACCCAGCTTGTTCATTGGACGTCACCAAGGACGTTTATAGGGCCTTCTTAGAACTTTCTGTCATGGTCCCCTGGAGGTTTTTGTTTAGTTCCCAGCTTGTTCTGGGGACATCCTTAGAGACATTTTTAGGACATTCCCAATATGTAATTTTTTCCTTTCATCGGGATGTAATGCAATGTTCACAAGGAACGTTTTCTGGGAGACTTTTGTCTAGTTCCTTCTATGTTCCTGGGACATCATTGAGAACCAGGTCAGAATGAATTTAGAACAAATGTTTTTAGGCCAATTGCAACCAACATTGAGCACCATCCCAACACGAGGTGATCTCTCGGTAAACCATCAATATGTGCTAAGATCACCCGCACAGCTGATCTCAATTGCAACCACTATTGGCCAACATATTACCTCTCCCTAAAGCTGATTATTGTTTGTTTTTTGGGATCCCCATTAGCTTTTCCAGAAGCAGCAGCTACTCTTTCTGGAGTCCACAAAAAACATGACAAGTAACAAAACACTGATACACTAATAGACAAGGACAGTCACACAAATTTAGAATGCAACAAAAAAATATATACAAACAATACAACAACAAAAATATTGTGTGTTAGAGTGTTTGTGTGTGTGTGTCCTCACAGTCCCCGCCGTTCCATGAGATGTTGTTTTTTAATTTTATTTTTTAATTTTATTTGTATTTTTTATAAACTTTACCCCCTTTTCTCCCTAATTTTCGTGGTATCCAATCGCTAGTAATTACTATCTTGTCTCATCGCTACAACTCCCGTACGGGCTCGGGAGAGACGAAGGTCGAAAGTCATGCGTCCTCCGAAGCACAACCCAACCAAGCCGCACTGCTTCTTAACACAGCGCGCCTCCAACCCGGAAGCCAGCCGCACCAATGTGTCGGAGGAAACACCGTGCACCCGCCCCCCTTGGTTAGCGCGCACTGTGCCCGGCCCGCCACACAGGAGTTCGCTGAGAGCGCGATGAGACAAGGATATCCCTACCGGCCAAAACCCTCCCTAACGGGAAGCAAACCAGGACGACGCGGTAGGCCAATTGTGCTGTCGCCCCACGGACCCCCCGCGTCGCGCCGGCTGCGACAGGCCCGAGGGGCGCGAACCCAGAGACTTGTGGCAAGCAGCGCGGCGATGCAATGCCCTTAGACCATCTTGCGCCACCGGGAGGCCCCTCATGAGATGTTGTTTAATAAATTTTCTAAAGGTAATTTGCTGTTTGCTTGAGTAATTGGAGATGGAAAGGAATTCCATTCGATCATGGCTCTGTATAATACTGTTTATTGACGTGAATTCGTTTTGGGCTTTTGACTGTGAAGAGACCCTTGGGGCATGTCTGTGGGTATGTATGGGCAGGGCTCAACATTCAGGGATGCCTGCTGTCCTGGCCACATCTGCCAAGCTTACAAAGCCAGTTAATCATTTTTCATATGGTCTGCTTGGGCCAGTACATTTAAACACTACAAACAGACAATAATAATTTATATTTGTATTTAATCCTTCATATCTTCCCACGTCTGATGCTTCAAACTTGTTATCAACCAGCATTCGGTTTCCAGGTGGAGTCAAGAATTTCAAAACCTTCCCTCCCATCTGAGTGAGCACCACCTCAGTACATCCTGATACTCGATCCAGATCCGTCTCAGGAAAAAAAATATACGTATATATATTGTAAAAATGCAATTTTGTGTTCAATAAATTGCTAAAAACCAGATTAATTCCCAAAGCTGTGTATTTATTCATCAGCGGAATATCAACTGTCCGGTGGCAAGAGCACGCAACTCCTCATACAGCTGATTGCTGCATGGAAAGAAATGTGTTCCAGTAAGTCCAGTCACTGTGCAACATTCCTAAATGCAATGCGGAAAAGACAACAGTTTTGATGACAATATTGAAAGAGCAGGATCCCAGATTTCCAGTACTGGTATTTATTTCTAACTCAACCCAATTGGCAGGTTTTACAATCTGCATGACAATAAAATGTGTCTGGCATGACAATAAAAAAAGAACTGCAGGAAGTGCGTCACGGCCATTCGAGTGCACAAACGGTAGGCCTATATTCACTGTAAAAAATCACATACTTTTTTTAGGCTCTAGTGCCATTGGGAGTTTTTTTTAGAGTTGATCTAGGTAATGACTAGCCCATTGAGGTAAACAATGCAGATGAGCAACCCCATTTCAGCCATGCATCAGGCTATAGGTGATAATGCTTATTGCTAAAATAGCCAACCTCCTGAAATGGACCATGTACAGGACCTAAATATATTACTTTCCTGAATTTTTTATTGGGCTCATTTCTGGAAGGGAATATTACATTTGAAACAGTTTTTTTAATCAATAATCATGGATTTTAGCTAGCCAGGTCATATTGATACATTGAAGGCATAGATACATCTTATTTAAATATATATATATATTAAATAGCTGGCTAGTAGCCTATGCCATGGTAAGCAAGGTAAGAATTTAGCTAGCAGCTTGCCTATTCATTGAGTTAACAAATGACAATGGTAACCGTTTAACTAACTAAAAGCTAAAACCTTGGCAAGCTGGTACTAGCACTAGCACTATGGGGTAATGGAAAGTAAATTAAAATCGTTCAGCAACTTTTGTAACTAGTTATCTCAGTTATGATTGTAGCTATCAGCAAGAACATTCTACAAATTCTAGTTAGCTAGCACATTAGTCCATTAGTGTTAGCTAAATTGGCAAATTCATAAGCAACAACAGCATCATTCATAAATTCTAGAGGCAATGGATAAACAATTCGAGCTGTGCCCATCAAGGCCAGCCCAACTTGGCTTGAATTTAATTGCCAATGGAAACAAGCTTGAAATATTATTGGAGATACCTGAGTAAGAGAACAGCCCCATTTGATCCACGGCCAAGTCTGGGAGAGAGTCCGAACTCAGTCCAGGGAAGTCTGACTGATGGACAGTCCAAAATACTTTAATCCAGGCTGTACACTGAGGCTGAAATTCTCTATCAAGAGATGGAAAGGAAGAGAAAAGACAAGTAGATATAAACAGATTTTTTACACCTTCAATTATCTCTGCCGTGTTTCTCTAGTGGATTTACACTTTAGTTTAAGAATGGAGACAATGTCTGTCTGTCTCTCTTTATGCTCATATCCACCACCCTCATTCAATGTCTATCTTTCTCCCACATACCTGAGATTTGATTTTGCTGATTCCACTTCTCGTCCCATGGAATATGTAGACACCTTCCTTGACCATCGTTCTCTAGAGGTGCTCCGACAGCTAAATCATTAAATCCCTCATATTCAGGTCAGGCAGTGGGGCAAGAGAAGTTCCAAACCTGCCCATCTGTCCTGCATCCCCCACAGTGTCATCTCAGCAACTAATTGACAGGCCACCCCAGACTGGGAGAAAAACAAGTCATCAGTAAAAATGATCAGGCTGAAACATGTTTTTATCAATTGTTTTGTCAGATTTGGTCAATTATGAGGTGAATCAAAAAAGATCTACCAATTACCCTGTCACTGATGGTACAGACATATACCCTGCCCTCTCTGTCTCTGTCTGTGAACATCGCTGATATGAGGACTAGGTCGCTATATGAGTCTTTATTCACATCCATCGCACAGACCTCTGCCCCAAAATAAGCGCCAATCTGAAAGAATGGAGAACCACAATTATGATTATTTCCCCGCCAGATAACAAATAACCTTTCTGACAGATCACACTAACACTTAATTTTTTATTCTCTCAATTAATTAAATCATGCACTGACATACATGCCCACATTATTGTGCATTTCCACTGTCAGGCTTTGTAGCAGTGTTTGGTCAAAAAGTCAAAACATCCCGGGCCATGAACCTACCCAGACTTGGGGCCAGACTGGGGAATAGTGGAAGATACATTAATAACATCTCGTGATAGGGCACTATTTTCACTCCGGATGAAAAGCATGCCCAAGTAAACTGCTTGCTACTCAGGCCCAGAAGCTAGGATATGCATAGTATTAGTAGATTTGGATAGAAAACAAACTGAAGTTTCTAAAACTGTTTGAATAATGTCTGTGAGTATAACAGAACTGATTTGCAGGCGAAACCCCGAGCACAATCCATCCAGGAATTTTTTTTTGAGGTCAATCTGTTTTTCATTAGGTTTCTATGGGAAGCCCTTTTTAATAGGAATCTGGTTGCAGTTCCTATGGCTTCCACTAGATGTCAACAGTCTGTAGAATTTGGTTGATGTTTTTCTTTGAGAAATGAAGTGTCACTCCAGATGGATTCTACTGTTTGGTGCGCGTGACCTGGAACGCGCTTCATGTTGTTCTTATCCGGTATTGAACACAGTATTTCCCGTCTTAAATTTCATCGATTATTTATGTTTTAGGTACCTAAAGTTGGATTAGGAAAGTTGTTTGAAATGTTTGGACCAAGTTTACAGGTAACTTATTAGTACTTTGTAGGCATGTTGGGCGAGTTGAAACCGTGTAATTCTGAATCAAACGTGCAAATAAATGACACATTTTGGGACATAAAGAAGGACATTATCGAAACAAAGGACCATTTGTGATGTTTCTGGACATTTTGGAGTGATAACAGAAGAAATCTTCATAGGTAAGGCATATATTATATTGCTATTTCTCTTTTGTCGCACACCTGCCTGGTTGAAATCTGATTATCAGTGTTTGTATGCGGGTGCTGTCCTCAGATAATCGCATGGTTTGCTTTCGCCGTAAAGCCTTTTTAAACTGACACCTTCGTTGGATTAACAAGAAGTTAAGCCTATTTTTGATGTATTATACATGTGATTTCATGAAAGTTAAATATTTATAGTAATTTAATTTGAATTTGGTGCTCTGCAATTTCACTGGATGTTGGCCAAAGGACGCTACCGTCCCATATCCATAAGAAGTTTAACAAAACAATGGTCAACAATTTTACTGAGTTACAGTTCATATATAAATTTAAATAAATTCATTAGGCCCTAATCTATGGATTTCACATGACTGGGACCCAGGCCCAACCACTTAGAACCAGGCCCAGCCAATCAGAATTAGTTTTTCCCACAAGAGAGGCTTTTTACAGACATACTCCTCAGCACCCCACCCTCCCCCCTCAGACAATCCCGCAGGTGAAGAAGATGTGGGTCCTGATCTGCGGTTGTGGTCCGTTGACGTACTGCCAAATTATCTTACATTATGGAGGCAGCTTATGTGAGAAATTAACATTCTATTCCTTGCCAACAGCTCTTGACATTCCTCAGTCAACATCCAATTTCACGCTCCTCAAAACTTGAGACACTCTTTGCATTGTGTTGGTACAAAAGGCCACTCATTTTAGAGTGGCCTTTTATTGTTCCCAGAACAAGGTTCACCTGTGTAATGTTCATGCATTTTCTATTGCCACCAACTGTCAGAGAAAATTTTTTTTTAGAGAGAAATCTGAGAGAAATAAGCTTTTTGTGGGTATGAACATTCTGGATATTTATTTCAGCTCATGAAACATGTGACCAAACATTATTTATTTTTCAGTATAATAATTTTGGGCTTTGGT
>NC_036858.1:20702834-20763806 GCF_002910315.2 Salvelinus sp. IW2-2015
AAACAAAACTCTCTGGTCTGATGAAACCAAGATAGAACTCATTGGCCTAAATGCCAAATGTCATGTCTGGAGGAAACCTAGCACCGTCCCTACGGTGAAGCATGGTGGTGGCAGCATCATGCTGTGGGGATGTTTTCAGTGCAGGGACTGAGAGACTAAACAGGATCGAGGGAAGAATGAACGGAGCAAAGTACAGAGAGATCCTTGATGAAAACCTGCTCCAGAGAGCTCAGGACCTCAGACTGGACGTCCTTGAGTGGCCCAGCCAGAGCCTGGACTTGAACCCGATCGAGCATCTCTGGAGAGACCTGAAAATAGCTGTGCAGCAATGCTCCCATCGAACCTGACAGAGCTTATGATCTGCAGAGAAGAATGGGAGAAACTCTCCAAATACAGGTGTGCCAAGCTTGTTGTGTCATACCCAAGAAGACTCGAGGGTGTAATCGTCGCCAAAAGTGCTTCAACAAAGGACTGAGTAAAGGGTCTGAATACTTATGTAGATGTGACATTTCAGTTTTTAATTTTAATACATTTGCAAGCATTTCTAAACCCTGTTTTTGCTTTGTCATTGTGGGGCATTGTGTATAGATTGATGAGGAAAAAAACATATTATTAATCCATTTTAGAATAAGGCTACAATGTTACAAAATGTGAGAAAAGTCAAGTATTCCGAATGCACTGTAGAAAGAACAATGTTGAGGTCAGAAACCTTTTGTGTCTGTTGTTTGTCTGGTCATGGGGAAACAGACTTTAGCAATGTTGCTCAGGGGTTTACTGCAGTCCGACTGGATGGTGGGGATTTTGGCTGGGTTGAAGGAAACTTGTGCCGTCAATGTTACTAAGGCCTGGACCTGGAAGAAAGAAAACATAAAGTATCAGTTCGATGCTAAAGTATACGTACATCCACAAAGAAGGTGGAGTTATTGCCTCTAAAGCCTAATTTCCATTGACACCTTAATTAGGGTGTCAATTCGAGCTGGCTCGATTTTCAAATTTGAGCTGGTTCAGGGAGTCCCGGCTAACACAGCCCAGATTCACAACTGGTGCTGGCTGGATTAGGTTCAGGCTGGTGACGCCATACAATGCAACCACCAGCTAGCTGATCACTCACTCAATGCTGATACATTTGGCTTTGGATTTGTTGCTGCTAGCTAGCTGAGCTACTGCAATAGTCAGACATGACACTCCACTTAGTATGATATTTACGTTCTTATGGTATTTGTTAATTTGTGATTCCCATCATCCATTTCATTTTGGATTTTACAAATTACAATTCATGTGATATGTTACGTACAAAGTGTTACAAGTTTGCCAAACGTTCAATATGTCCGAATTTGCAAAATGTATGAAATGTTACCAATTCCAATTTTTGTTGATAATGTTAAATAGGTGGCTAACATTAGCTGGGTTCGGGGTGAAGGTTAGGAGTTAGGTTAAAGGGTTAAGGTTAGGGTAGCTAAAAGGGTAGGGTAGTAAAAGGGTTAAGGTTAGGGTTAGCTAACATGCTAAGTAGTTGCCAAAGTTGCTACCTTTGGGTTGCTACACATTTGCGTAATAAGCCCACCCTCCTGCATTTTTGCCTTAAGCAACATTCTGTCTCATGCAACGATTCCAAATGTAAGATATCATACTAATTGAGTGTCCTGGATTTACAGTTCAACTATCGACACCAGGCTGCTGAACAATAATCTTTTGTTAGAACAGTGTTGTTTTTGGTTAGCAGCTAGCTAATGTTAGCTTGAAATGACCCTGCAAAAAAAAATTGTCATTAGGACTTTGTGTCGTGGTCCTGTGGAGGTTTTGACTAGTTCCCAGCTTGTTCCGGGGACGTCCCCTTTGATGATTTGAGGACGTTGTGTCATGGTCTTGTGTAGGTTTTTGTCTAGTTCCCGGTTTATTCGGTTATTATTCGGTTTATAGACAAGGACAGTCACACAAATTTAGAATGCAACAAAAAAATAATACAAACAATACAACAACAAAAATATTGTGTGTTAGAGTGTTTGTGTGTGTGTGTCCTCACAGTCCTTGTCGTTCCATTTTTCTAAAGGTAATTTTGCTGTTTGCTTGAGTAATTGGAGATGGAAGAGAATTCCATGCGATCATGGCTCTGTATAATACTGTTTATTGACGTGAATTCGTTTTGGGCTTGTTGACTGTGAAGAGACCCTTGGTGGCATGTCTRGTGGGGTATGTATGGGCAGGGCTCAACATTCAGGGATGCCTGCTGTCCTGGCCACATCTGCCAAGCTTACAAGGCCAGTTAATCAATTTTTCATATGGTCTGCTTGGGCCAGTACATTTAAACACTKCAAAACAGACAATAATAATTTATATTTGTATTTAATCCTTCATCATCTTCCCAACGTCTGATGCTTCAAACTTGTTATCAACCAGCATTCGGTTTCCAGGTGGAGTCAAGAATGTCAAAACCTTCCCTCTCCATCTAGAGTGAGCACCACCTCAGTACATCCTGGATACTCGATCCAGATCCGTCTCAGGAAAAAAATATATACGTATATATATTGTAAAAATGCAATTTTGTGTTCAATAGAATTGCTTAAAAACCAGATTAATTCCCAAAGCTGTGTKATTTATTCATCAGCGGAATATCAACTGTCCGGTGGCAAGAGCACGCAACTCCTCATACAGCTGATTGCTGCATGGAAAGAAATGTGTTCCAGTAAGTCCAGTCACTGTGCAACATTCCTAAATGCAATRGCGGAAAAGACAACAGTTTTGATYGCAAMTATTGAAAAGAGCAGGATCCCAGATTTCCAGTACTGTTTGATTTATTTCTCAACTCAACCCAATTGGCAGGGTTTTACAATCTGGCATGACAATAAAATGTGTCTGGCATGACAATAAAAAAAGTAACTGCAGGAAGTGCGTCACGGCCATTCGAGTGCACAAACGGTAYGCCTATATTCACTGTAAAAAATCACATACTTTTTTTAGGCTCTAGTGCCATTGGGAGTTTTTTTTAGAGTGTGATCTAGGTAATGACTAGCCCATTGAGGTAAACAATGCAGATGAGCAACCCCATGKTTCAGCCATGCATCAGGCTATAGGTGATAATGCTTATTGCTAAAATAGCACACCTYCCTGCAWAATGGACCATGTACAGGACCTAAATATATTACTTTTCCTGAATTTTTTATTGGGCTCATTTCTGGAAGGGAATATTACATTTGAAACAGTTTTTTTTAATCAATAAATCATGGATTTTAGCTAGCCAGGTCATATTGATACATTGAAGGCCATCTAGATACATCTTATTTAAATATATATATATATTAACTAGCTGGCTAGTAGCCTATGCCATGGTAAGCAAGGTAAGAATTTAGCTAGCAAGCTTGCCTATTCATTGAGTTAACAAATGACAATGGTAACCGTTTAACTAACTAAAAAGCTAAACACTTGGCAAGCTGGTACTAGCACTAGCACTATGGGGTAATGGAAAGTAAATTAAAATCGTTCAGCAACATTTTGTTAACTAGTTATCTAGTTATGATCATGTAGCTATCAGCAAGAACATTCTACAAATTCTAGTTAGCTAGCAACATTAGTCCATTAGTGTTAGCTAAATTGGCAAATTCATAAGCAACAACATGACATCAATTCATAAATTCTAGAGGCAATGGATAAACAATTCGAGCTGTGCCCATCAAGGCCAGCCCAACTTGGCTTGAATTTAATTGCCAATGGAAACAAGGCTTGAAATATTATTTGGAGATACCTGAGTAAGAGAACAGCCCCATTTGATCCCACGGCCAAGTCTGGGAGAGAGTCCGAACTCATGTCCAGGGAAGTCTGACTGATGYACAGTCCAAAATACTTTAATCCAGGCTGTACATCTGAGGCTGAAATTCTCTATCAAGAGATGGAAAGGAAGAGGAAAAGACACAGTAGATATAATCAGATTTTCTATTACACCTTCAATTATCTCTGCCGTGTTTCTCTAGTGGATTTACACTTTAGTTTAAAGAATGGAGACAATGTCTGTCTGTCTCTCTTTATGCTCATATCCACCACCCTCATTCAATGTCTATCTTTCTCCCACATACCTGAGATTTGATTTTGCTGATTCCACTTCTCGTCCCATGGAATATGTAGACACTTCCTTGACCATCGTTCTCTAGAGGTGCTCCGACAGCTAAATCATTAAATCCATCCATATTCAGGTCAGGCAGTGGGGCAAGAGAAGTTCCAAACCTGCCCATCTGTCCTGCATCCCCCACCAGTGTCATCTCAGCAACTAATTGACAGGCCACCCCAGACTGGGAGAAAAACAGGTCATCAGTAAAAGTGATCAGGCTGAAACATGTTTTTATCAATTGTTTTGTCAGATTTGGTCAATTATGAGGTGAATCAAAAAAGATCTACCAATTACCCTGTCACTGATGGTACAGACATATACCCTGCCCTCTCTGTCTCTGTCTGTGAACATCGGAGCTGATATGAGGACTAGGTCGCTATATGAGTCTTTATTCACATCCATCGCACAGACCTCTGCCCCAAAATAAGCGCCAATCTGAAAGAATGAGAGAACCACAATTATGATTATTTCCCCGCCAGATAACAAATAACCTTTCTGACAGATCACACTAACACTTAATTTTTTTATTCTCTCAATTAATTAAATCATGCACTGACATACATGCCCACATTATTGGTGCATTTCCACTGTCAGGCTTTGTAGCAGTGTTTGGTCAAAAAGTCAAAACATCCCGGGCCATGAACCTACCCAGACTTGGGGCCAGACTGGGGAATAGTGGAAGATACATTAATAACATCTCGTGSATAGGGGGCACTATTTTCACGTCCGGATGAAAAGCATGCCCAAAGTAAACTGCTTGCTACTCAGGCCCAGAAGCTAGGATATGCATAGTATTAGTAGATTTGGATAGAAAACAAACTGAAGTTTCTAAAACTGTTTGAATAATGTCTGTGAGTATAACAGAACTGATTTGGCAGGCGAAACCCCGAGCACAATCCATCCAGGGAATTTTTTTTTGAGGTCAATCTGTTTTCCATTAGGTTTCTATGGGAAGCCCTTTTTAATAGGAATCTGGTTGCAGTTCCTATGGCTTCCACTAGATGTCAACAGTCTGTAGAATTTGGTTGATGTTTTTCTTTTGAGAAATGAAGTGTCACTCCAGATGGATTCTACTGTTTGGTGCGCGTGACCTGGAACGCGCTTCATGTTGTTCTTATCCGGTATTGAACACAGTATTTCCCGTCTTAAATTTCATCGATTATTTATGTTTTAGGGTACCTAAAGTTGGATTAGGAAAGTTGTTTGAAATGTTTGGACCAAGTTTACAGGTAACTTATTAGGTACTTTGTAGGCATGTTGGGCGAGTTGAAACCGGTGTAWTTCTGAATCAAACGTGKCAAATAAATGGAKATTTTMGGGACATAAAGAAGGACATTATCGAACAAAAGGACCATTTGTGATGTTTCTGGGACATTTTGGAGTGATAACAGAAGAAGATCTTCATAGGTAAGGCATATATTATATTGCTATTTCTGACTTTTGTCGCACACCTGCCTGGTTGAAATCTGATTATCATGTGTTTGTATGCGGGGTGCTGTCCTCAGATAATCGCATGGTTTGCTTTCGCCGTAAAGCCTTTTTGAAATATGACACCTTCGTTGGATTAACAAGAAGTTAAGCCTTATTTTGATGTATTATACATGTGATTTCATGAAAGTTAAATATTTATAGTAATTTAATTTGAATTTGGTGCTCTGCAATTTCACTGGATGTTGGCCAAGTGGGACGCTACCGTCCCAKYTATCCATAAGAAGTTTTAACAAAACAATGGTCAACAATTTTACTGAGTTACAGTTCATATKATTAAATTYAAATAWATTCATTAGGCCCTAATCTATGGATTTCACATGACTGGGACCCAGGCCCAACCACTAGAGAACCAGGCCCAGCCAATCAGAATTAGTTTTTTCCCACAAGAGGGCTTTTTTACAGACATACTCCTCAGCACRCCCACCCTCCCCCTCAGACAATCCCGCAGGTGAAGAAGCCGGATGTGGTCCTGGTCTGCGGTTGTGAGGCCGGTTGGACGTACTGCCAAATTATCTAAAATTACATTGGAGGCAGCTTATGGTAGAGAAATTAACATTCTATTCCTTGCCAACAGCTCTGGTGGACATTCCTGCAGTCAACATGCCAATTTCACGCTCCCTCAAAACTTGAGACATCTYTGGCATTGTGTTGTGTGACAAAAGGCCACTCATTTTAGAGTGGCCTTTTATTGTTCCCAGAACAAGGTTCACCTGTGTAATGTTCATGCTGTTTAATCAGCTTCCTGATATGCCACAACTGTCAGAGAAATATATTTTTTTAAGAGAGAAATCTGAGAGAAATAAGCTTTTTGTGGGTATGGAACATTTCTGGGATKTTTTATTTCAGCTCATGAAACATGTGACCAACACTTTGCATGTTGAGTTTATATTTTTGTTCAGTATAATAATAATACTTTGGGGCTGCTTATATTTGTCCGGTTACACACAAGTGTGGAATGCAAATGTATTTGTTAAGACCCTCCATGGTTAACACCTCACAAAGCAACTGTTTGATTATGRAAAGTTTGTTGACACATCTCGTTTCAAGTTTTAAAGTGAAATGTCTTTCTTGCAAACTCAAAACCCAACAATGCAATAATAAATAACAATGATTTACTAGAAAAAAACACGAGAAATAAGAATTGGAAATATGAAATACAGAATAAAGTAAGTAAGTAAGCATACTATATACACAAAATATTTAAGAAGTCAGATCCAATACCATATTTACATGTGCAGGGATACTGGAATGATGAAGGTAAATATGTATAGGGGTAAGGGGACRAGGCAACAGGATACAAGATAAACAGAGTAGCAGCAGCTTGTATGTGAGGAGTCTGTATAAATATATGTGCATATTATGTGTGCGTGAGCAAATGATGGAGTGAGTGTTTGTGTGTGTGTTGGAGTGACAGTGTGTGGGGCCCTGTGAGTGTGCATAGAGTGCAAAGATTGAAATAAAAGGTCGATAAAGGTATAAGGTTAACTCAGATAGTCAGTGTAACTATTTTCTTAGCTATTTATCAGTCGTATTGTTTGGGGATAGAAGCTGTTGAAGAACCTGTTGGTGTCAGACTTGATGCACCGGTACCTCTTGCCGTGCWGCAGCAGATTAAATAAACTTTTTCAACCTCCTATGGGGGAAGAGGCARTGTAGTCAGTGTGTGCGTGTTTGGACCATTTTKAGTCTTTAATGATTTGGACACCYATGAACTTGAAGCMTTCTAACTGCTCCACTGCCACCCTGTCGATGTGGATGGGGGAGTGCTCGTGGCYGAGGTGAGGTTGCCTACCCTCACCACCAGGGGTCGGCCCGTTKGGGAGTCCAGAATCCAGTTGCAGAGGGAGGTGTTCAGAKCCAGAGCCTAAGCTTGGTGACGAGCATGGAGGGGCCAATGGTGTTGAACGCTGAGCTGTAGTCAATAAACAGGATTCTCACATAGGTATTCCTCTTCTCTAGTTGGCGTGAGGGTAGTGTGGGAGAGCAATTGAGTTTGCGTCGTTTATGGATCTATTGGGCGGTACGCAAAATGGAGTAGGTCTAGGTGGCTGGGATGGTGGAGTTAATGTGTGCCATAATCAGCCTCTCAAAACACTTCATGATTACAGAAATGAGTGCTATAGGGCGGTAGTCATGTGGCATTAAGTCTTAGAGTTCTTTGGAACAGGAATGATTGTGGTCGTCTAAAACATGTGGAGATTACACACTGGGACAAGGAGAGGTTGAAAATGACCGTGAATATGCTGCCAGCTGTTCTGCGCATGCTCTGAGAACGCGCCCTGGAATATCGTCGGGCTCCCAGCCTTGCAAGTGTTGACCTGATTAAAGACCCTTCTCACAATCGGCCTCAAAGCGAGGCTCACCAAATCCTCTGGGTTGGTGACAGCCCTCACAGCCGGCTTGATGTTGTTATCAAGTAGTGCATAAAATGCATTGAGTTCGTCTGGTAGAGAGGCATCGTTGGCAGATCACGGTTGAATCTTCTTTGTAATCCGCAATGGACTGTGGCCCTGCCGGAGTCTCACAGTCCTGTAGCATAACTAGACTCTGGTGACCATTTCTCAATGGAGTGAATCGCAGTACTTCCTGTTTCAGCTTCAGTTTGTAAACAGGAAGCAGGAGTATGGAGTCATGATCATTTGTTGAATGGCGGACGAGGAGGCGTTATATGCTTGCTTGTGGTAGAATAGCAGTGGTCTGGGACTTAATCGCCTCTAGTGGCGTTGGAGACATGTTGATGGATGTTGGGCATCACGTATTTAGTGACGGCAAAATAAAATCTCTGACAACCAGAAAGTCAGCCTCTGGGTGTAGGTTTTCCTGCTTGTTTATAGCCATGTACAGTTCGCTAAGCGCCAGCTTGTTAATTTATTGTCCTGAGGTGGATGCATACAGCAGTCGTGATAACACCTGAAAACTCCCTCAGGAGGTAGAAGGGTCGGCATTTGACCGCCAGGTATTCCAAGATGGGTGAACAGTGGTCAACACTTCCACCACGCTGGAATTATCACACCAGTTGGCAAACCGCTCTCCACCTCGATCTCCTCGACTCCACTTTCCTGTCGCCCGGTGAATGGAGAATCCATCGAGTTGGATAGCCATGGGGGTATCTGTCCGATAGCCATGTTCTGAAAGCAAAGAATATTGCAGTCCGAGAGTCCAATTGTAGAAAATCCATCCATTTTATCATCAAGTGACTGTAAATTTGCCAGTAGGATGGAGGAAAGAGGTGTCCGGTTTCCCTTCACCTTAATCTCACCAGGATCCCCCCCTCTCTTGCCTCTGTATGTCGATGTTTCCTCTTGGGTAGCCCAAAAATTGGGTTGGAATTACAGAGAGAGCCCAGGGCAGATGAGTCGAAGTTGAAGCCAGAATTGGGGTAAGTAACTGCCGATCTGTCACGTTCGTCATCGTAATGATTAGACCAAGGCGCAGCGTGCTACTAACCTGTCACACGACGGTCTAATGCAGCTTACGTTCCATATTAGTGGGTGAACAATCCAACGCTTGGTGAATTCTGCTTCGCAATGATAGGAAAAGCCGACATCGAAGGATCAACACAGAACAAACGAAAAGTGAAGCTACTGGTGTGCATACAGCAACTATCTCTAGACAAGATCCCACAAAGCACAATGAGGAAATGGTTACCTGAATTTGATCCCCAATCAGAGACAACGATAAAACAGCTGCCTCTGATTGGGAACCACATCAGCCACCATAGAAATACAATTACTAGATGACCCACCCTAGATACTATCACGCCCAACCAACATAGAAAAATAAACAGCTCTCTATGGTCAGGGCGTGACACGATCTGATGTTCAAGAGTTCTTGTCGGTTGTAAGAAATAACAGCAAAAATAAACGTCTAAATAATCACAAAATAGGAAAGTTGGTCGGAGCATGAAACAGCGGCATCCAGTACAGCGCCATCTTAGTGTCAGGCCTGGATGGAAACACAAATAGCACTAGCACTTCCACCCCAAAAATGTCTGGTAACACCAGTGCTATAGTGAAAAAGCACCATATATAGTATGAAACAAGTCAAATAATAAGTTGCAGCACTCTGTGTGCAATAATAGTCATTCAAAAATCATGTTAAACACTATCTCATCTCTGACCCCACACATACAATTTTCTGTAAGGTCCCTCAGTCGAGCATTGCATTTCAAACACAGATTCAACACAAAGACCAGGGAGATTTTCTAATGCCTCGCAAAAGAGGGCACCTTAATTGGGTAGATGGGTAAAAAATAAAAAAGCAGACATTGAATATCCCTTTGAGCATGGTGAAGTTATTAATTACACTTTGGATGGTGTATTAATACATCAAGTCACTACAAAGACACAGGTGTCCTTCCTAACTCAGTTGCCGGAGAGGAAGGAAAATGCTCAGGAATTTCACCATCAGGCTTATGGTGAATTTAAAACAGTTACTGAATTGAATGGCTGTGATAGGAGAAAACTAAGGCTGGATCAACAACATTGTAGTTACTACACAATACTAATCTAATTGAAAGAGTGAAAAGACGGAAGCCTGTACAGAATAAAAATATTCTAAAAAAATGCATCATGTTTGCAATAAGGCACTAAAGTAATACTGCAAAACAATATGGCAAAGCAATTATCTTTTTGTCCTGAATACAAAATGTTATGTTTGGGGCAAATCCAAAACAACACTTTAATGAGTATCACTGTCCATATTTTCAAGCATAGTGGTGGCTGCATCATGTTATGGATATGCTTGTAGTCATTAAGGACTGGGGAGTTTTTCAGGATAAAAAATAAATGGAATTGGGTTAAACACAAACTCCTAGAGAAAAACCTGCTTCAGTCTGCTATCCACCAGACACTGGGAGATGAATTCACCTTTCAGCAGGACAATAACCTAAAACACAAGGCCAAATATACACTAGAGTGTCTTACCAAGAAGACAGTGAATCTTACTGAGTGGCCGAGTTACAATTTTGACTTAATTCTACTTTAAACTCAATGGCAAGACCCGAAAATGGTTGTCTATCAATGATCAACAACCAAAACCAGAGCTTGAAGAATTTTGAAAAGAATATTGAGCAAATGTTGAACAATCCAGGTGTCGAAAGCTCTTAGAGAGACTTACCRAGAAGTACTGACAGCTGTAATCGCAGCCAAAGCTGCTTCTACAAAGTATTGACTCAGGGGTGTGAACTGTAAATTTGAATATTTGTATTTWATTTTCAATTAATTTGCTCAAATTTCTCAATTTGTTTTTACTTTGMGATTATGGGGTATCGTGTGTAGATTGGTGAGAAGAGAAATCTATTTAATCCATTTTGAATTCAGTCTGAAACTCTTTCAAAATGTGGAATAAGTCAAGGGGTATGATTAATTTCTGAAGGCACTGTAGTAGCCTATAGCCTAATTTTGCATTTCAAACAGGCCTACCTCTTAGGCTATTACTTAAATAGCAAGAAATAGGCTGAAACACAATGCCRTATTGATGTTAGTAGCCTAAAATGAAGACGGTTGAAATCCTTAAATGCCTACTCAAATGTGCCTACTTTCAGCACCATGAGTTCATTTCCGATTGATTGTGCCACGCCTGCTGTTTCAGGTTTCAGCACCACAATGTAGATATTGCGTTACTCGAATCTGTCTTATTGTGAGGTCAATAACTCTGATAAATGCATAATGGGCAAGAAACATCATGRTTAAAAAAAATCTATTATWGTAGTAGCAAGCTATCAAAGTTGACCACCGGTCATTCTCCTCATCTTCTCGCTCTCCTTCTCAAAATGAACAGAACATAGGCTATATAGGCTAGTCTYCCCGCAAGATATTGCATTTTTTGGGACTAGGCCAAATAAAAATATATTTTCGGAAGAAGCATTTGACTCGCCTCCTGAACTGCAACTGTAGGCCTCAGTTCTCACAGCAGAGAATTGACCAGGCAGCACACAAAAAAAGGTTTTGATCAGCAAGAGCAGAGCAGAGAATTGCAGTGTGTAATGGAGCCTAGTTTTACTTATTTTTCTTAGAAATATAACTTTGCTGTGTGCTTCTCCGAGCATACACTTCATAGCCMATAGGCTATGGATCATTTGATTGAGACCACATTAAATGGCCAATAGGCGCACTAGATATTGCGTCAGAGATGAGGAGTGGCATCGTCACACATTGATATCTAGCAACTAATTCTAAAACACTGAGAAAATTGACATTTCATTAATTACATATTACATGACCATCCCCTGGACTAGATTTCAAAATTACTAAACCTTCCCCTTGACTGAAATTGAACCAGCATGACCCTCCCCCATTTTTCTCCAAGTACCAATTCTGTACATTTTGATCCATCACTAAGCATAGAGGAAATGGGTCTACAACAGACCCATGTTTGTAAAGTCTGTTTAATAATACATTCCTTTAGATATTTCGTCTCAACTCCCTGCCCAACCGTCTTGGCCACCAGCACAGTAAGTTGAAATGAAATTGAATTGAACTTTTGGCTTCCCGCGGACTGTTTATGTGCAACCCAATACAATAGMGATCAACACTAGAGTATGTAAATACACCTGCGTTGCTAAAAGCAGCTATAATTGTTGTAATGATTAAGCRGAGTTCGGAAAAACTGAAAGTATGCATCTTAGAAATATTTGTCACATTCAAACTTTATACGGTACATTTCAAAAGTATTCAGACCCATTGACTTTTTCCACATTATGTTATGTTACAGCCTTATTCTAAAATGGATTCAACTGTTTTTTCCCCCTCATCTATCTACACACAATACCTCATAATGACAAAGAAAAACTGTTTTTCAGAAATACTTGCAAAATGATGAACATTTAAAAATATAAGTATTCAGACCCTTTACTCAGTACTTTGTTGAAGCAACTTTAGCAGCGATTACAGCCTTGAGTCTTCTTGGGTATGACGCTACAAGCTTGGCACACCTGTATTTGGGCAGTTTRGCCCATTCTTCTCTGCAAATCCTCTCWAGCTCTGTTAGGTTGGATGGGGAGCATTGCTACACAGCTATTTTCAGTTCTCTCCAGAGATTTTCGATTGGTTCAAGACCYGGTTCTGGCTGGGCCACTCAAGAACATTCAGAGACTTCCTGTAGCCACTCCTGCGTTGTCTTGCCTGTATGCTTAGGGTCATTGTCRTGTTAGAAGGTGAACCTTCCCCCCAGTCTGATGTCCTGAGCACTCTGGASCAGGTTTTCATCAAGGATCTCTCTATAATTTGTTTCYTTCATCTTTCCCTCGATCCCAATCCCTGAGCTGAAAAACAWCTACACAGCATGATGCTGCCACCACCATACTTCACCGTAGGGATGGTGCCAGYTTTCCTCCAGACGTGACGCTTGACATTCAGGCCAAAGAGTTCAATCTTGGTTTCATCACACCAGAGAATCTTGTTTCACATGGTTTGAGAGTKTTTTAGGTMCCTTTTGGCAAACTCCAAGTGGRCTGTCATGTGCCTTWTACTGAGGAGTGGCCAGTCTACCATAAAGGCCTGATTGGTGAAGTGCTGCAGACATTTGGGTTCTTTGTCACCTCCCTGACCAAGGTCCTGCTCCCCCGATTGCTCAGTTTGGCTGGGTGGCCAGCTCTAGGAAGAGTRTTGYTGGCTCCAAACTTCTCCCATTTAAGAATGATGGATGCCACTGMGTTCTTGGGGACCTTCAATGCTGCAGAKATTTTTTGGRATCTTTCCCCAGATCTGTGCCTTGACACAATCCTGTCTRGGAGCTCTACGGACAATTCCTTAGACCCKGTGGCTTGGTTTTGATCTGACATGCACTGCCAACTGTGGGACCTTATATAGACAGGTGTGTGCCTTTCCAAATCATGTCCAATCAATTTCATTTACCACAGGTGGCCTCCAGTCAAGTTTTAGAAACATCTCAATGATGATCAATGGAAACAAGATGCACCTGAGCTCAATTTCGAGCCTCATAGCAAAAGCTCTGAATAGTTACACATTTCTAAAAACCTGTTTTTGCTTTGTCATTATGAGGTATTGTGTGTAGATTGATGAGTAAAACATTTATTTTATCCATTTTAGAATAAGGCTGTAAGGTAACAAAATGTGGAAAAACGGAATGGGTCTGAATACTTTCCGAAAGCACTGTATGTCCGAACTGTATGTTTCCCCAAAGAAACATGGTCGCTATGGTAGAACCTTTATTTTGATTGACAATTTTGCGCATTCATCAAAATCCCATCAGGTAGCCTGATTTCAGATGTGTCATGTAAACATGACTGCATATTCAGTGCCTGTCGTGTTCCTATTGGTCAGTCACCAGGATTGGCTCGTAACACCAGCCACACTAAAGGCAAAAGAAATATGACACTGCCAGAACTTTCGGAGCCTATGACCGCACGTAGAGGTAATTAATAAGCAGACCTATACGCTGTCTCACTGAACTGTCTCCTGATATGGTTTAAGCATTYTTGTGGACTTCAAACATATCTTTGTAATTTTTCTATAAAACGGTGTGATTTTGAGAGTGAAAACCTGATAAAACTATAGGAAAACATAGCAATTTTACACAGGGCACCTTTCCTTCACTGGGCGGGCCATTTGGGCAATTCTTTTGCCAAATAGGGGAACACCCACTTCCCTAGGCATCACTACACAACTGCCCATGGGAAAATGTCTCAACCATTTACCGTGGCTTGTGGCAATTAGCAAGGTTGCTCATTATTTACCATATTCCTAGATCCAATCGTCTGTTCTATTAGGTCATTTTCACAACTAGTTTCTTGAAGTTCGAATCAGAGTCCAATTGTTGTTGTTTTTTTCATATGGGCGGGTTAGCTTTCACWTGATCAAATCTCAAACAAACTAAAATGTTGTTCAACATTCATTAGCTCATTGGACAAAAATTCTCAGGTTGAATCCATCACCTATAATAATCATGGAGCATCACTGTGTTTCATAATTTTCTTTTTCAATTTGCTACTGGTTCAGGATWTACCTGTAGGTCTGCTGCTACCCACATACCTTTTTGGAGAATGCAAGTTATGATATTCAACATTATTTTCAGTCAACAATGTTTCAGTTGTGTACACACCTGTCCAGAAAATTCTATCGGCTTGTCTGTGTCTTTGGACGGAAGAACCACCACTCGTCCAGTGTGTTTAAATCTTGGAGCACCTAAAATGGTAAACRGGCGACTCTGTGTCCTAGCAACTGCCATGGAGTACCCTGAGGTGGGAAATTCACAGGGTCAGAGCCAATAATAACAGTGTACGTRTGGGTGTTTTTTTCAGTAGATTTTCTCACCCATATAGCTATCTGGTTCCATGTTCAGACTCTGTTGTGGTGTAGGGTTTAAAGTGCTCCTAGTGTATTCCTGGTAAGCCCCCCTCCATTGGAAGGCTCCAACAGATCCCATCTGGAATCCTCCCTGGCAAGGATGGGCAAATGTACTTATTGAAGACTATACATTTTATTTGACTTATATTACATGCAATTATATTTTAATTAGTGACCAGAAAACAGGATTAGTGCTTGGCATGAAAGCCAAGCCAGCCAATGAGAAAGCATGCAGGACTTGAGCCATTTATGGACAAGGGAGTTTTTCCTACCCCTGGTATGTATGCTGCACTGAATCCCTCCTGGGCCATTTCCATCTGTATAGATTCCCCAGTAGTCTGAGATCCTGCAATACAGAAAAACTAGTCAACAAACATGGCAGTCTGAGATATCACATTCACGTTAGTYGTTTAACAGTGTGAGATGGTCTGATTCCTATCAACATTCACATGAGTTAGTATTATACAGTATGTCCTGTAGGTTACATATTATGTTATTGTTAACAATCAACTAAGGTAGWGGTAGACTCATACAAGCTTTAGCAGGACAGATATTCAAGATAGGTAAACACCTCATTGTCACACCCTGGCCTTAGTTATCTTTGTTTTCATTATTATTTTAGTTAGGTCAGGGTGTGACATGGGGAATGTATGTGTTTTGGTTTGTCTAGGGGTTTGTACGTTTAATGGGTCAGTGACTTGTCTAGGTGTTTGTATGTCTATGGCTGCCTAGATTGGTTCTCAATTAGAGGCAGCTGTGGTTTATTGTCTCTGATTGAGAGCCATATTTAAGGCAGCCATAGGCATTTGGGTTTTGTGGGTAATTGTCTATGTCTATGTTGCATGTTTGCACTTAGTCGTTTATAGCTTCACGTTCGTCTATTTGTTGTTTTGTTTCGTCTGTTCTTCTTCTAAATAAAGAGAAGATGTATTTTTCACACGCTGCGCCTTGGTCCTCTCTCTCACCGCAAGACGATCGTGACACTCATTCACACTTCATTAAAAGTTAGATTGCAATGGTGTGGTGGACTGATGAGGACTATAGTGGCTTGACAGACAAATCAAGAAAAGTAACCATACCTTCAATAGGAAAAATGCTGTTCTGTAATGTATCCTTGATTTGGCCAAGTGCTTGGAAGCTGCCCACTTGAAACATGTGGTTGCTTGGTGGAGAGGAGGCAATTGTTTGTAACTCCTTTCTTGCTGAGGACGAAGAAAAGGCTCCGCCCACCTGAGAAAATCCAGAAATAGACACAGATACTTAGTCGCTGTTCATTCAAAATCATAATTTCTGAGTAGTGGCATTATACAGTTGAAGTCCGAAGTTTACATATACCTTAGCCAAATACATTTAAACTCAGTTTCACAATCCTACATTATCGATAATAAAAATTCCCTGTCTTATGTCAGTTAGGATCACCACTTTATTTTAAGAATGTGAATGTCAGAATAATATAGAGAGAAGGATTTATTCAGCTTTTATTTCTTTCATCACGTTCCCAGTGGGTCAGAAAGTTTACATACACTCAATTAGTATTTTGGTAGCATTGCCTTTAAATTGTTAACTTGGGTCAAACTTTTCTGGTAGCCTTCACAAGCTCCACAAATAGTGGGTGAAGTTTGAACCCTTCCTGACAGAGCTGATGTAACTGAGTCAGGTTTGTAGGCCTCCTTGCTCGCGCACGCTTTTAAGTTCTACCCACAAATTTTCTATGATTGAGGTCAGGGCTTTGTGATGGCCACTTCAATACTTCTGACTTTGTTGTCCTTAAGCCATTTTGCTTAACTTTGGATGTATTCTGGTCATTGTCCATTTGGAACACCCATTTGCTTTGAACTTCCTGACGATGTCTTGAGATGTTGCTTCAATATATCCACATAATTTTCCTTCCTCATGATGCCATCTATTTTGTGAAGTCCTCCAGTCCCTCCTGCAGCAAAGCACCCCCACAAAATAATGCTGACACCACCGTGTCACGGTTGGATGGTGTTTCTTCGGCTTGCAAGCCTCCCCCTTTTCCTCCAAACATAAGATGGTCATTATGGCCAAACAGTTCTATTTTGTTTCATCAGAGCAGAGGACATTTCTCCAAAAAGTCAGATCTTTGTCCCCATGCAGTTGCAAACCGTAGTCTGGCTTTTTTTTATGCGCGTTTTGGAGCAGTGGCTTCTTCCTTGCTCTTCCTTGTCGATATAGACTCGTTTTTACTGTGGATATAGATACTTTTGTACCTGTTTCCTCCAGCATCTTCACAAGGTCCTTTGCTGTTGTTCTGGGATTGATTTGCACTTTTCGCACCAAAGTACGTTTCATCTCAAGAGACATTACACGTCACCTTCCTGACGGTATGACGGCTGCGTGTCCCATGTGTTAAACTTGCGTACTATTCTTTTTACAGATGAACGTGTACCTTCAGACGTTTGGAAATTGCTCCCAATGATGAACCAGACTTGTGGAGGTCTACATTTTTTCTGAGGTCTTGCTGATTTCTTTTGATTCTCCCATGATGTCAAGCAAAAGGCACTGAATTTGAGTGTAGGCCTTGAAATACATCCACAGGTACACCTCCAATTGACTCAGGCTAATTGACATAAATTATCAGAAGCTTCTAAAGCCATGACATCATTTTCAGGATTTTTCCAAACTGTTTAAAGGCACAGTCAATTTATTTATGTAAACTTCTGACCCACTGGAATTGTACACAGTAAGTTATAAGTGAAATAATCTGTCTGCAAACAATTGTTGGAAAAATGACTTGTGTCATGCACAAAGTAGATGTCTTTACCGACTGCCAAACTATAGTTTGTTAACAATACATTTGTGGAGTGGTTGAAAAAGATTTTAATGATTCCAACCTAAGTATAGTATACTTCCGACTTCAACTGTATATTAATGAACAAAAAATGCAAATATTGTGATTTTAAGTCTATAAAGTCTATTTAAATGTAATAAAAATGTGCTGCACAGGACAACTAAGTTGGCGTGTTAAACCGTTGTATCGTGACCTGTGACACAAAAACTGAATACAAAAGAGGCATTGATCAATTGATAATTAAAAAAAAAAAAATCTTAGGGCTGCAATCCCGTTAACGGGATCGATATGACAATAGCCTGTGAAAGTGCAGGGCCAAATTCAAAACAACAAATTTCATAATTAAAATTCCTCAAACATACATTTATCTTATACCGTTTTAAAGGTCATCTTGTTGTTAATCCCACCACAGTGTCTGATTTCAAATAGGCTTTATAGCGAAAGCACCACAAACGATTATGTTTGGTCACCACCAACTCACAGAAAAATTCAGCCATTTTTCCAACCAAAGAGAGGAGTCACAAAAAGCACAAATAGAGATAAAATGAATCACTAACCTTTGATGATCTTCATCAGGTGACACTCATAGGAGTTCATGTTACACAATACATGTATGTTTTGTTTGATAAAGTTCATATTTATATAAAAAAATCTCAGTATACATTGGCGCGTTACGTTCACTAGTTCCAAAAACATCCGGTGATATTGCAGAGAGCCACATCATTTTACAGAAATACTCATTATAAATGTCGATAAATTCAATTGTTAGACATGGAAATATAGATATACCTCTCCTTAATGCAACCGCTGTGTCAGATTTCAATTTTTTTTACGAAAAAAGCAAACCATGCAATAATCTGAGACGGCGCTCAAAAAAATAAATAATTATCCGCCATGTTGGAGTCAACAGATCAACGATCTTCATCAGAATGCACTCCCAGGAATTCTAGTTCCACAATTAATGCTTGATTTGTTCGATAATGTCCATTATTTATGTCCAAGTAGCTACTTTTGTTAGCGCATTTAGTACACAAATCCAAACACTCGTGCAGGTCCAGCCGAACGTCGGACGAAAACTTCAAAAAGTTATATTACAGGTCGAAGAAACTTGTCAAACTAAGTATAGAATCAATCTTTAGGATGTTGTTATCATAAATCTTCAATAACGTTGCAACCGGAGAATTCCTATGTCTGTAGAAAAGCCATGGAACGCAGGTCGCTATCATGTGAAATGCGCATGACCAGGACCTGGCTCTCTGCCAGACCACTGACTCAAACAGCTCCCATCCGGCTCCACAACACAGTAGAAGCCTCATTCAAGTTTCTAAAGACGGTTGAAATCTAGTGGAAGACTTAGGAAGTGCAACATAACCAATATCCCACTGTGTATTCAATAGGGGCTGGGTTGAAAATTGACCAACCTCAGATTTCCCACTTCCTGTTTGGAATTCTTCTCAGGTTTTTGCCTGCCATATGAGTTCTGTTATACTCACAGACATCATTCAAACAGTTTTAGAAACTTCAGAGTGTTTTCTATCCAATACTAATAATAATATGCATATATTAGCAACTGGGACTGAGGAGCAGGCCGTTTACTCTGGGCACCTCTGGGCACCTTTCATCCAAGCTACTCAATACTGCCCCTGCAGCCATAAGAAGTTAAAGAATATATTATTTTTGTCACGCCCTGACCATAGAGAGCTTTTGTTTTTCTATGGTATAGTAGGTCAGGGCGTGACCTATTATTTTCTATGTGTGGTTCTAGTTTAGTTTTTCTATGTTGGTGTTTGGTATGATTCCCAATTAGAGGTAGCTGGCTATCATTGTCTCTAATTGGGGATCATATTTAAGTAGCATTTTTTCCACTTGTGTTTTATGGGATATTGTTTTGAGTTAGTGTATGTTACACRTCTTTGTTACGGTTCGTTGTTTGTTTCGTTCTTTCTTTGTTGTTTTGTGCATTTCTAATAAATAATATGTGGAAACCATATCACGCTGCAGCTTGGTCCGATAATTATTCCAGCGAACGTTGGGAACAATTTTGCGTAGAATGGTGTACAAAGAAACACAGTGAGGCAAACAACTTACCCCAATGGCAAATCGAATAATGTTTTTTGCTTCAGCCTCAGAGGCTGCCTTCCCCAGCATCTCGCTGTCATTTGATTCTCCATCTGTAATGACTATCAAGATCTTCTTTGCCTTTGGTCTGGATCCTCRACTCGTTGAAAAGACATCTTGGCTTTTTGATCAGAAAAGGTTGTAGATTAACTTTTTAAAATGTTGTATGGTAATATTCTGTATGTTGACTCTATGGGGAAATATACTGTAATATGTCTATATACTGTAAATATTATGCACTTACACAACTTTTTTGATGGATGCTGCCGTGTAAGTCCCTCCACCTTGTTGACGAATACTACTCACTTGATTATCCCAATTCATGACTTTAAACGAATTTAAGTCAAAATGTATAGTGCAATATCTTGAATACTGGGCAACTGCAAACTGTAAAAAGAAAGGGAACAGGTGTGTCCAAAATTATTGACACCCTTGATAAGGATGAGCAAAAAATACTGTAGTAGTGACTGCATCTATCAGTATAATGGAGACACAGAATACCAACAAGAAGCTTAGTCATATGAATACCTCAGTGACATTTGTATTGTTGATCTCGTCATAACAAATACAATTGCCAGTCTACATAAACGAATAACTACATGTTGCATATTTGACTAAATATTGTTAATATGAGCAATATCAGGGTTGTGGTCAATTATAATTGAAGTCACTCAATTCAGAGTGATTTGAATAAAACAAAAGGATGATAAATAGCTTCTCCTTTTCAGGTTATTGAGAAATCATTGAAAATATATGATTTTTTTCCCGACCTCAACCCTAATCACCAATGATATTTTGAGTAATCACCAATGAATGCAATTAAAACAGTGCATCTTTTAGCTTTCTTTCTATAATAACATGTAAAAGTAGTTCTTACCTTAGTATCCCTTCCCAGAAATTCCCTGATCAGATCTTTCTTTCTATAATAACATGTAAAAYTAGTTCTTACCTTAGTATCCCTTCCCAGAAATTCCTTGATCAGATCTTTCACGAAGGTTTTCATTTTTTCAAAATCACTTCCATGAACACTTCCTGAACCATCCAATAGAAAGGCTATGTCTGTTTGCCCAGGACATTCTGGTCAAAATGTACAGAAAAAGAGCAAAACAGAGCAAAAATAATGTGAAGTCAAATGGCAGAGACCCAAACCATTAGTCCTTCATGTAAATGCATAAATGCAATGTAATATTTAGGCATTGCGTTTGTCATTGTCACATTGCAATTTAACATTTAAGCATTGCATTTAAGAATTGGCACTGATAACCCTCCATAATTATGTGGCGTGCTGTGGCGTGACACACACAAAAAAGACAACATCTGTACCACAATAGGTCTATTTTATTTTAATATATTTAAGATTTGAAAGTCTGTTTATGAAACCTATGTTGACTCAACCAACCCGACTACCTTAATACAACCTTGGATTACCTTCCAGAGATGAAGGGACAGGTTGTCCCACTTTAAGACTTGGGTCAATTTCAAAGCACATCCCGTTGTAGGTGGTGATGGTTTTGCACTCTCTTGGGATGGTTGGTCCGCATACCTATAAGGAACAGAAGGTGGGGAGATGATGAACAAAATGATAATAATCACGAAAAGCAATGCACCAATTTGATTATGTCCTTGTGGTTTTTCATCAATATGGCTAAGACGTGAACACACATTCCACTCACCATGGTGTTTAGTGACTCTGGATCCTTTGTCATTGACAAACCAAGAGACATATTGATCCCATGACTGGGCACTTTAAAACACAACAGGGGAGAATTTGTGGTATAAACATCTTAGATTTGTATTTGTATTGTTAGACACCCCCCCCCCCCCAAAAAAAATATATATTATTCGATTTTCTTGTTAGAGATTAGTCAAGTACCGTCTCTCAACTCATCTCTTATTCTACAGAAGTCTATTGTCACTGTCAGATGAAAACCTCATATCTCCAAAATATAAACTTTTTAGCAAATGGAAAAAACGGCCATATTTTACTGTTAACAACCATACAATTATCAAACTTCAAAAGCTATTTTGAATACATTTTGTTAGTCCTAGAGTCATATAATGTTTATAGTACATTTAGGGAAGTAACTGATTTCATTAATCATTGGCAACAATAGAATTACAAGGTTTTCATCCGACAACACAGGTAGGCTCAACAGTAATCAAGAAATGTCCCATTCCTAATGAACAGACATATTTGAGTAGTATATTCTACCATACATACCTTGTATTGACAATGGTTTGCAAAATGAATCTCTGACCAGACATTGGTAAACCTGTCCCCTCCTATTTTGCGTATACTSCTCCAGGGGGGCACTTATAAGCAACCTAGAGGTCAAAGGTGTGTTTATGTTATAMTAATTGACAAAAATACAACACCAAAAATGATGAAGCCAATTTCAGATACATAAGACGCATGAAGACATTTTTATACAGATTTAGAACAAAGTTTACTTGATCTGAACGGTCTAGTTTTAGAACGTCTCAAGACGGCTGCTGGAGTTTCCAAGTTTCAACATGTCAAATCTTGAGCAAAATTTTTGCTACGAGACTGATCCATTTAGCCAATCYGAGAACAATGCGCTAACATTTTGTTTTAGCCTTGCAGCTATAGCTAGCCTTGCTTAGCCTTGCTAATATTTCTCTGACAAGTCACAAAGTCTCATCTGTTTGATCTGAATGCCTGGTCTTCAGTCAGCTGTTCTACAACACAACATAGATGCAGTAAAGAAGTCAATGGAACTCGACCAAAACAATGGAAATGGCATGGAAACACGTAGGGGAAAGGTGCCGTGGGGGAAAAATCCCGAATCTCCTCATTGCCCCACAGAAAAATGTGTCAACATTTAGGCTATTATTTATATGTGTATTTCACACTATGTTGAGGTAAAAATAGTGTTTTAATGCTTGTATGGATGTCATCCCATAGACTCATGCTGCTTACGGCCAAATCCTGACGCAACAGGAACTGGGATTTGTCGGACCAGGCAATGTTTTTCCACTCCTCAATTGTCCAGTGTTGCTGATCACGTGCCCACTGGAGCCACTTCTTGTTTTTAGCTGTGTAGTCATCTGCTGCAATAGCCCATCCATGACAAGGACCGATGGGTTGTGAGTTCTGAGATGCTGTTCTGCACAACACTGTTGTACTGCATTATTTGCCTCTTTGTGTCGCTCCTGTTAGCTTGCATGATTCTTGCCATTCTCCTTCGACCTCTCATCAATGAGCTGTTTTCACCCACAGGACTGCCACTGGCTGGATGTTTTTTTGTTCATAGCACCATTCTCGTGCGTGAAATGCCCAGGAGGCCGGACGTTTCTGAGATACTTGGGACCGGCACACCTGGCACCATCGCTCATACCATGCTCAAAGTCGCTTAGGTCACTTCTTTTTTTCCCATTCGAACATTCAATCGAACAGTAACTGAATACCTTGATGCGTGTCTGCCTGATTTATATAGCAAGCCACTACGAACCATTTCCGTGTACCTAATACACTGGCCAATGAGGAAAATTACATTTTTGAAAAAGAAAGAAAAGGTCAAACCWAGTCACTAGACTTGTCTCCATATGCTTTTTCTTACCTTTCTGGGCTATTCTGTACCACCTTGTATCCAAACCCAGCAGCAGCAGGTTTGCTGACATACTTCCAAGCAACTGGGTCAATGTTAAAAGCCAAAGCACCTTGAGGCACTAAGCAGAGGAGACAATATATCAGAAAGAGCATTACCACAACCCAAACATTCCACATTTTCTTTCAAAACATGTATGATAATCTATTTAAGAGTGTAAGATATTGAAACCGATCTCAAAAATCGGTCTCATAAACTTGACTGGGACAGCTAGTGGACAGCTAGTGTATATCCTCCACTCAGTGGCGGTTGGTGCCATTTAAGATGAGGCAGGACCAACCGCCACTGAGTGGAGGATATACACAGGTATACACCCTATACCCACTTTTTTTCAGTGGGCATTGCCTATACTCATTACTTAATCCCTACTGTTGTGTATTGAAGTAGTGTAGTGGAGGTATACGACTTATTAATTATGGAGGACAACAGAAAAACATGCACAAAGTAGCCTACACAATCGCAAAGGACATGAAATATATTCACATCTGGAGCACAAATAGCCTAATTTCAACAGTATTATGTATTTAACTAGGCAAGTCAGTTTAAACAAATTCTTATTTTCAATGACAGCCTAGGAACAGGTTAACTGCCTTGTTCAGGGGCTGACCTTGTCAGCTTGGGGATTTGATCTTGCAACTTTTCGGTTACTAGTCCAACACTCTAACCACTAAGCTACCCTTCCACCCTACTGAATATCATTTGCAGGCAGAAAGAGTGTGCTGCTCTCAACTGGTTGTTGCATGGAGCAGCTCACAAAATAARGACATCGGCACCTGGTAGGTAGGAAAGACGTTTCAACTTCTGGTATCGACCAGTAAATGCTAACTAAGACAACAATCAGTATGCAAACCAGGTATTGAAAAAGTTTGGTCCGTAATCTTGGTTAGTAGGCTATTTMCGATGCKCAATTCATTCGTCATGAACATTTRTAAAGGTTTTCCCCAAAAACCTTRCCAATAAAATGTTGACAYAAATGTAGGTCTACCTGACAGAATGATATAATGTTGATTTGTATCAATGGGGYGAGCATTTGTTTTGCTCATTCGAATTAAAGAGCAACTACAATCTCCCAGACCTCAAAAACAGTCTCCTGATATGGTTMAAGCATTGTTGTGGACTTAGAACATACATTTTTTWATTTTTTATTATTTGAGAGTGAAAATCAGACAAATCTATAGGAAGACAAAGGATTTTTCACACAGGGCGCATTTCCTTCACAAAMAACCCACTTCTCCAGACACCACAACACCACTGCATATGGCAGATGYAAAGACAGCAGTCACACACAGCATAAGCAGTCCATTCACTCMGACATAATAAGCCATTAGYTCAAAATCTTAAGAATACAAAAACACAACCATTAGGCTAGCATTTCCCAATCAAAATGTACAACTATTACTCGAAGGCAGACGTTTCCATACGTTTTCRCATGGTCTATCTAGCTAGCTTTTGTTAATGTGAAGTCAATGTGATTGGTTGACTCCACTGTCACTCCAACGTTTTGCCCTAATACAGGCAGATGGCAGATGCCTTCTATCAAGCTTCTGAACAACTAGCCAATGACCATAAACCACCATATAACATCCTTATTGCATCTTTTTTTAATCTTCTCTTTCCTTTCCAACAAAAACTGAAGAGATTAAATTAGAACATCTTTGAAAAGAATAATCTAATTATTACAAATGTTATTATTTTATAAATCCTTAGTCTTTCTCTGAAAGCGTAGAAGGCCCACATTGTTCCCCACTGTTTTTGGGTTAGTAATAATTTGTCGAGTGGCTTCATTTGCCCTGAGCATGCATTTTTTCACCATTCTGAATGTCTAAAGAATCTGTATCTTCTTCTGAATTATGATCACAGAAATACTGGACACTCCTATTATGTTGGCGATAAAATTCCAAACATGTTCTTGAATTGGACTCATTTTTCTGGTCTCATTCTTGACTCGGTCTCGGACCTCTTGTCCCCCCCCCCGGTCGTGGTCTTGACTCAGACTCGAATCCCTCCGGTGTTGAATCGGTCTCGCTTTAGGTCATCTCAAACACAACACTGATGTCTAATAAGCATTTACATGCATGAATTGATGACCTCTTGGTGACAAGTTGCAACACAGTACACCCACGCACTAAACCATTTGGCAAAATATACTGAACAAATATATTATCGCAACATGTAACAATTTCAAAGATTTTACTGAGTTATAGTTTATAAGGGAAATCAGTCAATTTAAATAAATAAATTAMGCCCTAAACTATGGATTTTACATGACTGGGAATACAGATATGCATCTCTTGGTCAKAGATACCTTAAAAAAAAGTTTAGGGGCGTGGATCAAAAAAACAGTAAGTATCTGGTGTGACCATCATTTGCCTCATGCAGCGCGACACATCTCCTTAACATAACGTTGATCAGGCTGTTGATTGTGGCCTGTGGAATGTTGTCCCACTCCTCTTAAAGGGCTGTACGAAGTTGCTGAATATAAGTGAGAACTGGAACATGGTGTTGTACATGTCGATCCAGAGCATCCCYAACATTCTCAATGGGTGACGTGACTGGTGAGTATGCAGGCCATGGAWGAACTGGGATATTTACAGCTTCCAGGAATTGTGTACAGGTACTTGCAACARGGGGCTGTGTATTATCATACTGAAACATGAGGTGATAGCTTATTCCTGCCCACACCATAACCCATAGCTTATGCCTGCCTGCCCACACCATAACCACACCTCCAACATGGGGCACTCACGTCCCTCACAATGTTGACATCAGCAAACCGCATGCCCACATGACGCCATACATGTGGTCTGCGGTTGTGAGGGACGGTTGGACATACTGCCAAATTCTCTAAAACGATGTTGGAGGCAGCTTATGGTAGATAAATGAACATTTACTGTAATTCTCTGGCAACAGCTCTGGTGGACATTCCTGCAGTCAGCATGCTAACTGCACATTCCCTCAAAACTTGAGACATCTGTGGCATTGTGTTGTGTGATAAAACATTTTAGAGTGGCCTTTTATTGTCCCCAGCACAGTGTGCACCTGTGTATTGATCATGCTGTTTAATCATCTTCTTGATATGCCACACCTGTCAGGTGGATGGATTATCTTGGCAAAGGATAWATGSTCACTAACAGGGATGTAAACYAATTTGAGACAAATATGCTTTTTGTGGGTATGGGACATTTCAGGGATCTTATATTTCATGTCATGAAACATGGGACCAATACTTTACATGTTGTGTTTATATTGTTGTTCAGTGTACTGTATATAACAAGCACATGTAGTGTAATTAATGCTTATATTGTAACAAGTCTTACAATACATTATGAATGTGATAAAGGGGCTGATGTTTATGCATCATGGACAGGTTCATAATTACACTACGTAAGTTTCATGTGTAAAAGCTTAGAAAAATGTTCATAGCTGTAAGCATGCTACAKTTTCAATAATACTAGTATGGCCCTCTATTAAAGAACTAGAGAACCCAACATGGTCTGAGGGAGGAAATAACCTGTGGCTTCATAGAGTTTCCTACCACAAGGTTTCAACATAAAATGTACGCTTGCATTTACTTACACCCTCACAMTATATGGAGATAGATTTCTATGGAAACAGGACTTTGGTAGTAGTGTAGCAAGCCCAAAGTCACTACTGTAGTAGTAGTAGTACTAGTAGTAGTAGAGGTAATAGTAGTTGTAGGAGTTTTGTACGAGGAGGAAAAATGACAAGTGAGAACTGAGGATGTCTAAAKTATATCAATGGATCTGCAAAAACTGGCACAAATGTAGTCTGTGGAGATGCAAGATCAAGACTGTAAATATATAACAGTAAGTTTTATGTGTAAAAGTATAATAGTCTCTATCAAGCATTTCTGTATGGGAAGACAATCAATCATCTGGGATTAGTATCCAATTGCTACGCATTTAAAGAAGCTTCCCTGACTTATTTTCCAACCTCTTTCCAAATGTACATGTTTTATGTCATTGGATGATACCAAAAATGACACAAAAAAAGTAAAATATTGGCAGACTATGGACTGAACATTATTACAACTGAACATTATTATTTCCAGCAATGTTACAGTAAATATGTTTTGCCTACCTGATAAGTAGAATGAAAGGGGTATTATCCAATCCATTGTCATGCTCCCATGAACACGCAAATGGAAGGAGAGGTCTGAGTTCTGAGGTCTTAAGATTGTGCCAGTTTGAGAAGAGGAACTTGATAAAGAGGAAATGGCTTCGGTTAACACTTTATTTGGATAGTTCCAAGTACCAGCTGAACTGATGGGGTGAAACTCTAACAATATTTGATCCAATCTTCTCCACTCTCTCTCCATTTAGCTTTCCCCCTTTCTCTTGCTGTATAACAGGATTCCCCAATAGGCGGCACGCGGGCCAAATTTGGCTCGCAGGTGATTTTATTTTGGGGAAAAAACAATAACAAATGTTTTATTTATTTATTATTTTTCATTGTTTGYCATAAAATACTGTAAAATCACCAGGGAATCAGATCAAAMTTATTTCAATTTAGGGAATATTTTCCTAAGTATTCCCACGCATAAATAGAGAGGCATAGGTGACCGTATCTCATTGTAGTCAAGGTTTGAAATTATTCTGTTTTTGTCAAATAATATACTATATGTATTTCTGAGTCGATTTGCGTTGTACCACCATCAGCTCAAGGAAAGTTTGTGCCACAGCTGAATGTATAATATTCCTCTCTTTCTTTCACTTTCTGTCTGTCTTTGTCTACTGTAGCTCAATTGGCCTTCTTGCTTTGTCCATATTTATCTGTTTTGCTACTCTTTATCTGGTGTGATAAAGGTTTACAAGTTTGAGGATCATGATGATGATGCTTATGAAGATAATGATTATTATTATTATTATTATTATTATAAAGATGACTATGATGAAGCACTTTTATTTGGATACTTTTGTATGCACATTCTCCCACAATTAATGTATGCAGTCAACAGAATATACAACCATTTTTTTACAGACTCATTTGTACTTTCATAACAGCCCCATGTTGAGGTCAACTGCTTTGCTCTCTATTTGCTGTTGGCTGCTGGTATCACCCGGTGGATATTCTTGATAATATTTACAGTAATTTCTGTTATTACTATTATAAATTCTCACAAATGCCTTATTTGTAAGAATTTGCCTTCTTGTTTGCTATAGTGCATTGTTCAGTGATACTGGTCTTGAGAAAAGCCTTTGAGTTGGAATGTCAACATTAAACAGTCTCCCCTCGTCTTGCTTTTTTTTCTATGGTAATATGTATCGACATCAACATCCAACAGTACATTCTAAATAAATAGGAAGTAGTCATTGCGCCGAGCAGGATGTTCAATGACGTTGCGTAAATTGTCAGTTACTTTGAAATACAATAAGGAAGGAAGCAAAGCAACATATTGTGAATACATACTTTATTCCATGGCTCCAGTACAAACATTATACTGAGTTAGGTGTTACAGACCCAGGCATAATATTACATGTTTTGTAAAAACACAACGATGGGAATCTCTTCACCTTAAAAAAGGTGTGAAATGGTAGGGAGAGGGAATGGAGGCAGAACACATTTTTTTTGTAATCTTCTCTCTGAAGCAAGAGCCCAAAGAAAGGTTTCCGTTRCTCTCTCTCTTTATCCGTACTGAGGTACCAAACGAGTAATGTTGCAGAGGGTCGAGTAGAGACGGCTTCTTAGGAGGTGCCGAATAAGACATGGCACTCCCCATGTGGGGGAGGGTGGCGGGGACAGGGAGATGGTGGGAGGGTTAGGAGAGGGATACTGGTGAGTGTCCATGCCTAATAAGCGTGGTTGGCCACGAACAGTGATTCTCCAGCGGCGGTGCTGTCTCCGGAAGCGACATACTTGCCRTGGCAGGCCAGGCTGTTGGCCTGTGGAAGGAAAGAATAACAACATAAGAACAACATAAACTTGTTTTCTGCTGATATTTTCTAAATGTGGAATTTACATTGTAGCTTCCTATACGTCTATAATATAAACATGTAGCCTCTGTACAGACATAAATAATCACATTTGAAATATGAGCAAAATATATGACAATATTTTATATTTTTTACATATAATGCCGAAAATATGACAGTCACGAGGAATATATGCAAAATCTATAAAAATAAAAAAAATGGAAAAATATATTTGGTTATTCATACCAGAGCTCTCTTGATGAACTCCTCCTGGGCAGCCTTGCCGTTCGCAGGTTTGCCACCCCATGCCTTCAGGGCGGATGCCTGGAGGGCACGGCCATAGGAAAAAGTCAATGCCCATGGCCTGTGCAGGGGACACTGGTTCATGACGTTCAGGTTGATGGATGCCTCCTCCTCAGACTGGCCACCGGACAGGAAGGTGACGCCTGTGGGTGAAGAGAGGAAGAAGAGAGGTTATTTGTTTTGTAAAAACCTACCTAAAGAAGATACAACAACACATTGTATATTTCCACATACAACACAATTGTACGTGAAATATACACAATAATAAAATATATAATATTGTAACTACATACTGTATGTGAAAGTGTCATATTCATGGAGAGTGAGTTTGTGTTTGTGAAAATGTGTCATAACATCGAGTGTGAGAGGGTGAAGGTGGATGTTTAGAAATGTATATGTGTATCGTGCTGTATAATGTGTTGTATTCAGTGTGTTGTCGGCCGCTCACCGGGAACTGCTGGGGGCACGGTGCGGCGCAGGGCCGTGACGGTGGCCATGGCGATCTCCTGGTGGGTGTACTTGTGTGAGCAGGAGTGTCCGGCAGTGACCATGTTGGGCTTCAGGAGGGTACCCTCCAGGTAGACATGGTGGTCGGACAGAGCCTTGTACATTGCGGCCAGGACCTTCTCAGTCACGTACTGGGTGCGCTTCAGGTCGTGGTCACCGTCGGGGAGGATCTCGGGCTCAACAATGGGGACAATGCCGTGCTAGAAGAAGGAAGAGGTCATGAGTACTAAAATACACTTTTAGCCAACGGTGCATGTTGTTGACCTTGACAGTTAACAGTCCAAACAGTAAAGCTTTAGTGGTGAGTGGCTCTCCTCCTATCTTTCCTCTCTATCCCTCTACAGCATGGATTAGCAACTTTGATGTGGGTGGGGGCCACAAAAAATCTGAACTCATCACGAGGGGCTGCAGTTGCTCGCCGGCCTACGAGCAAAACATTTTAATGGCCCCCCTCTTAACAGTGGAGAGACAATGTTTTAGTTCTATACATTTTGCCATGGGGTGTAGAGAAAATGTTGCTGTTTTAAAGCAAGTTTGATGCATTTCTATACATTTTGCCATGGGGCGGAGAGAAGATTCTGTAATTTTATAACTCATTAAATGCAATTCTACTCATTTTAGGGCGGGGAGAGGATTTAGCCATTTTTAATAGGATATCTGAGTGAGACTGACTAACAAAATCAGAGGGGCCCCCCGGCCGGTAATTCAACCATGATAACACGTTTAAATAGCTGGCTGCTAAATGAACTCATCAATCTAAATACATTTAGCTGACGTGGACTAATTGACTATCAGTGACTGACAAAACAAAAACTGCTGATGAACAACCAAATAAAAAAKTTGCACTTTGTGTATTTTACTATTCTAACTTGCAAGAGTAAGTTGAAACTCTGACTCCCGGGGGACGCCAGTTGCCCATCCCTGCTCTACACTTACCTATGTTTTCTGATACTGTGATTTTATAAAACTGTAATCATTTCTGAGGAATTTATAAGAATTTAATACATTTAMAATTGCTTATTTCATGAAAGTTTTAACCCACATGTTTCAAAAGAGTCAATGATTCTAAGGTAACTTGTGGGCCATAGGATAATTGCACCCACAACCTTGCCATTGGTGGCAATGTGCTTTAACTACCTGAGCTAATGAACTAACAAGACCCCCTGAGGCCTTAAGAAWGGGTTGTGTGATTCTTACCATCTGGCAGATACTGGCATAACGAGCCAAGACATTGCAATTCTCCATGATGGCCAGGCGGGAGGGGGTGGTGGAGGTGATCTTCAGCACACAACGCCACTTGGCGAAGTCACAACCGTCCTTCTTGTACTGGGCGCAACGCTCATACAGGCCATCCAGACCTGACGGAGAAATGGATTGAGGCAGGGAGAGAAAATAGAGATGAGTATGGTATCTTGGCTTGTGCYAACCAGAACCTATCTCAAGGCACCTTGATGTACAAGTACATGCCCAGGACAGTAGTCTATTGCAGAGCCTTACCCCCAATCTATCTCCTTATTGCTGAGTGCCAAGTGAAGATGTATAGGTCCCATTTTTACAGTCTTCAGTATGACCCAACTAGGGATTGAACTCACAACCTTCCAATCTCAGGGAGGACAKTCTAACCATTAGGTCACTAGGCCACTGAGTATTCTAGCTAGGTTGGAATAATATATAATCATTTTTGATCTTATAAACAAATTATTGTATGTTGTTGTACTGTATGTATGTATTCCCATTAGTGGGYAATGCCATCGATTCTTCCTATTCTTCCTCCTTACCCTGGGTGGTGGTCTCTCCGTTGGTTCCAGCGAGGGGGACAACACCTTTGTCAACCTTGATGCCTACAAGCCAGCCTCTGGACTTGACGTGCTCGGGGAAGGTCTTGCCGGCATCGGTCTTCTGGTACAGGGTCTCGTGGAAGAAGATGACGCCACCAATGCAAGGGGCGGCGCGATCGTCGGCGGTGAAGAGGAGCTGACGGTACAGCCTCCTGTTCTCCTCAGTGTTCTCAGCATTGATGCTCTGGAAGCGCTTGGCAACGCTGCCTGTTGGGGGGAAAGAGAGATAGGGAATGAGGGTTAGACTCACAGAATGAAATAGAACAAATATTATGTTATATCTCTTTGGTTAAACTGAATTCCCGAATTTGCACAAATCAGTAGTTCAATTGTCCTTAGCCATGTGAATGAAATAAAATGAACTTGAACTGAACTATGAAACGGTTGTAGCATTTTAAGCTGAAGTGTGGTATTACTTGTTGGTTCTCATGAAATGTTTTGAAGAAGTTATAATAAGGTGAAAAAACACTCATTGTGTACATTGTGACAATGTAGTTGATCTGATTATGAGTATGTKTTTGCATGTCATAAAATATGGGTGCATTTTCTTTCCATAGGTGTGTGTGTGTGTGTTTAATATTGTGTGTGCAACCAGTTTCTGTTGGCCAGCTTTGCGTACCGGTAGACTCGTCAGCGGCGAGGATTCCCTTGCCCTTGGCGACAATCTTGAGAGCGATGTCACTGAGCTCCTTCTTCTGATCAGGAGTGAGGAAGGGGAACGCGTGAGGCATTTTGACTCTTATCAGAAGGAAGTGAAAGAGTGGGGTGACAATGTTTAAAATTCTGAGGGGGGGGGGGGGGGGGGGAGGGCTTGAGATACACAGAAGCGCATACAGAAATAGATAAGTAGCAAATAAACAAAGGTATATTTCATGAAAAGCAGTCAGTGACGTGAAAAGAGTGTAGACTACTTTTACCGTAAAATTACAGTATGTGGAAAGGTTCAAAGAAAAGGGAAGTAAGCTGTGGATGAAGAAAGTGGCAAGTGTTTGCGTCTGTCCGTTTGGGTGATTGTCTGTACGTCATTCGAATGTACTCTTTTTGTCTGTCTTCCTCTCTTGTAATATATAGGCTTAACATGCCCCATAATCTGTTTCTCTATCTGTCAGTTTGAGAGAGTTAWATGACTGTTGTTGTCTGTCTGTTTGAGAGTGCTGTGGTTGCCTGTCTGTATGTCTGTCCATTTGAGATTGCTGTGTGACTGTTGTCTGTCTTTCTGTCTATAATTTGCACACCTGCCTACTGCATGTTAAGCTCTGGTATCTGTTGCAGCAGCCACCCCCACAGCCATGATAGGCATGTGAATGACTTTTTCCATTTTCTAGTCTCTCTTAACCCTGACCTTTCCATTGGCTGCTCCCCCCTCCTCTCCCCTCCACTACTCACACTACACCTCCTTTATCCAACCCTGTCTTGTTACAGTACCACTCAATCCAATAGGTCAAACTAAATATAAACATTGGAACACAGCAGCTGTTACCAAAGCACCTCGTGTTTCTCTCAGAGTGGTTATGTAGAAGGGTACTGTGTGTGCATGTGTGGGGCCTCCTTCAGTCGCTAACTCAGATCTATATAGATAACATTATGTGCTGTAGCTTTAGTACAGTACAGTTAAGTACAGTATAGGCTAAGTTAAAAGTGTGCAGCGTGAGTAAAAACAATTAGTGAGTAATTTCCACTTTTTGGTCGAAGCAGGCTAGCGTAAAGCAAAGAAATAATGATACCTAATGTAGCAAAGCAACATTGTGGTATGCTAGCCTGAGTGAGCATTTWAGAGATTCATCTTTTTAGGAATGTTTTTAGCATAGAGATGTGTCTAATGCATGCATAAAATGTTGATTAGCATTGATGCACCATTTGATCGTATAATAACAACAATGCTAGAAAATTCTACTCGTGCATTTGCTCTTGCAGTTTCATATACGTTTTATAATGCCAGCATACACTGTTTGCAGTGCTCTTTCAATTCTATATCACACACAATATAAAGTACAAGRAGCCAGAGCTATCCTAGATTTWWWWAAATAAATACATGCTTTTATTCTTATTAAGATATGATAAATATCTTAGTAAGATATAAATGTTGGGGGAAAAATTATGAATTTCCCTCTTATTGAGATATGATTCGATTAATTTACCTTGGAGGGTTGGAGGAGAGCTGGGAGAAGAGAGGGGAGAAGATCCGACTAAAGTTCGCGACAACCTCCTGGCCCGCTTGGGACACTTTTTATCCTCCTATTGTGACCCCTCACATTTCAGRCGCCGGCTAAAAAAAGAATGGCAAGCAACCGGAGAAGGGCGGTGACATTAAAAAAAACGTGCTAGTGTAACGCAGCTAGGCGTCCCATGCTATCTGGGAAAGGGCAAAGAGGGAATCAATGGGCGATGAGCAGGAGATGGTGAGGAGAACAAATAAGAGTGGGTGCACATTAAATTATATGATATATGCCATTTAGCAAACAGTTTTATCTAAAGCGACTTACAGTAGTGCGAGCACACATTTCCATATGGTGATCATCATTACGTTGCAAAAACCATGCTCTACCAACTGAGCCACACAGGACCATATAGGAGTAAAAAGAGGGTAATATGAAGTCAAATCAATGGAAGAGAGGGGAAAAGAGCTGAGAGGCCATGGGATGAGAGAGTTGGGGAATAAATGTAGACAAATATTCAGGTTGGAATAAAACTATCAACGATAGATAATCAAGATTCCTTTTCCTCCATCTGCAATACTCAATAAACCGCTCAACTCTCACAATAAGCCTGCTTTATTTTGCATGCTGATAATAACTTTCATGAATAATAATTTACACACTATGAGTAAATAGGTATTTCATTATTTGTAAACATTTATCAGCATTACAATTCATAAGCATATATAACATTTATAATGAATGAAGACGCATTTTAAACATGTATAAATGTTCATGAACATTTACAATGGCTAAATAATGAAAGTTATTATAAAGTGTAACTAGTTCAGTTATTATAAAGTGTAACTAGTTCAGTTATTATAAAGTGTAACTAGCGAACCAGCTGTGAGTTCACAGAGTTTCACCAGTTTGAATGTTCTGAAAGAGCAACATGGCTAACCTACTCATAGAAATCCAATCCTGACATGGTAGCACTGTGTGATGATCCTTGACCTTTTCTTGACCTTCTATGGCCTTTGCTTGGCAGGAGGGGATCAGGTGGGTGTCTTGGCAAAGGTTGTACATGCATGAAAACATTGGACTTGTCTGACCTCGAGTTTGTTTCACTTTCTGACCCTGTATATCTTTGTTTATTTGTGAAGTTTACTCACTGTTTGTTTTTGACATATCTCATCTCCTTTAAATGTTGTGTGGTGTATGAACGAAATCTGAAGGTCTTGTGTGTTCACTGTGAGAGTAAAAGTGGGCTGCAGCTGCCAAATGCCAAATGTTGGCCAAATGCCGGGGCAAGTCACAATGTGATATGAGACAGCTCATGTCACACATCTTTAGGGTTGTGAAAAGCTGTTRGTCGTGTCTGAAATAGTATTCGAGGTAACCTCAGTTTTACCATGGAAACCTGCAGTACGTTTGCTGAGGCATTACCAACAATGACACACGGCCGATGTGTCGGAGACTGAGGCACTGAAATAGGCCGTTGACTTCCTGAAAATAAGCTTTCTCGCCTTTAGCTTTCTCGCCTTTAGTGTAGTCTCAAATTACGAAATATATCAAGAGCATGGAATAACCAATAGTGAAGAAAATAGTATGTCTCTTTCTAGGATTACATTTTTGTCCTTTTATATCTCATGCAATTTCAACATGTGCTTCACAATGTGGTATTTAGGACTTAACAAATTAATCAGTTATTAATGCGTTTTAACTTGCATGATTAGTCATATCAAAACCATATCAATCAAATCAAATGTATTTATATAGCCCTTCGTACATCAGCTAATATCTCAAAGTGCTGTACAGAAACCCAGCCTAAAACCCCAAACAGCAAGCAATGCAGGTGTAGAAGCACGGAGGCTAGGAAAAACTCCCTAGAAAGGCCAAACCTAGGAAGAAACCTAGAGAGGAATCAGGCTATGAGGGGTGGCCAGTCCTCTTCTGGCTGTGCCGGGTGGAGATTATAACAGAACATGGCCAAGATGTTCAAATGTTCATAAATGACCAGCATGGTCAAATAATAATAATCACAGTAGTTATCGAGGGTGTAGCAAGTCAGCACCTCAGGAGTAAATGTCAGTTGGCTTTTCATAGCCGATCATTAAGAGTATCTCTACCGCTCCTGCGGTAAACACAGTAAATAAGAGCATGTAACTTCAACGCAACATGAGGGSAAAGGGTAGTTATTAAAACTGGGTGAGAAATTTCTCATGTGTTTATGATAGGGATGTAATGATTCACCAATATGCATTGGTCCCCGGCAAAGGACCCCAAACCAATCCAAATGTAGCATGCACCAGAAAAACAAAAAATAGTCCGAAAATCTATTTGAATTGCCTGTACACCATTTTTTTTGCCCAAATTATTATCTAATATTTTTCGGATAACTGTGTCCTCTCCTTCAGTGTAAAACTAAGCAAACTAAGTCGAACTAAGCAGGGGGGCAGCGGTACCGTCGAGGTTAGAGAAGTGGTAAACAATCAGAGCTTTGCCGGATCGAATCCAGTGCTGGCAAAGGAAAAAAATCTGTCAATAAATCAGGTGCCACTTACTGCCGGTGTTCCCTTGAGCAAGGAACTTAACCCCCTAAACTGCTCATTGGGTGCTGCGCTCTGCTCCAGCCTCTCTAATGTGTGTGTATATTGAGTGTTGGATAAAAGCAGAAGACAAATTTCTATCTCGCATGGACTTACAATTTATATCTTAATTATGTTGGCAGTCATTGATCTACAAGTCATTTTGAATGCCGAACAACCCCAGGCAAAATCAGTACCATTGACAAATTGCACACTGTGCACTGCTTCGCATGCTGACCAATGAGAGGTAGGCATATTCCTGATCTGTCACATCTGCGTGTCACCTTTAGCATTCAAATGTTTGTCAAATAGCTTGCACAATATAAAGCTTTATTAGTTGAGTGACAACCAATGTAATTGTCTTGGTTATTTTTATCAAATGCCTGTTGAAAATAAACGTAGTCTAAGCTACCACCGGAGACACAACACTCATCTGGCTATAGGTAGGCTACATGGTGATTGGGGCTTACATTAGATGTTATTTTGATTGCTCAGGTTCACCATCAGCAATAGTTTTGGTAGTTTTGGTTGAAACAATCAGTATATGAGGTTATTTTTAGATATGCAGGGTGAAGTTGCTCATTTCATAACGAGTACAGCAATAACCTTCGCTACCAGCACTGCATGGTAGATGCGGGAGAAGAAGATAAGCTCACGCCGAGTCCATCAAAACTTCCAAAACTTCCTAAACCACTTGATTATGAGACGGGTGAAATCCGAAGTTGTGCTATATATTCATTAGCAATTTTTTAAAGATAAATATTATACATTACTGTCTCTAACACTTTTAATCTGCAAAAAATGACAAATGATTTATTGGGAGATGGTAAAAAAATACACACACACACAGAGAGAAGTCAGCTCAGACAGATCCTGCTCAGAGAGGCCCAGTTCATGATCTCCATCAGCAACAGAATTTAATTTGGAATGGAAAATGAATAATGTTAGTGCAACAAATGTTAATGCATCAAATTGTATCGCATCGTGCAGAATCCCATCAATTCAATCCTCTGATCGAACCGAATCTCACCAAATCGTTTAAAACTAAAACGTTTCACTCCTGTATTGTATCGGAGCCCATGTATCTACAGTATWTAGCCCATGTAGATACCATTTTGTTGTGTTATAAAGTGGGATTAAAATGGATTGAATTGTAGTCTTTGTCAATGATCTACACAACATACTCTGTCATGTCAAACTATAATGGAAAATAAAACACTAATATATCTTTATTAGATAAGTGGCAGCAATTACAGCTGTGAGTCTTTCTGGGTAAGTCTCTGAGAGCTTTGCACACCTGGATTGTACAATATTCAGCCATTATTCTTTTTTTTTTAAATCAAGCTCTGTCATGTTGGTTGTTGATCATTCAGGAACATTCAATGTCGCCTTGGTAAGCAACTCCAGTGTAGTCATTATTTGGCCTTGTGTTTTAGGAAATTCACCTTTCAGCAGGAACATTTCCTAAAACACAAGGGTGGTACTCAGTAATGTGTTGTATTGGATTTGTCCTAACCATAACACTTTGATTCATGACAAAAAGTACATTTCTTTGCCACATTTTTTGCAGAATTACTTTTATGCCTTTCTGCAAACAGGATGCATGTTTTGGGAATAATTGTATTCTATACAGGCTTCCTTCTTTTCATTCTGTCATTTATGTTACTATTGTGGAGTAACTATAATGTTGTTGATTCATCCTCAAGTATCTACTGTTTTAAAATCACCATTGGCCTCATGGTGAAATCCCAGAGCGGTTTCCTTCCTCTCCGGCAACTGAGTTAGGAAGGGCGCCTGTATCTTTGTACCCATCTACCAATAGCTGACCTTTCTTGCGAACCATTGAATCTGTGTTTGAAATTCACTGCTCGACCGAGGGACCTTACAGATAATTGTACAGTATGTGTGGGGTACAGAGATTGGATAGTCATTAAATAATCATGTGAATATGTGACTTGTTAAGCACATTTTTACTCCTGAACTTATTTCGACTTGCCATAACAAAACGATTGAATACTTATTGTCTTAAGAAATGTTGGCTTTTCATTTTTAATTCATTTGTATTTAGCTATTGTATTTCGAAACAGCTATTGTATTTCGAAAAACATAATTCCATTTTGACATTATGGGGTATTGTGTGTAGCTCAGTGACACAAAATCGCAATTTAATCAATTTTCAATTCTGTCTGTAACACAACAAAATGTGGAAAAAGGGGAGTGAATATTTTCTGAAAGCACTAATCAAAATACATGATCAACTATTAGAAAATAATAGAAATTATAAACTAATACTTGTGTTTTCCCAGACATATTAAAAAAGGAAGGACTATACTGTAGGCAGAAAAATGATCTGATGAACCTACAGTATAGGGGAAGTGAAAGAAAAAGGAGAAATGGTCTGATTATCTTGGACAGACTTTTTTCTGTTGTTTCTTTTCACAGTAAGTGCATATGGAGTACATGATGTGGTCACGATAATTATCATAATGAGAGAAAACACCCTTAAAACTTCTTTGTGATTGGGGGCAGCATTTTCACGTTTGGATGAATAGCGTGCCCATAGTGAACTGCCTCCTTGTCACGCCCTGACCTTAGTTATCTTTGTTTTCTTTCTTTCTTTGGTTAGGTCAGGATGTGACGAGGGTGGCATGTTTTTTTTGTCTTGTCTAGGGGTTTTTGGAAATCTATGGGGTTTTGGTATTGTCTAGGTATGTAGGTCTATGGTGGCCTAAATTGGTTCCCAATTAGAGACAGCTGTTTATCGTTGTCTCTGATTGGGGATCCTATTTAGGTTGCCATTTTCCATTTTGGTTTTGTGGGTTATTGTCTATGTTGATGTTGCATGTCTGCACTCTGTGTTTTATAGCGTTCACGTTCGTTTGTTATTTTGTATAGTTTGTTTGTGTTCTTCGTCTTCTATTAAAAATATGTATTCACATCACGCTGCGCTTTGGTCTCCTCACTACGACGAACGTGACACTCCTACTCTGTCCCAGATGCTAATATATGCACATTATTCTTACTATTGGACATAAACACTCTYAAGTTTCTAAAACTGTTTGAATAATGTCTGTGAGTATAACAGAACTCATATGGCAGGCAAAAACCAGAGGAAAAATCCAAACAGGAAGTGAGAATTCTGAGGCTGGTCGATGTTCAACTCATCGCCTATTCAATTCCCTGTAAGATATGGATCTGTTTGCACTTCCTACGCCTTCCACTAGATGTCAACAGTCTGTAGAACAAAGAATGAAGCCTCTACTGTGATGTTGAGACGGATGGGAGGTGTTTCAGTCATTGGTCTGGCAGAATGCCAGTTCCTGGTCACGCCCATTCCAAACGATATCATCTTGCTTTCCATTACTTCTAGAGACACAAAGGAATTTTCCGGTTGGAACGTTTTTGGATAGTTATGATAATAACATCCTGGAGATTGATTCTCTACTTAGTTTGACCAGTTTATTCGACCTGTAATATAACTTTTTGAAGTTTTCGTCCGAGTTCGCCTGCGTGCTAGCAAAAGTAGCTACTTAGACATAAGTAATGGACATTATCGAACAAAACAACGATTTATTGTTGAACTAGGATTCCTGGGAGTGCATTCTGATGAAGAACATCAAAGGTAAGGGAATATTTAGGATGTAATTTTGTATTTCTGTTGACTCCAACATGGCGGAGAAATGTTGTTATATCAGAGCGCCGTCTCAGATTATTACATGGTGTGCTTTTTCCATAAAGGTTTTTTGAAATCTGACACAGCGGTTGCATTAAGAACAAGTGTATCTTTAATTCTATGTGAAACATGTATCTTTCATCAAAGTGTATGATGAGTATTCCTGTTTTTAGATGTGGCTCTCTGCAATTTCTCCGGATATTTTGGAGGCATTTCTGAACATGGCGCCAAATATAAACTAAGATTTTTGGATATAAATATGCACATTATCGAACAAACCATACATGTATTGTGTAACATGATGTCCTATGAGTGTCATCTGATGAAGATCATCAAAGGTTAGTGATTAATTTGATCTATATTTCTACTTTTTGTGACTGCTATCTTTGGCTGGGAAAATGGCTGTGTTTTTCTGTGGCTATGTACTGAGCTAACATAATCGCTTGGTGTGCTTTCGACATAAATCCTTTTTGAAATCAGACATGTTGGCTGGATTCACAACATGTGTAGCTTTAATTTGGTGTCTTTCATGTGTGATMTCATGAAAGATTGATTTTTATAGTAATATATCTGAATTTGGCTCGCTACAAAAGCCATTTTCTGGCTTTTGGCCAAGTGGGACGTTTAGCGTCCCACATATCCCAGAGAAGTTTTAAAGCACATTAGTTGCTCTGAAAAGGTATGGGACAACAACTCTGTATGCACGTATCATGAGGTCATTACCATCCATTCTATTTCTATTGCTACCACTTCCCTTTGTTTATGTATCACGAGCATAGCCTTGGACAGTTTTATTAGTTACTGATAGCTTGCAGACACAACCATATTAATGGCAATGACTGCATACTCAACATGGAAATGATGTGCACTCACATGGGATATTATATTATGAATTAATCAATTAGTCAATTAATCAATCAATTATTTTAAAGGTACATATAGAGCTGTTTCAGCAAAGTGAGCCAAATATACACAATATTAGCCAACAATACATATAATGATCCAAAAATATATCTTTACAGAATATTTTTGTTGGTGAGCATTAAGTTTATACCGAGCAAACAGGGGACGTCCTAAGGACATTAGGTGACATTCCCATTAGTTCCCTTTAAGGGATTCATGGAGAACATTCAAGGAATATTAAAACATTACGTTAATAACAGGATGTTCAAGTACAGGTCCAGGTTTGGTTGCAGCATAACATTATAATAAGGTAATTTGATGTCCATTAGGGAACGTTACGAAAAGATTATTATCTGGTTCTGATAGGACGGTATCCATGGGACATTCAATGACCACAGAGGGACATCTCATGATGGTCAAGAGAACCTAACATGAGGGTCCCAAGGGAACGTTCTTTGGGGGACGTTTGTATAGTTCCCTGTAAATTACCAGGACGTCACTAAGGACCATGTCAGGACCTTTTTCAGACATTCTCAGGACTTTCATTTTACTAGTCTTGAGGTCGTGGCGTAATGATCCCAAGGGAACATTCTCTAGGAGACCTTTATCTAGTTCCCTATCAGGATGTCACTGAGGACTATATTAGGACTTTTTTGGGACGTTTTCAGGACTGTAATTTTAATAGTCAGTAGTATGTTGCTGGACGGTCCAAAGGGAACATCCTTGCCAACAAAAATGTGTCGGTAGGACATCCCCAGAACGTCACAAAATGGTCAGCTAAAGAAGTCAGGACGTTGTGTCATGGCCCCCTGGAGGTTTTGTCTAGTTCCCGTTTGTTCCAGAGACATCTTGGGAATATTTTTAGGACGTTCTTGTGATGTTGTGTCATGGACCCCTCAAGGTTTTTCTAGTTCCTGTCTATGAAAACTTCCAAATGGTCTAAACCACTTGATTATGAGAAAGGGGTGAAATCCAAAGTTATGCTATATACTCATTAGCAATTATTTTTWAATAAATATTGATACCTTACTAGCTCTAACACTTTCATCTGCAAAAATGACAATTTAATTAGTGGGTGATGGTGAAAAGCAAACATTGACTGACCCCTCCCCAACTGATAGTGGGGTGGCAAATTCCCAGTTTCCCTTATGGCTCAGATCAGGGTTCTACATACACCATAGACATATACATAGACATATACAGTGCCTTCGGAAGGTTTTCAGACCCCTTGACTTTTTCCACATTTTGTTACCTTACAGCCGTATTCTAAAATGGGTTAAATATTTGTTTTCCCTTAGCAATCTACAGACAATACCCCATAATGACAAAACAAAAACAACATTTTTACTCATTTATAAAACATTTAAAATAGAAATACCTTATTTACATAAGAATTCAGKCCCTTTGCTATGAGACTCGAAATTGAGCTCAGGTGCATCCTGTTTCCATTGATTTTTTATTTAATTTAATTAGGCAAGTCAGTWAAGAACAAATTCTTATTTACAATGACAGCCTACCACGGCCAAACCCGGACGACGCTAGAACAATTGTGCGCCGCCCTATGGGACTCCCGATGACAGAGATTCTCTGGTCTGATGAAACCAACATTGAACACTTTGGCCAGAATGCCAAGCGTCACGTCTGGAGGAGATCTGGCACCATCCCTACGGTGAAGCATGGTGGTGGCAGCATCATGCAGTGGGGATGTTTTTCAGTGGCAGGGACTGGGACGCTAGTCAGGATCGATGCAAAGATGAACAAAGAAAATTACAGAGGTTCTTGATGAAAACCTGCTCCAGAGCGCTCAGGACCTCAGACTGGGGCGAAGGTTCACATTTCAACAGGACAACGACCCTAATCACACAGCTAAGACAATGCAGGAGTGGCTTTGGGACAAGTCCATGAGTGGCCCAGCCAGAACCCGATCGAACATCTCTGGAGAGACCTGAAAATATCTGTTCAGCAACGCTCCCCATCCAACCTCACAGAGCTTGAGAGGATCTGCAGAGAAGAATGGGAGAAACTCCCCCAATACAGGTACGCCAAGCTTGTAGTGTCATACCCAAGAAGATTCTATGCTGTAATATCTGCCAATGGTGCTTCAACAAAGTACTGAGAAAAGGGTCTGGAAACTTATGTAAATGTGATATTTGTCCTAAATTTGCTATTTTTTTAAAAATAAATTAGCAAACATTTCTAAAACCCTGTTTTTGCTTTATCCTTATGGGGTATTGTGTGTAGATTGATGAGGGAAAAAACAATTCAATACATTTTAGAATAAGGCTGTAACGTAACAAAATGTGGAGACAGTCAAGGGGTTTGTAAGACACTGTACATCAATCACACACACACACACACACACACACACACACACACACACACACACACACACAACACACACACACACACACACACACCACACACACACACACACACACACACCACACACAGCACACACACACACACACACACAGGGAGAAGTCAGCTCAGACAGATCAGGCTCATGATCTCTATGAATAGCAGAGTTTAATTTAGAATTGAAAGTTAATAATGTTAGTGAAACAAATGTTAGTGCATCAAATCGTATTGCATTGAACAAAATCGCATCGATTTGATCCCCTGACCGAACTGAATCTCACCAAATCGTTTCAAACTAAAATGTATCGCTCCTGTATCGTATTGGAGCCCATGTATCTACGTATATAGCCCACGTAGATACCATTTTGTTGTCTTGCAAAGTGGGATTAAAATTCATTTAATTGTCTTTTTTTGTGTCAACTATCGACAAAAATACTCTGTAATGTCAAAGTGGAAGAAAACTTTAAAATTCAAAAAATGTATATTGGAAAATTAAACAATATATATATTCATTAGATAAGTATTCAAATCCCTGAGTCGATACATGTTAGAATCACCTTTGGCAGCGATTACAGCTGTGAGTCTTTTAGAGCTTTCCACACCTGGATTGTACTATATTTGCCCATTATTCTTAAAAAATTATTCAAGATCTGTCAAGTTGGTTGTTGATCATTGCTAGACAGCCATTTTCAAGTATTTCCATAGATTTTCAAGCTGATTTAAGTCAAAACTGTAACTAGGCCACTCAGGAATATTCAATGTCGCCTTGGTAAGCAACTCCAGTACATAGTTGGCCTTTTATTTATGGAATGTTTCTGCTGAAAGGTCAATTTGTCTCCCAGGGTCTGTTGGAAAATACACTGAACCAAGTTGTTCTCTAGGATTTTGCCTGTGCTTAGCTCTATTCCGTTTCTTTATATCCTACAATCTTTCCTAGTCCTTACAAATGACAAGCATYCCCATAACATGATGCAGTCAYCACCATGCTTGAAAATATGAAGAGTGTTACTTAATGTGTTGGATTTGCCCCAAACATAACGCGTTATACTCAGGACAAAAAGTTAATTTCTTTGCCACATTTTTGCAGTATTACTTTTGTGCCTTATTTCATTCATGTTAATATTGTGGAGTAACTATAATGTTGTTGATCCATCCTCAGTTATCTTCTATCAAAGCAATGAAATGAACTGTTTTCAAATCACCATTGGCTTCATGGTGAAATCCCTGAGTGGCTTCCTTCCTCTCCGGCAAATGAGTTAGGAAGGGCGCCTGCATCTTGTAGTGCCTGGGTGTAATAATACACCCTCCAAAGTGTAATTAATAACTGTACCATGCTAAAGGGAATATTCAATGTCTACTCTTTTTTTTAACCCATTTACCAATTGGTGTCCTTCTTTGCGAACCATTGGAAACCTCCCTGGTCTTTGTGGTTGAATCTGTGCTTGAAATTCACTCCTCGACTGAGGGACCTTACAGATATTTGTACAGAATGTGTGGGGTACAGATATGAGGTATGGGTTAGCACATTTTTACTCCTGAACTTATTTAGGCTTGCCATGTAGGCCGTCATTGTAAATAAGAATTTGTTCTTAAATGACTTGCCTAGTTAAATAAAAATAACAAAACAGTTGAATACTTATTGTCTCAAAAAAATTCAGATTTCCATTGTTAATTCATGTGTAAACATTTCTAAAGACAAAATTCCACTTTGACATTATTGGGTATTGTGTGTAGCTGAGTGACACAAAATTGCYATTTAATCAATTTTCAATTCTGGCTGTAACACAACAAAATATTTAAAAAGTCAAGGGGAGTGAATACTTTCTGAAAGCACTAATCAAAATACATGAACAACTAATAGAAACAAAGACATTATAAACTAATACTTGTGTTTTCTCAGACATACTTAAAAAAAAAAGGAAGGACTATTAGACAGAAAAATAATTAAATGGATCTACAGTATAGGGGAAGTGAAAGAAAAAGGAGAAATGGTCTGATTATTTTGGACTTTTTTCAGTGTTTTTTATAGTCAGTGCGTATGTGACCGACCGCCTTAATTCGGTCTTATATAGCAACATTTGATTATTATTTTTTTTACATTGGATAAAAGCAGACACAGAGCTACAAAATGGTTTATCATACACTGTATTTGAGGAACAATGGGAAAGCAATTCTGCTTTGAAAGTTGATAAACGTGTAACCACACATGAAAATGGCACGTGAATGTTTTGGTTCACCTACTGGAGAAATCTTTTGTCTATACCCATTCATCATTGTTCACACCCTCTTAAGCCAGCTCCACCCATCCCTTTAAGAATTCACATGTGAGGTAATGTGCTAAACAGTGAGTAGTGTAGTAAAGATTAAGACTAAAAGTGGTAAAGGTATTGGCCCACAATAAGGAAAAATTCCAGGGAAACAGAATGTGTCCAGAAAAACATATTTTATAAATATTAGACGATGCTTACCAGACACACTTGTCTAAATTATTGGGTCATGTGAAAGAAATGGTATAACCCCAGCCACATCTTGTAAACGATATAGCGAAATGATTACTTGCATTGTAGCAATATCAAAAATAGGTAGTGTTAATGCCAGTAGAGAAAGAACAAAATAATATACAGTTTGTACTAGAACAATACGATATCAGTGATACTGTTGATAGATGAGGTAGTTATATGCATACAATCAGTGGTAGTGTCTGAGAAGCAGGATACAAATATGAATAGTAGCTGCAATATATGGTGTGTGTGTTAGGAGAGAGTCATGTGAATACAGGCACTGCAGATAGTGCTGATGATGTAATGGAATTTTTATGTTTGTGCTTTTCTTATAAATAATCTGGTGAGATTTATTGAAACAAAAACAACAKCAGGTGAGGCAAAACTTCAACTTCAATTCATTTGAATGAACTATCAWCCATGACCAATATCTGTTTTTTCCTTTTACAGGCAGCCATGTGAAGAAAATAAATGTGCATATTTACCAAAGAGCCCAGGGGACTGGTAATTSCCCCTTTGGACAGATGACTGACTCACATCATGATTCATGCGTCTGAAAATAACAATAACATTGCCTGTTAAATAAAAAAWMTACAAATTAGAATAACAATAGTTCATACCTAAATTTCAAGTCTCCTATTATTCACATTTCAATCTTATTATCCAAATTCCAATCTTAATAGTAATAATTTCAACCATTTATTATCCAAATTTCAATCATAATCACAGTTATCATGWCAGTGYGGTAKGCTTTAAGTTTGTAAACCATTTATCTTWYCCACCAGAATTAACATCTGTCATGTGTAGCATGTCCGCTTCTTCATCATAATTTTGACCACTGCATGTATCCTGTTCTAGCAGATTGACAGGCTTAGCAGGATATGTGAAACAGTGCAAAGTACAATTGACTTAATATTGGTGTCTGATAAATCTAAAATATCGCAGAGTGGAGTAATAGTCTATGGAATCAGTGATAATTTGATTACATTTTGCACAAGGAGGATTTTTAAAGATATATTTAAGTGTCACAATACCGTTCGAATCAGAGGACTCAAAAAATACTGTGTAGAAAAGTTTAGGGAGGAAGTGGGTAAAATTGACTGGTCACCTGGTCACCTGTGCTAGATAGTGTAGGGGTGGACAGTGCCTGGGAAGACTTTAAATGTAGATTCCTTGATGTGGTGAATGTGATGGCTCCCATTAGACGGGTCAGGGTAAAGCAGACATCTAGCCCTCGATTTAATCATGAGATTCTAGAATCTATCCAAGCAAGGAATAAGGCCTTTAAAACTTAATGCCAGGACTACGTTTTTGGCTAGAAAGTCCAAGCTGCTTGATAAGGACTCCATGAAAGTGCTAGCTACTGCCCTCATTCAATGCCATTTTGACTATGCTAGTACTTCCTGGTTTGGGGACTTATTTAAACTTATGAAGGGGAAGCTCCAGATATCCCAGAATAAGCTGATCAGGGTAGTATTGAAGGTGAGTCCACGTACTCACGTAGGCAGGAGCTGCTTTCAGGAACTAAACTGGCTGCCTGTTGAGGCTAGGGTGTCCCAGGTTAGACTAGGTTTGGTTTACAGGAGTATTTATGGTCCTGCGCCCAGATATCTAAGTCATTACTTTCTTCGTGTTAGGGATGCACACAATCACAGCACCAGATCAGCTGTTGCTGATGTGTGCTTATACAGGTTCAGGAGTAATGCTGGGAAAGGTACTTTCTTGTATACTAGAGCCTCAGAATGGAATGAGTTGCCTCTGCCTATAAAACAATGTCCTCTCTGGACAGCTTTAAAAAATAAAGTAAAAATATATTTGATGTCTTCTGTGGCCATATGAATAACCCCTATGATGTAACTGGGACGATGAGATAGATGTTCTTCTTCTATGTTTTTGTTTTATTATTTCACTGCTATACTGTGTTTGATCTTGTCTAGCCATCTTGTCTCAAGAGGACCACAATGGAAATAAGTCCCAGACTTTGTGTGTTATCCTCTATGATTTTATTAATGTGCATGTATGGCTTTTAAGTTTTATGTGTGCTTGTTTAAAAAAAAAAAAATGGTCGAATTAATAAACTAAACTTACTTTGTCTTTGTCTGCACACTTCAGCAAAAAAAAATTTGTTCTCCACAGAATTTGTATTTAAGTATCTTGCTAGCTGGATCAAATTCTCCACTTGCTAGCTAGCGAAATGTTTAGCAACATTAGCCAACTTAACAGATCAAATAATTGAGTATGGTGTGAAAATTAGCTTGCTAATAAAGTCAGACAGCTAACGTTAGCTAGCAAATGTTACAACATCAGATGAGCTAACGTTAGTAACCTAACCAATTCGCTATAGTATTAACTGTTATACGACTCCTTGCTGTTCCTCAAGTTATAATGCATTAGTTGCTTACTGGACAATGGCAATCTGTGTGAAATCTGTGTGATCTGTGTGAAATGTTAACTAGCTAACAAACAAATTATCTGTGAACTAATGTTTTCCCTCTACAGTATGTGGTTAATTTTCAGAATGAGAGAATGATGCATTGCTTGTTAAACAAGTGGATTCAGGGATCAAGTGTAGCTGAAGCTGGGCCTGGCTTAAGCTGGATGCCACTATGGAGGTGAAAGGAACACCACACACTTTCCCTCTTTCTCACTTTTTCAATACAGTGGATAAAAAGGGGTATGCCAGGTGTACTCTCTGCCTGAAAGAGATCAATTATGCCAACAAAGGGTATCATGCTCTGCTGGCACATTGTAGAACAAATGTCCACAGGCAGAAAGTGTACAATGTAATAATGTGCAGTGTAGGCCAAAGATATTGCTTTCGTTGTGTTGAACTTGACAGTAACACTTGTGTGTGTGTGTGTGTGAGGGGGGATTATTAAATGTTTTACTCAGTAGTAGCCTTGTGCACTTGATCAATGTCTAATATAGTGGCCACTATAATAGAGCAAAAATAGAATGCCTGTTTGTTTCATTCTATTTCTACTTTTAAGATGTTTTTCCCCAAGTGCAATATTTAGATGAGTGTGGTCACAAGCGTGCTATTATAAAGGCGGCCATGGCTAACTGCAATATTAGTGTATTGTTTTTTTTCTCAAGACTTGAGTGTCATTTGAAGTAAAGTGTATGCAACAAATAACACTGGATTGCTTTCTTAATTTTTTTTAGCTGTGAGTTAGGTTCAAATTAACCACTTTATTTTACACACAGAGACTCATTGTGTAGATCATATTCTTTGTTGTTTAATTAYTTAAAACCTGCATTTCCCCCTAGCAGGATTTTTTTTGCATGTTTCAGTGCAAAAAAAAGTGTTACCTTTTTGGGCCCTGACCAGTTTGCATCCCTGTTTAAAGGAACATTCATCTATTTTCAGACATTCAAACAATTAATGTATATTACATTTGCATATTTTATTTGATGAAAATGTATTTTAAAAAATCCCTGTGGGCCTAAGGCACTGCATCAACCGACCGTGACTGGGGGTCGCATAGGCGGCACACAATTGGACCAGCATCGTCCAGGTTAGGGGAGGGTTTGGCCGCTGGGGCTTTACTTGGCTCATCGTGCTCTAGCGACTCCTTGTGGTGGGCTGGGCACCTGCAGGCTGAATTCGGTCAACAGTTGAACAGGCGGCTGTTTGGCGGGTCATGTTTCGGAGGAAGCATGACTCGACATTGGCCTCTCCCGAACCCGTTGGGGAGTTACAGCGATGAGACACAAGATCGTAATTGAACTTGGGAGAAAAAAGGGGGTGAAATACAACAATAACAAAAAAAAACTCCCTGTGGAGGAGGAATAATGGTCTAGGGCTGTCTTTTATGGTTCAGGTAGGCCCCTTAGTTCCAGTGAAGGGAAATTCTAAAACTACAGCATACAATGACATTCTAGATGACGACATTCTGTGGCTTCAAACTTTGTGGCAACAGATTGGGGGAGGCCTTTCCTGTTTCAGCATGACAATGCCCCTGTGCACAAAGCGATGTCCATACAGAAATGGTTTGTCAAGATCAAAGTGGAAGTAGGCCTATTTCTCAATCTAGCTGTATTTTTGAAGGCACTTTACTACACTTGTGGAAATATTTCAGCGAAATATTTACCTTGTTTGGCACAGACTTTTTAGATAAAATACTTCCAGCACTGTGTAAACACTGTAATGACTCTCCAAGAAGGAGAGTGCTGCATCAGATGACCTGGCCTCCACAATCACCCGACCTCAACCCAATTGAAATGGTTTGGGATGAGTATGACCGCAGATGAAGGAAAAGTGAAGGAAGAAGGAAAAGCAGCCAACAAGTGCTCAGCAGATGGGAATCCTTCAAGACTTGGAATAGCATTCCAGGTGAAGCTGGTTGAGAGAATGCCAAGCGTATGGAAAGCTGTCATCAAGGCAAAGAGTGGCTATTTGAAGAACTTAATATAAAATATATTTTGATTTGTGTAACACTTTTTTGGGTTACTACATGATTCCATATGTGTTATTTCATAGTTTTGATGTCTTCACTATTATATATGATGTAGGCAATAGTACAAATTAATAAAAACACTTGAATGAGTAGGCGTGTCCAAACTTTGACTGGTACTGTCTCTTCTATAATTGTCGTGGGTTTATTTATGATGACTTTAAAAACATATCAAACCTATTTAGGAAAACCATTTATTTGTATAGGTAACATTTTCAGAACATACACGTTTCTTATAATACTCATCTGGGCCAACTATAATCATATATTTTGTCTAATATACAGTGGGGCAAAAAAGTATTTAGTCAGCCACCAATTGTGCAAGTTCTCCCACTTAAAAAGATGAGAGAGGCCTGTAATTTTCATCATAGGTACACTTCAACTATGACAGACAAAATGAGAAAAAAAATTCCAGAAAATCACATTGGTAGGATTTTAATGAATTTATTTGCAAATTATGGTGGAAAATAAGTATTTGGTCAATAACAAAAGTTTACCTCAATACTTGTTTATATACCCTTTGTTGGCAATGAAGAGTCAAAACGTTTTTGTAAGTCTTCACAAGGTTTTCACACACTGTTGCTGGTATTTTGCCCATTCCTCCATGCAGATATCCTCTAGAGCAGTGATGTTTTGGGCTGTTGCTGGGCAACACGGACTTTCAACTCCCTCAAAGATTTTCTATGGGGTTGAATCTGGAGACTGACTAGGCCACTCCAGGACCTTGAAAGCTCTTACGAAGCCACTCCTTCGTTGCCCGGGTGGTGTGTTTGGATCATTGTCATGCTGAAAGACCCAGCCACGTTCATCTTCAATGCCCTTGCTGATGGAAGGAGGTTTTTCACTCAAAATCTCACGATACATGGCCCCATTCATTCTTTCCTTTACACGGATCAGTCGTCCTGGTCCCTTTGCAGAAAACAGCCCGAAGCATGATGTTTCACCCCCCATGCTTCACAGTAGGTATGGTGTTCTTTGGATGCAACTCAGCATTCTTTTCCTCCAAACACGACGAGTTGAGTTATCCAAAAAGTTCTATTTTGGTTTATCTGACCATATGACATTCTCCCAATCTTCTTCTGGATCATTCAAATGCTCTCTAGCAAACTTCAGATGGCCTGGACATGTACTGGCTTAAGCAGGGGACACATCTGGCACTGCAGGATTGAGTCCGTGGCGGCGTAGTGTGTACGAGGTGAGGCTTTGTTACTTTTTACTAATTTTTATGTTTGTGCTTTTCTTATAAATAATCTGGTGGATTTATTGAACAAAAACAACAACAGGTGAGGCAAAACTTCAACTTCAATTCATTTGAATGAACTATCATCCTGACCAATATCTGTTTTTTCCTTTACAGGCAGCCATGTGAAGAAAATAAATGTGCATATTTACCAAAGAGCCCAGGGGACTGGTAATTGCCCCTTTGGACAGATGACTGACTCACATCATGATTCATGCGTCTGAAAATAACAATAACATTGCCTGTTAAATAAAAAATGTACAAATTAGAATAACAATAGTTCATACCTAATTTCAAGTCTCCTATTATCACATTTCAATCTAATCCAAATTCCAATTAAAGAATAGATTTCACCATGTTATTATCCAAATTTCAATCATAATCACAGTTATCATGACAGTGAGGTAAGTTAAGTTTGTAAACCATTTATCTTAACCACCAGAATTAACTCTGTCATGTGTAGATGTCGCGTTCTTCATCATAATTTTGACCACTGCAGTATCCTGTTCTAGCAGATTGACAGCTTAGCAGGATATGTTGAAACAGTGCAAAGTACAATGTGACTTAATATTGGTGTCTGATAAATCTAAAATATCGCAGAGTGGGGTAATAGTCTATGGAATCAGTGATATTTTGATTACATTTTGCACAAGGAGGATTTTTAAAGATATATTTAAGTGTCACAATACCGTTCGAATCAGAGGACTCAAAAATACTGTGTAGAAAAGTTTAGGAGAAGTGGGTAAAATTGACGTCACCTGGTCACCTTGTGCTAGATAGTGTAGGGGTGGACAGTGCTGGGAAGACTTTAAATGTAGATTCCTTGATTGTGTGAATGTGATGGTCCCATTAGACGGTCAGGGTAAAGCAGACATCTAGCCCTCGATTTAATCTGAGATTCTAGAACTATCCAGCAAGGAATAAGCCTTTAAAACTTGTTTGGGATAGGGGGCATATTTTGACGTCCGGATGAAAGCGTGCCCAAAGTAAACTGCCTGTTACTCAGCCCAGAAGCTAGGATAATGCATATAATTGGTAGATTTGGATAGAAAACACTAAAGTTTCTAAAAACTGTTAAAATAAGTGTCTGTGAGTTAATACATAATTGATATGGCAGGTGAAACCCCGAGGACAAACCAGCCTCCCCCAAATTTTTTTTGGGGCTTACCACTATTTTCAGTGGCTATCACTTTAATTATAAGCGAAGTCCTCCCAGATTGCAGTTCGTCTCCACTAGATGTCAACTATTAGAAAGAGTTTCAGGCGTGTGAAAAATGACCAGAAATTGTAGAAATAGTTTTTCTAGGTGGCTCCCATTTGGCTGAGTGATTTAAAGCGCGTGGAAGGAGCACGTTTGGTATTTTTTCTCCGGTAAGACACAAACTATTCTCTGTCTTAAATTTTTATTTTGTATTTCCGCGTATTAAGGTACCTAAGGTTTGATTATAAATGTTGTTTGGCTTGTTTGGAAAAGTTATAGATACGTTTGGGATTCCATTTGTATGCATTTTGAAGGAGGAAACTGGGTGTATTATTGACTGAAGTGCGCCAGCTAAACTCAGTTTATATGGAATAAAGAGAGGACATTATCGAACAAAAGGACCATTTTGTGATGTAACTGGGACCTTTTGGAGTGCCAACAGAAGAAGATCATCAAAGGTAAGGCTTTTGTTATATTGCATTTCTGAGTTTTGTGTCACACCTGCCTGGTTGAAATATGTTTTCAATGGTTTTGTATGCGGGCGCTATCTTCAGATAATCGCATGGTTGCTTTCGCTGTAAAGCCTTTTGAAATCTGACACAGCGGCTGGATTAAAAAATGTAAAAACTTTCAAGAGCAGCATGATTTTGTCCTATATAAACATCACAAGAAATGAAGCACAGAGGAGGATGGATGAAGCTAAGAGGGGTTATATTGCTGAGAAAATCATGACCCTAAAAATTTGAATATTTAAGGAACTAGGCTGTAGTAGACTACCAAAACAAACTAAACAGTATTGGACTGAACATCAAAAGGGAGATGGTATATGAAAAAGCAGAGGTTCCAAATGAATTCAATTCTTTTTTTACATCTGTTGCCAGCAAGCGTGTTAGCCAAGCTGCCCACCAGTTTCTGGTTTTGTATGAAGCAACCAGTCAATAAGTATTATGTAGAGTGTAGAGGTTCAGCCAAACTCTTTTTCTTTTGCAAAGGTAGCAACAGCCAAAAATGGTCAGTATGCTGGCAGAGCTTAAATGCTCAAAGCCACAGGCCTGGAAAATATTCCTGCAAGGTTTGTAATGATTCTGTTGAGCAAATTGGCCTTGTATTACCATATCGGTTAATCTCTCTCTTGAACAAGGCACCTTTCCCAGGGACATGAACAAGCTAAAGTTATACCTCTGTATAAGAAGGGATAAAGTCTGAACCTGGGAATTATAGGCCTGTATCTATCCTCTGTGTAACATCAAAGATCTGGAGAGAATGGTACTATGAAAAATGTATGAATATGTTGAACAAACAGGGTCTAATGTATGATTTTCAGTCGGGTTTTAGAAAAACATACTCCACTGATTCATGTCCTACTTTACTTGACTGACTTCATCAGAAAAGGGATTGATGAGGGAAATCTGTGTGGAATGTACTGCTTGATTGCACTACAGAAGGCCTTTAATACAGTTACCACTGTCTCCTAATCTCCAAACTGGAGGCACTGGGGTTAAGCAGTATCCCCTCTAGCCTGGGTAAAGTCCTATTTACAGGAAGGAGCAAGTAGTAGAGGTTAATGTTCACTGTCTCAGGCAAAACAATGAGTTGTGGCATCCGCAGGGGAGCTTTCTTGGGCCTCTGATGTTTTAATTGTATATTAACGATATGAAAGATGCTTTTTCTTGCCGTCTTTTTTCTTTATGTGGATGACTCACAAAAGTAAAACTATGTTAGAGAGCATACTTGGCACAGAGCTTACTAACATTAGCAAATGGCTTGGAGATAATAAGCTATCTCTGCACTTAGGGAAAACTGAAGCAATTATTTTTGGATCCAGACCTAAATTGTGTAGGTTGTCTGAAATCAGAGTGGAGTTAGGGGGGTGAGGTGGCTGACTACAAAACCTCTGTTAGCTACTTGGGATGTATCCTTGATGGAAGCTTGGGAGGTGTGAGCATGGCCAATAAGGTGCTAGGGAAGGTTTAATGCCAGGACTACGTTTTTGGCTAGAAAGTCCCAAGCTGCTTGATAAGGATCTCATGAAGTGCTAGCTACTGCCCTCATTCAATGCCATTTTGACTATGCTAGTACTTCCTGGTTTGGGACTTATTAAACTTATGAAGGGGAGCTCCAGATATCCAGAATAAGCTGATCAGGGTAGTATGAAGGTGAGTCCACGTACTCACGTAGGCAGGAGCTGCTTTCAGGACTAAACTGGCTGCCTGTTGAGGCTAGGGTGTCCCAGGTTAGACTAGGTTTGGTTTACAGGAGTATTTATGGTCCTGCGCCCAGATATCTAAGTCATACTTTCTTCGTGTAGGGATGCACACAATCACAGCACCAGATCAGCTGTTGCTGAGGTGTGCTTATACAGGTTCAGGAGTAATGCTGGGAAAGGTACTTCTTGTATACTAGAGCCTCAGAATGGAATGAGTTGCCTCTGCCTATAAAACAATGTCCTCTCTGGACAGCTTTAAAAAATAAAGTAAAAATATTATTTGATGTCTTCTGTGGCCATATGAATAACCCCTATGATTGTAACTGGGACGATGAGATAGATGTTCTTCTTCTATTTTTTGTTTTAATTCACTGCTATACTGTGTTGGATCTGTCGGCCCACCTTGTCTCAAGAGGACCACAATGGAAATAAGTCCCAGACTTTGTGTTATCCTCTATGATTTTATTAATGTGCATGTATCGCGCTTTTAAGTTTTATGTGTGCTTGTTTAAAAAAAAAAAAATGGTCGAATTAATAAACTAAACTTACTTTGTCTTTGTCTGCACACTTCAGCAAAAAAAAAATTGTTCTCCACAGAATTTGTATATAACCCCATATGCTGGGCATTTTGCTCTTGCATGTGTTGATCCACATGACATGCACCCTTCTTTATGTTTATGTTATGTTTCCATTTTCTATAGACATGGTCTGTGTATTTGTTCTGATTGGCATAATTGACACATTCTGCCTGTTCAGGGACAGTGTTCATCTTTTTTAATTGTATTTACGTCTGTTCGCTTGCTCTGCATATATCTATGGGTTTAGTCAGAGTAAGTTGTGGTTCGCGCAGCACACTTGCTCTTACTCTTTACAGCCCATCACAAGTCTGTCTCTGATAATTTTGTCTCTCATTGACCCGAAATCACATGAATATGACAATTGACGCAACCGTACAACATATTGACCAGACGTCTCTGCTTGAGTTTGTTCAAGTGTTAAAAATGAATCTTTCATAAATCACATTACGGGTGGGTTCAAAATCTACCCTCTTCCCCCAGATCTAGGTGCCGCAGAAGCATATGGCAGGTCTCTCCAGAGATGTTCGATCGGGTCCGAGCTCTGGCTTGGCCACTCAAGGACATTCAGAGACTTCTCCCTAATCCACTCCTGCGTTGTCTTGGCTGTGTGCATAGGGTCATTGTTCTGTTGGAAGGTGAAACTTCATCCCAGTCTGAGGTCCTGAGCACTCTGGAGCAGGTTTTCATCAAGGATCTCTGTGTTCTTTGCTCTGTTCATCTTTCCCTCCATCCTGACTAGTCTCCCAGCCAGTCCCTGCTGCTGAGAAACATCCCTACAGCATGATGCTGCCACCACCATGCTTCACCGTAGGGATGGTGCCAGGTTTCCTCCAGACGTGACGTTTGGCATTCAGGCCAAAAAGTTAAATCTTGGTGTCATCAGACCAGAGAATCTTGTTTCTCATGGTCTGAGTCCTTTAGAAGAGTGTTGTGCCTCGACACAATCCTGTCTCGGAGCTCTATGGACAATTTCTTCAACCTAATGGCTTGGTTTTTGCTCTGACATGCCCAGTCAACTGTGGGACCTTATATAGACAGCTGTTTCCAAATCATGTCCAATCAATTGAATTTACCACAGGTGGACTCCAATCAAGTTGTAGAAACATCTCAAGGATGATCAATGGAAACAGGATGAACCTGACCTCAATTTCGAGTCTCATAGCAAAGGGCCTGAATAGTTATGTAAATAAGTTATTTCTGTTTTTGATTTTTAATAAATGTGCACAAAAAAACTAAAACCTGTTTTCACTTTGTCATTATGGGATATTATGTGTAGATTGATGAGATAATATATATATATTTTTTTTAAACACTTAGAATAAGGCTGTAATGTAACAAAAAAATAAAACATAACAGTGACCCTTTGTGTGCTAATGTCAGGCTGCACAGGGTACACTTCTCCACTGCTTTGCCCTATGCTCTAGCTGCATGGTTACTGGTGTGGAATTTTTAGGATCCTCTCTGAAGTTCTGGAGACTTCAATTGACCCAGACCCCTTCTGCTAATCCTGGGAGTATCTGTCCCTAATCGGCACTAACCAACCCCCAAAACAACTCATCCTCTTACAGTCTCATTTTGGCAAAAAAAAATAATCTTGTTGTTCTGGAAAAGAGGGAAGCGCCCACTACCAAATTATGGCTCAGCGAATTGGCAAACACTGTAGCACTTTGAAAGGATTAGATATATTCTGAACAATAAATATTAACATTTGATCAGATCTGGCACGCCTTTCCTCTCTTACTCTGGACTCATCGGCTGTGAATTTGTACTTTTTAACGCACTCTCCATTGTAATCATTTAATCCACCTCTGGCGCACAGTGCTGGCACCGCCACCCGAGCAGCGGGAGGGTATAAGGGGAAGGGACTAAAGGGGGGACGGGTAAAGGGGGGAGGGAAAAGGGGGGGTGAACACCCACCCTCTTTCTTTCTACCTGTCCTTGTTTTGTATGTCTTGTTTTGTACATAATTGTTTTGTACCCAGAACTCTGATCTTTTATTTCTGTCTGCTCTTTTATGTTAGTTAAAAATGGTCATACCTGCCTTTCAACCTATACACCATTCTGTGTGGTTCAATAAACAAATATTTGACAAGAAATGGTTTGTCAAGATCAAAGTGGAAGTAGGCCTATTCTCACATCTAGCTGTATTTTTGAAGGCACTTTACACCTTGTGGAAATATTCACGGAAAATTTACCTTGTTTGGCACAGATTTGCTTTTTGAGATAAAATACTTCCAGCACTGTGTAAACACTTGTAAGTGACTCTGCAAGACAGGAGAGTGCTGCATCAGATGACCTGGCCTCCACAATCACCCGACCTCAACCCAATTGAAATGGTTTTGGATGAGTATGACCGCAGAGTGAAGGAAAAGTGAAGGAAGGAAGGAAAAGCAGCCAACATGTGCTTCAGGCAGATGGGAATTCCTTCAAGACTTGGAATAGCATTCCAGGTGAAAGCTGGTTGAGAGAATGCCTAGCGTATGGAAAGTGTCATCTAAGGCAAGAGTGGCTATTGAAGAACCTTAATATAAAATATATTTTGATTTGTGTAACACTTTTTGGTTACTACATGCATTCCATATGTGTTATTTCATAGTTTGATGTCTTCACTATTATTCTATGATGTAGGCATAGTAACAAGTTAATAAAAACACTTGAATGAGTAGGCGTGGTCCAAACTTTTGACTGCTTACTGTCTCTTCTAGTAATTGTTGTGGGTTTTATATGCATGACTTTTAAAAACAATATCAAACTATTTAGGAAAGCATTTATTTTGTATACGGTAACATTTTCAGAAACATACCCGTTTCTTATAATACTCATCTGGGCCAACTATAATTCATATATTTTTGTCTAATATACAGTGGGGCAAAAGTATTTAGTCAGCCACCAATTGTGCAAGTTCTCCCACTTAAAAAGATGAGAGAGGCCTGTAATTTTCATCATAGGTACACTTCAAATATGACAGACAAAATGAGAAAAAAAATCCAGAATCACATTGTAGGATTTTTTATGAATTTATTTCCAAATTTGCCAATGGTGGAAAATAAGTATTTGGTCAATAACAAGTTTACCTCAATACCTTTGTTATATACCCTTTGTTGTGGCATGACAGAGGTCAACGTTTTCGGTAAGTCTTCACAAGGTTTTCACACACTTGTTGCTGGTATTTTGGCCCATTCCTCCATGCAGATCCTCTAGAGCAGTGATGTTTTGGGGCTGTTGCTGAGCAACACGGACTTTCAACTCCCTTAAAGATTTTCTATGGGGTTGAGATCTGGAGACTGACTAGGCCACTCCAGGACCTTGAAATGCTTCTTACGAAGCCACTCCTTTCGTTGCCCGGGCGGTGTGTTTGGATCATTGTCATGCTGAAATACCCAGCCACGTTTCATCTTCAATGCCCTTGCTGATGGAAGGAGGTTTTTCACTCAAACTCTCACGATACATGGCCCCATTCATTCTTTCCTTTACACGGATCAGTCTCTGGCCCTTTGCAGAAAACAGCCCAAAGCATGATGTTTTCCACCCCATGCCTTCACAGTAGGTATGGTGTTCTTTAGATGCAACTCAGCATTCTTTGTCCTCCAAACACGACGAGTTGAGTTTTTACCAAAAGTTCTATTTTGGTTTCAATCTGACCATATGACATTCTCCCAATCTTCTTCTGGATCATTCAAATGCTCTCTAGCAAACTTCAGATGGGCCTGGACATGTACTGGCTTCAGCAGGGGACACATCTGGGCACTGCAGGATTTGAGTCCCTGGCGGCGTAGTGTGTTACTGATGGTAGGCTTGTTACTTTGGTCCCAGCTCTCCGCAGGTCATTCACTAGGTCCCCCCGTGTGGTTCTGGGATTTTTGCTCACCGCGTTTTGTGATCATTTTGACCCCCGGGGTGAGATCTTGCGTGGGGCCCCAGATCGAGGGAATTATCAGTGTCTTGTATGATCTTCCATTTCCTAATAATTGCTCCCCACATGTTGATTTCTTCAAACCAAGCTGCTTACCTATTGCAGATTCATCTTCCCAGCCGGTGCAGGTCTACAATTTAGTTTCTGGTGTCCTTTGACAGCTCTTTGGTCTTGGCATAGTGGAGTTTGGAGTGTGACTGTTTGAGGTGTGGAACAGGTGTCTTTATACCTGGATAACAAGTTCAAACAGGTGCCATTAATACAGGTAACGAGTGGAGGACAGAGGAGCCTCTTAAAGAAGAAGTTACAGGTCTGTGAGAGCCAGAAATCTTGCTTGTTGTGGTGACCAAATACTTATTTTTCCACCATAATTTGCAATATAAATCATTTAAAAATCCTACATTGTGGATTTTCGGATTTTTTTTCTCATTTTGTCTGTCATCAGTTGAAGTGTACCTATGATGAAAATTACAGGCCTCTCTCATCTTTTTAAGTGGGAGAACTTGCCACAATTGGTGGCCTGACTAAATACTTTTTTGCCCACTGTATGTCATACCATATCTTTGTAGGAAAATCACCACAATGCATGTATTCAATTGTGTTTGCCACATAAGGAATATAAGTTAACACATACAAATACACCACTGACATCTTCCAACAACAATATACAATACATGCAAAGAGACCATGTTTTCTTTTTTTATGGTTAGACTACCAGAGGTGGTTTCTACTTATTTTATATTCCTGAATACCATTTATGGTGTTTTTGCATTATCACGTTATAAGTAATGGTGTCATTAGTATTATTACAATTAGCTTTCTATTGATTGTAATTTTCTCATTTGTAGTGCTAATAAATTTGAAATAATTTGTATTGTTTATTTAACTGTGTTCACATTGAAACGCCAGAAGCCCGTGTTTAAATTGGAACATAGTTGCCAGATTACCAATTTTTGCATTTGTTTTTGCAGCGAGCTTGACACATGCAATGTAAACATCTGCAAATTTGCCCACTTCAATCAAGAGGTCCTTCTGAAACACTGTCAAATAGGCAGGAGCAAAAACTGGCCCTGTCTTTACTCTGATTGTGTCTGTACCTTTAACTACGGGATTGGTGTCCCTAAACCGGCACGGTTTGTTGCTAAGGTGGGCTAATGTGACTAGAATGACGTAGGTAACAG